>NC_051282.1:31431826-31774326 GCF_015220745.1 Sebastes umbrosus | reverse complement strand
GGGAAGGAAACATTTTTCATCGGAATATTGCTAATTGTGTTATCATATTTAATGACTTAACAGACATTTATTTACATGAAAATCTTCCACTTGAAGGTCATTCAGACAATGTTTATTAAGAATCACTATTTATATGAATAACAACAAAAAACTAAGTTTGCTATGAATTCTTTATAAACTGTAATTGCTTTATACATTTTGTATTTGGCTTAATGTTTGTTAAAAGGATGACAGTTTGGTTTCACTTCCATACTTTATTGTTAATTCAATGAGATGAGCTGTTCTGTTTGTTATGCGTATAAAGTGTGTTTGAAAAAGAAAGAAAGAAAGAAAGATGTATTTTGAGAGGGAGATCAGAAGAACGAACGTGCGTGCGTCGCTTGGCGGCTGCGTCGCGTGTTCACACCAGTCTGCTGTCTGCTGCAGCTGTCAGCCTTTTCTTTCTACATAGTTCTCCTTTCATAATGTCCATTTCATTTCATTATAAATATCATGTATATTTATTTTAGACAGAGAAAGGTTAAGAAACGTGTGGTAATTTATAAATAATATTAATAATCCACAATTAAAACCCCGTACTTCAGCCATTCATGGAGCTCTCCAATCACTGCATGTTCTACAACACTGTCATGCAAATATTTCAGAATAAAAAGTTAAAGTTAACAAATGAAGGAATTCTGTCAACAGAAAAAACGCTTGAGGGCTTTTATTTTGAAATGAAAGCAGGAAGTGTTGATTTAAAAATCATCTCCGTAACATTTTCTACAGATAGAGACATGTAAACTGTAGTAATGTTGCTGATATGATGTTAATATACAGTCAATAGATCACCTTCTCTGTCTGTTGTTGCTGTGAACCGCGCGGCTCGGGTCAAACATAAGCGAGACCTCAAATCTCTAGAAGAGACGCAGCGTCTCACGCGGGCAGTGTGGCTGCTCTAACCTGTCAACACGGACGCCGAAATAAAAAACAACAGGTAACGCGCTGCTGACGTTCCCGGTGTGGACGAGACTTTAGACAAACGAGATCCATCAGTCCGGTTACCTCTGACAGCGAAGTTTAAGTCGACGTCGCGACAGGTCATGGTCACCAGGTCAGTGGGGCTGAAGATCATGGTGTCAGTGATGTCTTCAATCTTGGGTGGAGTGGACTCGCTTCCTCCTCCTCCCTCCTCGCCGCCTCCTCCTCCTCCGTCTCCATCGCCATGTTTATGGACAGCATCGACCGCCAGCTCACACTGGACGTAGACAGAAGAGTTCACACAGATAAATCGTGTAACTTTAGTGAAGGATGATTCAGAGAGAGAGTGCGGTGAAGTGTTTTTATTTACCTGTGAGCTTAAAGTCTTGAAGATTCCTTCGTACGCGGTGCCGTTCTTCACTCTCACATCGCAGGTGGAGCCCTGAAACCGGCAGCGAGGAAAGATTCAGGATCTCTTATAACCAAAATAAAGTTTTTACTTCGAGACTTCAGACGGATAGAACTACTCACCACGACTGCTGTGAGGAAGTGAAGCATTCTGGCGTTGTTGTAGACGCCTTCAAATACCTGCAGATACAGGTGAGCAGGATGTGAGCAGGATGTGAACAGGACGTAGTGTTCATACGTTTGTTTAATGAGACAATACAAACATTTGAATATCAATATTTGACAGGAAAATCCAATAATGATATTCTGATCAATATCTTTTTTATCTTCTTTATTTGAACTTGGAAACACATTGAGCTCATTTACTATACAGCCGAGTAATCTTAAAATAAACATTTTATATCCCTTAAATTTGGTGTAGAGCTGAAACAATTAATCAGTTAATCAATTAGTCAGTCGACAGACAATTAATTGGCAAACATTTCGTTAAACGACGAGTCATTACACAAGATTTTCAAGGAAAAAGTATTGCGATTCAATATTCTGATTTATTGTGATTGTTGTTAACTTGTTTACCTCTAGACCATGAAGGGAACAAGTAGAATCATCCACTTCTAGGGACTTTTACTTTGTAAAATCTCTAAATGAATCCAGTAAAATGTTTGATTTTCAGCATGTATGAAGTCAGAGATGTCCTGAAGTCAAATATATCAGGATCATTGGCAGGAATTATTGATTACATTTATTATCCAGAAACCCAAAAGTCAAAGAATAAAGACATTTCCCTCACAGATTAGTGGGGTTTTCTTTTTAATTTATAAGGGACATGTAATGTTTTATACTTCTGGTGAATATAATCCATCAATCTGATTTCCATAGATGTATTAAGTCGATACAGTTCCCTTTGTTAACACCTTATTTTGAAAAGCAGAAGTAGTCCCACGTGTTTCTTCTGACATATTTTGTACTTTTGTTTGAACATATTTCGGCTTTTTTTTTTTACGTTAGCATGCAGCTTTAGCTCTGCTCTGTCTAGCTCTGCTTTTCCTGTCAATGTGTGAAACCCAAAGTGTTTCCATCCTTTACTGGATGTGTAGTGTTTACCACGCTGGATTTAACATGTGAGGGTGCAGGTCGTATCCACGCTGACCCTCCAATGTTTTACACTCTCTGAGGTTTGTTTTGGTTGACGGATACGGAACGGATATGACGTCACGTTACTCAGACTACCACAATAAAAGATATGACGTCACGTTACTCAGACTACCACAATAAAAGTGGTAACTTCCTTCTAGCTCCTCATAGACTCAGATGAAGCAGATATATAAATTCTAGCATTAAATTTCAAAACCGTAAAAAAACAATGGTGAATCAATTTTTTTTAGAAGGTCCCCCCGGACCCCCTCTAGGTTTGGCCCCCCGGACCCCACATAGGTTTGGATCCCCAGACCCCCCTCTAGGTTTGAGGTTTGGGCCCCTGAACCCCCCTAGGTTTGAGGTTTGAGGTTGGGGCCCCCGGACCCCCTCTAGGTTTGAGGTTTGAGGTTTGGGCCCCCGGACCACCTCTAGTTTGAGGTTTGGGCCCCCGAACCCCCCCTAGGTTTGAGGTTTGGGCCCCCTCTAGATTTGAGGTTCGAGGTTGGGGCCCCCGGACCCCTCTAGGTTTGAGGTTTGGGGTTTGGGCCCCCTCTAGGTTTGAGGTTGGGGCCCCTGAACCCTCCCTAGGTTTGAGGC
The DNA here is from genome assembly GCF_015220745.1 of Sebastes umbrosus. Lineage (NCBI taxonomy): Eukaryota > Metazoa > Chordata > Actinopteri > Perciformes > Sebastidae > Sebastes > Sebastes umbrosus. The sequence goes on along the minus strand of NC_051282.1, from coordinate 31,771,224 downwards.
TGGGGCCCCCCTCTAGGTTTGAGGTTGGGCCCCCCCTCTAGGTTTGAGGTTTGGGCCCCCTCTAGGTTTGAGGTTTGAGGTTGGGGCCCCCCTCTAGGTTTGAGGTTTGGGGCCCCTCTAGGTTTGAGGTTTGAGGTTGGGGCCCCCCTCTAGGTTTGAGGTTGGGTCCCCCTAGGTTTGAGTTTTGGGCCCCCTCTAGGTTTGAGGTTTTGGCCCCCTCTAGGTTTGAGGTTTGAGGTTGGGGCCCCCCTCTAGGTTTGAGGTTGGGCCCCCCCTAGGTTTGAGGTTTGGGCCCCCTCTAGGTTTGAGGTTGGAGACCCCCTCTAGGTTTGAGGTTGGAGACCCCCTCTAGGTTTGGGCCCCCCCTAGGTTTGAGGTTCGGACCCCCTCTAGGGTTTTTGTGCTGATCCCTGGATGTCTCTCCGTCTGGCTCTGGCCCTGCTGATAACAACCTGAACGCATTAATGAACCCAGAGATCTGATCTGATCTGATCTGATCTGATCTGTACTCACTAAGCTGCTGACAGGAGAGGTCTGAGACGGAGGTTTCATGGTGGTCCTGGTCCTGTAGAGAGAGAGAGGAACACAGAGACACAGAGAGATGTCAGATAATAACAGCTAACAGAAGAGAAGAGCTAACAGAAGAGCTAACAGAAGAGAAGAGCTAACAGAAGAGAAGAGCTAACAGAAGAGCTAACAGAAGAGCTAACAGAAGAGAAGAGCTAACAGAAGAGCTAACAGAAGAGCTAACAGAAGAGAAGAGCTAACAGAAGAGCTAACAGAAGAGCTAACAGAAGAGCTAACAGAAGAGAAGAGCTAACAGAAGAGCTAAGAGAAGAGCTAACAGAACAGAAGAGCTAACAGAAGAGCTAACAGAAGAGAAGAGCTAACAGAAGAGCTAACAGAAGAGCTAACAGAAGAGCTAACAGAAGAGAAGAGCTAACAGAAGAGCTAACAGAAGAGCTAACAGAAGAGCTAACAGAAGAGAAGAGCTAACAGAAGAGCTAACAGAAGAGCTAACAGAAGAGAAGAGCTAACAGAAGAGCTAACAGAAGAGCTAACAGAAGAGCTAACAGAAGAGAAGAGCTAACAGAAGAGCTAACAGAAGAGAAGAGCTAACAGAGAACAATAAACACAGAAACCCTTACAGCTAGCTACCAACACAACCACACACTGACACGGCTCGGCTCGGCACGGCTCGGATTACATCACATCAGATATGAACATCTAAACTGAGAAGCTGAATGTTGATCTCAACAGTAACAATAAGCCAGCTAGCTAGCTTAGCTGTTAGCTTAGCTGTTAGCTTAGCATAGTTAGCATAGATAGCTTAACGTCGAGTTTCATCATCAGCGCCTCCTCGAGCCGCTCGAGCCGCTGTCAGCGGATCCAGCGGTACATATTAACTCATACTTTTTAGTCATGTGCATCCCTGTTCGTCCCGTCTGGTCGTTCCGGTGAAGAGTCTCCCGGTGTGTCGGTAGAGTCTCCCGGTCCGGGTCTGAAGAGTCTCCCGGTCTACAGAGTCTCTCTGCCGGTCTCTGACGGTCTGACAGGCCGGACACGAAAACAACAAAACACGGCAGCGGGTGCGTTTCATTTACTCAAACCCGGCACCTGCTGTACAACGTGACACGGGGTCCACTCAAGCGGGTGGGCTCATACCAATCATTAGAAATCAACAATAAATATTTTAATTAATTAAATGTGTATAATTATATTTAGAATAACTATTTTTCAGTGATGTAAGTACTCACGAAGTACTAATGTTGCCGCATAAGAACATCAAGTCAAAAACAACCGGGCTACGCCGAGATACTGTAACGGGCGCACCAATCGTAAACCCCCGCCCACTTACTTAATCCAACACCCGATTGGATAAAAACTTTCTGTCAATCATTTCTGACCTTTTTTCTAATTGGTTTGGTTTCCTGTCAATCATTTAATCCTCCAGGCTGTCCTCATAAAGGTCATGTGAGGAAACTGATGCAGCAGGAGGATGTTTTTAATTTGCTTTCAGCAAATAAACTACTAATTAAAAATGTATTTAACTGTGAGCTGGATTCAATTCAGTTTTATAGAGATAAGTTATATCCCAATAACAAGTAATAGAATATTTTAAAAGACTACTTTTAACACAAAAGCCTCCCAAAACAGAAGAAATAAGACAATAAGTGAACCATATTTACAAATATACCCCAACATTTTAAGTACATACTATTTTATCAAATATTAAATCAGCATAAAAATATATTCTTGACCTTGGAAACAGTAATTCTGACAAAAAAAATGTCCACTCATTGGTTTGGTTTCCTGTCAATCATTTCATCCTCATAAAGGTCATGTGAGGAAACTGATGCAGCAGCAGGATGATTTTAATTTGGTTTCAACAAAGAAACTACGAAACTGTGAGCTGGATTCAATTCACTTTTATAAATATATTATATATATATATATATATTGTTATTATAGTTATATCCCAAATAACAATAGAATATTTTAAAAGGCTATTTTTTAACTTAGTTGCCCCTCCAAAAAAAGAAGAAATAAGACAATAAGTGAACCATATTTACAAATTTACCCCCAAAATAAAGTGGTTTTAGTACATATTATTTTACCAAATATTAAATCAGCATAAAAAATACACCTTGGAAACAGTAATTCTGAAAAAAAATGTCCACTTACTAGCTTTTTCCTGAGTTTTCAACCACATCTCAGTCTTCATCCACAGAGGAAGACTTTTAGTTGTTGTTCGAACTTATCAGCTGTTAAATATGACATCTTTTAACACAAAACCTTTTCCCCCTGACATTATGAATAATATCTGTTAAAGTCTATGTGCTGTAATATTCACACACAGCTTGTAGTTAATATACTAATATACCTGCAAAGGTTGAGCACTGTCTTATAATCAACAGCTCCCATTAACTTGTTAAGGAGCTCCCCGTTCACCACACGTTCCTCCTCCTATATGTTCCTCTGCTGGAATACTACCGGACTCCAAGTTGTCTGCGTAGTAATTTAAATAAAGCCACATTAAAACAATTACAAAGTCAATATATCAAGGATTAATAGGACTTATGTCTCAGCAAGATTTGGAAAAACTTGTCCATGCATTTATCTCCAGTAGACTTGACTACTGTAACGGTGTCTTTACAGCTCTCCCTAAGATATTGATTACATTATGTATTATATATTAATATACGCTGTTGCTGGAGTCCTCCCTAAGAACAAGAAAGTGGATCACATCACTCCAGTTCTGAGGTCTTTACACCGGCTTCTTGTATACTATAGAATACTGAATAATGGTTTATTAGAAGACCGGCTTTACCGTTTGTACATTTTGCAAACTGCTTTGCCTGCAAACATTTTGTTTTGTATTGCTTTTTAATATCTTCCTGTCCAGAGACCGCAGATGCAAAATTAGCTATATGTCAAAGTTAACGCGTCATGTCCGTTGTAACGCCACTAATTTCTTTAATTTAACCTGATTTTTCAGGTTGTAGCGGCTCAGTTTGAAAGCTAGTGAAGACACATATCCCACATAAAAGTCACGAGAAAAAAAGTCGTAATATTACGAGAATAGTCATAACTTTACGAGAAAAAAAGAAAATAACACGTAAAATTAAAAACTTTAAAACTTTATAATATTACTTTTTTTTCTTGTAAATTTATGACTTTATTCTCATAATATTAAGACTTTATTCCCTTAAATTTATGACTTTATTCTCATAATATTAAGACTTTATTCCCTTAAATTTATGACTTTATTCTCATAATATTAAGACTTTATTCCCTTAATATTATGACTTTATTCTCGTAATATTACGACTTTTCTTTCTTGTAAATTTATGACTTTATTCTCATATTAAGACTTTATTCCCATAGTATTATGACTTTATTCTCATATTAAGACTTTATTCCCATAGTATTATGACTTTATTCTCATATTACAACTTTTTTCTCGGAAATTTATGACTTTATTCTCATAATATTAGAACTTTATTCTCGAAATCTCAGATGTATTGTTTCCCTCAATGTGGCCCTAATACTCCGTCGTACCATCGTACCATAGACCTACAACAATGATAAATAAAAATGAAAATGTAAACAAAGAACAGTTATTCATTTCCATTATTAAAACTCCAAAGGGAGCCTCTGGAGAGGAGCTGAAGAGATGCAGGTTACTGACCTCTGATCTAACAGTGTATGTGATTTAACAAATAGCATCTAAAGAATGCTAAAAAAAAGAAAAAGAAAAGACGACACAACCAACAGCTATGTTTCACTATATTTATATTATATCATTAAATTCAATGTAGTACCTGAAACTAACCACACGGGGCGGACAGACGACGCTGCCCGCCCTCAACACACGGTCCCAGCAAAGAGAGAAAAGAGACAGAGAAAGGCACAAAGAGTTTTGAAACTGAGAAAAGGACACTGAACATGATGATTTAAGGGAGGGGGGGGAGGTCATATAGACGAATACATGGGCAAAGAAAAGGCCGGTAGAAATGACTGGGTGGGTTATGTGGTGCGTAAAGAAAACAGGCAAGCTCTAAACTGAATGATGACGACAGACACAGAAAGGCACAAGTAGAAAAAGTAGGTATTCTCATTGACATTTTCTGCTAATTGTATTTTTTTAAATTTTTTTTTTACCCTTGATGATGAATGGAGGTTGAGGAGGAGAAGACAGCATGAAAAGAGAGGATAACTGTAGCCTTGACAACGAGGCATTATAGCAAATCTTATTTTTATATATATATATATATATATATATATATATATAGTTTCCTTCTTTTTATCCCAAAATTAAAAAAAAAAAAAAAAGGCACAAACACATTTTCAATTACAAGATGGAGTTGGAACAAGTGTTACATGGAGTAAGCATAAAAAATAAAAATAATAAAAAGGTGTCTTAAAAACAAATAAAATTAATACTATTATTCTGACCGTCATTATTATTATTATTTCCATCAATAATTATTGTTATTGGTATCAATAATTTCTCTGTTGTGTCAGAGAGAAAGAGAGAGAGACATTTTACTGAGTGATGCTGCTGAGTGTGACTGAGGTAAATGTTTCCTGCCTGCTCCGGTTCGTTCGTTCGTGTGCCACTTAGACCCAAAAACACTCCATGTTGTGTTGAGAGAACGCCAAACCAAACTCCATTGAAAAATCGGCCAATTTAAGGCTGCCTCATGCGCTGGCAAACATAATCTTTGAGGAACTTTTATACAGATAATAATCTCTTTTTAACACATTTTTTGCCCCACAATCTTATTTTGCTAATGTGCACAATAATGGGCTTCAACTAACGATTATTTTTGTTATCAAGTAGATTCATTTTTACTTCACCTTGCAATTTATGTCACCAAATGCTTTTGTATGGTTTAAATTTCTATATTTTTTTGTTTTATATACCTCTTATAATTTATTTATTTTACTTATTCTGTATTTGTTTGTATTACTGATGTCTTTTTGCTGCTATGACAATCACATATCCACTGCAGGGGATCAATAAAGGTTTATCTTATCTTAAAATGTCCATCAGAATGTCAGATCTGTAGGTGTCTGAGTCTAAAGATGTAAAAACAAAGAAAAGGCAGCAAATTCTCACATTTCTGAAGCTGGATACAACAAATGTTTTTTGCTTAGAAAATGAAAATCTAAATCAACATTAGTGTTATTATTATTATTTATACATTCAAACACATATTGTGTTTATTTTAAATTGACATTTCACGCGTCTGTTCGGTCTTCTAGTTCTTCCAATCAGACATGAATGTAGTAGTGTATTCATATTTTAAAGGGGTAGTTGTGGTGTTTCTCAGTGTGATTGTATGAGGTTCTTCTCCATAGTCAGTGTGTATTATCTACAGTAGAAACAGACAGGAGTTACCAGTACGGGGGGGCAGCAGCTAAACGCGTTTTAGACACCTAAAAAAATCAATTTCAGTTTAAGTCAACGCTATATTTAGAATATTTTCACCGCTTTACCTCACCGTCAGACGGCCCTTTCTGACGGGGAACTGAAGCTGTTATCTGTGCTCTCTTCAAAGCCACCAGACTCCATTCACAAAAACAGTAATTTGACCTCTCAGAACACAGGAGGTGCTGGTCTACTGCTGCCTCCATCAGTTAGTTTGTTCGTGTTATTGTGTGACTTTGGTGTTTTAAAGGATTAGTTCAGAAACTAAAACTAAAGTCACACAATAACACAAACAAACTAACTAACTGATCGATGCAGCGGTAGACCAGCAACGCCATGTTCTGAAAGGTAAAACTACTGTTTTGATCAATGGAGACTGGTGGCTTTGAAGAGAGCACATAACGGCTTCAGTTCCCCGTCAGAAAGCGCTGTCTGACGGCGAGGTAAAGCGGTGAAAACTTTCTAAATATAGCGTATACACTTAAACTGATATTGATTTTTCTATGCTCTCTTCAAAGACACCAGACTCCATTGAAAAAAATCTGTAATTCTACCTCTCAGAACACAGGAGAGTTGCTGGTCTACCGCTGCGTCAATCGGTTAGTTTGTTTGTGTTATTGTGTGACTTTAGCGTATCTGAATTAGCTCTCTAAAGTCTCACAATAACACAAACAAACTAACCGATGGAGGCAGCGGTACACCAGCACCTCCTGTGTTCTGAGAGGTAAAATTACTGTTTTTATCAATGGAGTCTGGTGGCTGTCTGACGGCGAGGTAAAGAGGTAAAAATATTCTAAATATAGCGTACACTTAAACTGCTATTGATGTTCTTAGGTGTCTAAAATCTGTTTTGCTGCCGCCCCCCCCGTCCTGGTAACTCCTGCCTGTTTCTCCATGTAGAAGCTTTTAAATGGAGCCTGCTGTGACGTGGTCTCGCTACCAGGTAGAGTGTAGTTTTGGGTCTACCTGCTACAGTACAGATGTCTGTAGTGTGTGTTTGGCCTCTGGGCTAGCGTAGTGTGCTGTCTTGGCAGGACCACTGTGAGGTATCAGGACTGCTGGCTTCACAGCGCTCCAGCTCTCGCTGCTGTTCACGTACCAGGAGGAGAGCCCGCTGTGAGTCGTACCGGCAAAAAACACAAAGCTTATCTGACTAAATACTAAAGAAAAAAGAAATGTACCGCTAGTTAGTGTTGTAAAGCTGCTCTCACCCGTCTCTCCGTCTCTGCTTCTCTCTCTCTCGTATAGTGTTAGTACTTTTACACCACCTCTTCCTCCTCCTCCTCCTCCTCCTCCTCCACCTCCTCCTCCTCCTCTTCCTCCGCTTCTCCTCCACCTTGCTAACAAAATAAAAATACTGGTTATGAATGGCTATGATGTACGCCGCCTCATCCAATCTCACGTTCGTTCGCTCACACACACACACTCAAACACAAACACACATACACACTCCTCCTCCTTCTCCTCCTCCTCCTCCTCATCCTCTTTCTCTTCCTCCTCCTCCTGGTCTTCCCTTCATCAGAAGAAGGAGTACTGGTTGTCGATGGCTCGGGGCGCCCTCGCTCCGTCCCTCTCTTCTCCTCCCTCCACGGCTTCTAATTGGCGGAGAGGAGTGTCCCTGTCCCTCTCCTCCCAGTCTTCCACTCCTCCTCCACTACCACCTCCGCTTCCTCCACTTCCTCCTCCTCCTCCTCCTCCTCCTCCTCCTCCTCCTGTCGTCGCCGTTGTCACCACAGTCGCCGTTCCTCCTCCTCCTGCTCCTCCTCCTCCTCCTGCTCCTCCTCCTGCTGCTGCTCCTCCTCCTGCTGCTGCTGCTCCTCCTCCTCCTCCTCCTCCTCCTCCACCCTCCGTCTCGTTTCCTCCTCTCTCCTGGGGAGGAGTCGGGGGCGGCGGGCGGCCCGGCGGCAGCGGAGGAGGCTGAGGTGGGCTACGGGGTCTGCTGGTCAAGTCTGTATGGAGCAGAAACAGACGAGAGAGAGAGAGAGAGAGAGAGAGAGAGAGAGAGAGAAAAAGAAAGGGAAAAAAAGGAGGGAAATGAGAGAGAAAAGTGTAAATAAAGGAAGGCAGAGGAGGAAGAGGAGGAAGAGGAGGAGGAGGAAATAAGGCCAAAAGGTGTAGTGAAGGAGTGAAGTGACAGCGTGAGGAGGGTGAGAGGCGGGAGAGAAAAAGAGAGAAAGTGACCGTGAGTGGGCGGTTAGGTGGAAGAAGTCTGCGGTCATGGAGTCCATCATGGGAGTCATGGAGGCAGTCCAATACCAGGAACACACACACACACACACACACACACACACACACACACACACACACACACACACACACACACACACACACACACACACACACACACACACACACACACACACACACACACACACACACACACACACACACACACACACACACACACACACACACACACACACACACACACACACACAGTCTTAACACTATGATCAATAGTAGACATCGTTTGATCAGTAGAAGGTTTTCAAAGTTAACGCAAATTCATTTTAACGCCACTAATTTCTTTAACGCATTAACTTGTGATGTTTAGATTGTAGCGGTTCAGTTTTAAAGCTCGATATGAAGATACTGGTATCATAGTAAACTAGAGAACCTGATGAATCCATCGCTACCAACCATGTCATACTAGCTCATCATGAAGGAGGTGAAATAACACTCCAAACTAACGCTCAAATTTGGTGAGGAAAAACTGTCATGGCCATCTTCAAAGGGGTTAAAAATTAATGTCTACATTTATTTTTAATATTATTTTTGATACATTTAATGACATTTATTTATTTTTGTTTTAGTTCCGTCAAATATCTTCAATATATATATATATGCATCCTATATATATATATATATATATATATATATACTGTATAATGAGACTGCAATGAGAAATATGTCCGACATAAAGAAATTCAGCCACTCGCTCCCAAACACTCCCTCTCTCTCTCCCTCTCTCCCTCTCTCCCTCTCTCAGAGGTTCTCTCAGCCGAGTCCGGTCTCACTTACACACAGTCAGAGATGGGGGTTGATGGAGAGTCAGGATGGCGCGTGGTGATGACATCACAGACTGTAGGCCGACTGCCTGCTCTGTCTCGGCCTGCAAGGGATGAGCCAACGGATACAACAGACAACAACAACAACAACAACAACAACAACAACAACAGAGAGGTCAGAACAGCGATGGGTGCAGCAACACAGGAGCAGCTGGAGAACGCTGCAGGTCAGCGGTTAATATTAGTTTCTACTCCCGACCGCCATTTTGAACACTTCTGACACGCTGAACTTTTAGTGTTTTTGTTGAAGTTGAGGAGAGTTTGATGCTTCTTAGACAAACAAGCAGATGTTGTTTGAGATCTACAGTGACATGGAGAAGAGAGGAGGATGACGTGAGAGATGAGGTAGATGTGACTGATGTTTATATCTATATCTATATCTATAGATATAGATATATATATAAAATCAGATATGAGCAGCATGCATGTGCACAAACACATAAAAACACCTTTGATGGGTTTACTTCCAGCAGACACACCTTCATGATGATCTTCCAGGTTTCAAACCGTGAAGGGCCGCTCACATGCCACGTTTTTTTAGCTCTCAAATCTACTGTTGTCAACGTAGACACCCTGCAAAATATTTAAACTTCTGGAACGCAGTACTGCATGTCTTATGACGAGGAACAACCAGCCGGCAGATATCTGTAAATATCATATTATCGACGCTAAATATAAGGAGAAGTTAATCATTTTAGTGCAAGACTACCCGGAGCTTTACATCTCTCCCACAGACTATTTGATTAAATCCCAGCGTCCCCCTTAATGCCCGGTTCAGACTACACGATGTCAGCCTGATTATAGCCCGATGCGGCCGTCATCTCAGATCAGGAACTATAAATAAGTGTCGTGTGTGATAATCGATGGTTTTATCTTGTGTAGTGTGTCGTAGTTCACGTCAACCGATGCCGTCAACCGATGGTTTCCACGACGTGTTCCGTGGACGGCCGTGAATCTGACCGGCTGAGCTCAGACGCACACAGCTGTAAACAGAAGACTACTTATTATGCAGAATGATGTCATCGCACCTTCAACTGCTGCCGGACCTCGCGGTAGGATATTCAATCTAGGTTGTGTCGGAGTAAAAAAACACCAACGCCGTTGCGTCTTTGCGCATGGAGCATCCCGTTGTGCGCCCGCTTTCTCTTCTCCCTGTGAATTATATTTTTAGAGTTTTCCCCTGGAGCCTCGTGGGCCCCTTTACATGGTCGGGCTCGGAGGGCTTGAGCCACGGTAAGCCCGTATATTAAGACGGCGGTGCCGGGAGAGAGTGTATTGTCGGAGCAGGGGACCAACGTGTAGTCGGTCATGCGTCGCGGCCACGTCACAACAAGAATTTCTGACTCTCTATCGTCTAATCTGACATAGTGACCATGGTAACCGTCAAACACATCCTGTAGTCTGATCCTGGCTTTAGGCCTTAAACGCTGAACGCTTTGTTTCCTCTCTGATCACCGTCGCTGGTTTTTCTGTGTCTCTTCTTTGTATATTTGGAGAGAGTAGTGAGGTTCACTCGTACCTGGCTGGCGAACAGCGGTGGCACCCACGAAGCTGATGAGCGTGACGTCCGAGGCGCCGCCGGACTCCAGGGGGATCGGGTGCACCCGGAAGTGCTCCAGCATGTCGAAGATTGACTGGAACCAAAGGTGCTGCACTCGGCACTGACCGTCCTCGTTCAGGGACAGACGGAGGTGCTGGAGGGAAGAAGAGAGCAAAGACGGGATGAATTTAATCTGAAAACAACTCCGACTTCCAGCTCCTGCAGCGAAACCATTTCCTGATTTATCTGTTTTATATCGTTGTCAACTGAATATCTTTAGTTTTTTTGGACTGTTGGTCCGACAAAACATTTGAAGACTTCTTGAAGACATATTTCACTATTTTCTGGCATTTTATAAACCACAAATGCACTGATTAGAGAGAAAATAACCGGGGGATTGATAATAAACGATAGTTGCATCCCAAAACAGAAACTAAACATACGACATCTCAAAACTCAAAATGACAGGTGTGTTACATCTTAAACGTTCCCCGTGGAGTCTTTGGACCACTAGTTGCAATAATGGAGCATGGGGACACACAGGTGACGCAATAAACAGTCCCGCCACTATTGCCCTGACCTACAGGTGGCAGTAGTGAACCAACAAAAGCAGCAATGCAATCACGGAGGTGAATTAACCCTTTACAAACAGCCTCCTGCAGGAAATCGTTGTTTGTATGATCCTGTTTAAGTCCCTCTAAAATAAAACCATAATATCGAGAGCATTCATTATTTTTGCAGCAGGAAGGCTTCTGTCTTTTCACGTCATCATGTGATGACGTCACTACATTATGTTATGTACAGTACAAAACATGGTGACAACACGCGGTGGCTCCAGAGTATTGCCCCGTAACGAAATAATAATAATAAAAAAAACAGTCTGTCTTTCACGTCATCACATTGTACGGAACCTGCTAAAATCTATAATAAATGAATAAATAAATAAATGACTCAATAAAAAAATTTAAAAAATGTAATTAAATGTAGCAAAAAAAATAATATAAAAAATAAATGTAGCCATTAATTGAAGCCTATCTCCATGACAACACACATTGAGTGACTGTCGTCTCATTTGCATAATGAGGCAGAAATGTATACAGAAAAGAATACAGAAATAAATAAGTTTGGGGAAATAAATAAAGGGTGAAATGCAAAGGGAAAATCATGCATCAATAAATAAATAAATACATACATTTAAAAATAAATATAAAATAAATGCATAATTAAATAAAAAATAAATGCAAGACAAATAAATAATAAATGCAAATATAAAAAAATCTATTTCAAAATGAAAATATATATATATACATAAATAAATAAAAGGGAAAATTAAAGAGAAGAGTAAATAAATAAGGAAATTAATACAAAGATAAATAAATAAAGAAGCAAATTAAAACAAAAATATCAATTTATGTCACATTTGATCAATTAATTAATGGTTACATTTATTTTTAATATTATTTTTGCTACATTTAATGTCATTTATTTATTTATCTTTGTTTAGTTCCATCAAATATTCTATATATAAATTGTTTCTTCAATTTCAACACTTTTATTAATTATTATTGTTTATTATTGACTGAGTTTAAAGCGTTAAAGAAATAAATCACACAGAGCTGAAGTCCCAGACTCACCTTGGCCTTGCCCTGGAAGTTAAAGGTAAGGACGTATTCCCCGCGCCGTGTCTCGCTCTGGCGAACAAGGAAGACGCCGTGGCTCGCCGGGCCTCCAGCCAACACCAGCTGAGCAGCTTTGAGACGGGACAGCGTGCCGTGGAACCACTGACACTCGCTGAGCGGGTGCTCCACAGCCTCGGCGGTGATCACCTCAGAGAACAGGAAGGAGCCTGGAGGATGGTGAATATGGCACATATGATACTTTAAGGTATAAAATGGAGCATTTTCACAGCATGTTATTGTCATTATAAACGGAAAACTGGAAGGCTTTTTGGTGCCGCCTGGCCAACTGAGCTTTGGTTCAATACCTACATCTTTATTGTTTAAAAGAAAAGGACATCTTTGGCTCACCTGTGGCGTCTGGCGTCTCAGCGAAAGGGGTGCCGAGGCTAACCCCGCCCCGGCTGTCTGGTTCGTCGAGAGGGGCTCGAGGTGGCAGCTCCGGTGGGAGGGGATCCATCAGAGGCGAGGAGCCTCCAATACCTCCGTAACACACTGAGACAACGATAAAAGAAAGTTATTAACTATATCAGAGGTCAGCGACCTTTACTATCAAAAGAGACATTTTAGGCAAACAAAAAAAGAAAAAATCTGTCTGAAGCTGCAAAACATTTGAGCATTGTGATGAAAGTAACAGTTTAAAAAAATAAATAGAAAAAACTCGTAATATTACGAGAATAAAGTCATAACTTTATGAGAAAAAAAGAATAAAACGTAAAATGACTACTTTATGAATTTATGACTTTATTCTCTAAATCTCAGATTTATTTTTTTCCTCAATGTGGCCCTAACACTCCGTCGTACCGTCGTACCATAGATCTACAACAATGATAAATAAAAATGAAAATATAAAAAAAAAACAGTTATTCATTTCCATGTTTAAACCTCCACAGGGAGCCGCTGGAGAGGAGCTGAAGAGACGCAGGTTGCTGACCGCTGAACTCGGGGTTAGCAGCAAAACGCTCACATGCTGTGGTTCAAATCCATTTTTTCGCTAGCGTTCCCAAGCGCCTCTTTTTCAGGGCGTGACGGCTCCAAGATTAAAGTATAAGCAGCGTGCACCACATGTCATGTGACAAGGAATAACCAAACTCAGGCTTTACTTTCTTCTGTTAATACAAGAAGTTAATCATTTTAGTCTAGCAGGTCTACCCAGAGCTACTACTTCACTGGCTTCACCCTTTCTGTCCGAGAACATCACAACAATCAAAATCAAACAGTAAAGCAACGATTTACAGTTAGTTTAGTCAGTGAGGCTTTTACTGCTAAATTAAACTTCATCATCATCATCGCAGCATGCAGCGCGCCCCATAGTCTACGCTATATTTAGAATATTCTACCGCTGCCTCGATTGGTTAGTTAGTTTGTGTTATTGGTGTTTTAAAGGATTAGTTCATACGCTAAAGTCACAGAATAACTAACCGATGGAGGCAGCGGTAGAGCAGCAGCTCCTGTGTTCTGTGAGGTAACATTACTGTTTTTGTGAATGGAGTCTGGTGGCTTTGAAGAGAGCACAGATAACAGCTTCAGTTCCCCGTCAGAAAGGGCTGTCTGACGGCGAGGTAAAGCGGTGAAAATATTCTAAATATAGCTCACACTTAAACAGATTTTTTTAGGTGTCTAAAATGTTAGCTGCAGTACGTCTCTTTGCTCCCGTGCTGTTAACTCCTGTCTGGTTCTACTGTAGGTAATACACTGACTATGGAGAAGAACCTCATACAACCACACTGAGAAACACCACAACTATCCCTTTGATACATGCACACACTAACATACAGTAAGAAAGAAGGGGGAACTTTCAGAAATACCTTGTGACAGACGGTCAACAGTCTCAGGCGTCCCGCTGATGTCCAACGGCCCCACGCACACACCTTCAGGATCTTCCTGTTCACTGTGGGAGACAGATGCTAGTTAGTTAGTTAGTTCATGTTGTCACACACAATGTTCTTCACATACTTTAACACCCGGGTGACCCCATTCAGTCATTCATTCAGTCATTCAGTGATTCATTCATTCAGTCATTCATTACCTGAGACAGATGCCGTTCCTGATGTCACTCAGCCAGGCTCTCATCTGCACTGCGTCACGGGTCTCGATCACGTACTGCGCTGAGCCGTCCAGCTGAGAGGGAATAAAAGAAGAAAAGAAAGCCGAGGGGTGAAGCTTCAAACTTCAAACTAACTGTCTCTCCTCATCTAATAGGAAATAAGCTGAAAACATAAGGAACTCTGGGTAAAAGGTGCCCAGAGTTGGCAGAGTTACCTGCAGCAGAAAGGTGTTCTCCTTATCGGGGACCTCCAGCGCTGTGGTGCTCCTCACATCCGCGATGGAGCAGCAAGGGACCGTCAGCCGGGGCTTCGATGACTGGGGAGACAAACCGAGCAACATCAATAACTGACTAACCAATAGAGGAGGACTGGCGCCGGAGAGCAGAACCGCTGCCATGCCCCCCCCCCTGAAAACGCAAACAAAGGACTGTTCCCACATCTGTTCTTCTGCTGCCTGGGATCAATAAGATTGATCTGATCTGATCTCGTATGCAGGAATGATTTAAATTTAACACATCAGCTGACTGTAAACGTGTTTTAACGTTTCACACTTACTTTAGGTGGAATGAAGAATTCCAAGTAGTACTCCTCTCCCCGCTCGCCACCTTCTCGGTCCCTCTCTTTGAGGACCAGACGACACTTGTGCCAGCGTCCTCCTCTCCAGGGCACGTTCCCTCCGCTGGCCAGCGGCTGCACCGCGCCGGCCTGAGCTGCAGCAGACGAAGCCGAGGCGGCATTGTTGTTGTCCGTACCGTGATGCAGGAGACCGAACGAAAAGCCGGAAAAGCCGTGGCTTGCGCTCAACTCGTCGCTGGAAGAGCTGACGCTCACTCCGCCCTCTCGCACCAACCGGCCCACCTTCCTCGGAGGTCCCATGGCGGCGGCGGCGGCACTGCTCGGAGGCAGCGTGGAGGAGGCGGAGTGAGGGCCGGCGGCTGTCGGGGTGAGGACAGGAGGAGGGGATCGCGATAGTCTGAGTTTCTCGAGACGATGGCTCCACTTCTCCTTCTCGCCTCCTTCGCCGTTGCTCCGCCGCCGATCCCGAGCAGCCTCCGAAAGAGACAGAGAGGTGGCGCTGCTTGAAGATGAGGGCGGCAGCGAGGAGGAGGAGGAGTGGGGAAGGGAGAGGGGCATGGACAGGGAAACAGGCATGGAGGAGGTGGGTGTAGGAGGCTGCGTACCAGAGTTCCTCTTTGAGGTTGAAACCAAGGTGGCGTCCTGCACGCCCATCGTGTAGCTGTAGCTGGAGGGCAGCTGGCTCTGGGCCGAGTCACTGGACGAGCTCCGCCAGTGCAGGATGCCCCGGACGCTCCCCCGCACACTGCGACCCACGCTCCGCAGAGAGAAGCGTTTCTTCAGTTTGTTTTTGGAGTTGGGCGTGCCGTTACCTTTGGAGCCAGGTGGAGGAGAGGCCGAGGGTGGAATCTGAGGAGTGTAGGACGGGTCGGCGCTGTCCACCTCTGCAGACTCTGCCTCCCGCTCTTCTGGCTCTACGTCTTCCCCCACAGACGCTACCCCTAACCAGCTGTCCTCCTCTTCCTCAACTGGTGCTTCCCCATTCCCAGGGGCCATCATAGCCCCCCTCTCCTCACGCCGGCCGTTGTTCCCTCCCACTGAGGAGCAACATGACGATGATGAAGATGGAGGCAGGACTTGGCCGTGGGCGTAAGAATCTTGAAACCTGTCCCCACTGCGGTTCTCCAGCACCAGCCGTGCCGGCGCAGGCTTCGATAAGACCCGTGTCGTGTTAATCGGGGGACACGGGAGGATAGCGCCCCCAGACGCCGACAGGGGCGAAACCGCTTCCTCTTCCAGGGAAGTAGCATCTGACTGGGGAGCCCAGCTCGCCATGTCGTCCCTCCCAGAAGCACAGCTCTGCGGGAGCGCCCCCTCCAGCTCACTCTGGAAGTGACGGACGAAGCGGTCGGTGAAGCGCCGGCAGAAGGCGGTCGCTGAGTCTGAAGAGTAGTGGGGGTTTTCCAGGAGAAAAGCCCGAAAGTGGCGTGCAAAGTCACCGGCTGCAACGCGGGCATGGAGCTCACAGAATTCGGTCCAGCTCAGGCATGGCGAGGGGGACGGCGTGGGGGTATCTGACAGGGAGGACGGGTGAGCCTGGGTTGGTGGGCTCACCAGAGGGGGCAGAGGAGGCGGCCGGGGGGACAGGGGCAGCATGGAGGGAGACGGAGGGGACGGAGATGGGGAGGGCGAGGGGGGTAACGGAGAGGAGTTTGCCGCCCTCGGGCTGGGCGGGGTTAAAAGAGAGCCGTTCATTCTGATTGGCTTGATGGTCGATCAAATCACTTCAAACATACAACAGAAAGCTGAAGTGATTGCACAGCTGGGGGGACTGACTGGGGGCAAACACGGCACATTGGTCTAATAATTTACAAATGAGTGTGAACTTAAGTGTTGTGCTCAGCCCCATCTAAAAATAAAGACTTAAAATGCACCGGACCCATGCAGGATGGGGTTAAAAGAGGTCAAATATCTCCGAGGCGAAGCTTTCTGCTACATTATTTTGTGAATTTAAATACGTTTTCAACAAGAACATGTGGGACTGAGACAGCCAGTAGATGGATGGATAGAGGAGGTAAGATGTGTGGGATTCACAAGGTGTGCCCCTTCTTCACTGTCTGTCAGACATCCAGAGAAACGTGGCCACATCCTGGAAACACACAGAAACAAACTGTGAGCACTTATTTACTCTGCAAATCACCCTCTGGAGACTTTACAGCTATAAAAATCAGGGATGCACAATGGGGCCGATCTATTCAATTCTCTTCTATATTTATATACTATATACATTATATAGGGATGCACCGATACCACTTTTTTCAGAGTACAAGTGCAAGTACTTCCATTTGGGCACTCGCCGATACCGAGTACCGATACGAGTACTTCTCTGTGCCAAAAGACCCTCGTTAACAGCCAGCTGGAGGATGTGAGCGACACACGGCAGGCTGTGGAGTCGCACCATTGGGGAGGTGGAGCGTGAGCGCGTGCAATAGGACCCGAAAAGTTAACGTGCCGCTGCCGTAAAGTGGTATCGGTGCCGTTGTATCGGAGCCGTTTTGAAAGTACGAGTACGAGTACATGAGCACAGTAACGGACCCGATACCCGATACTGGTATCGGTGCATCCCTAACATTATATATTGGAATTTTAATTCCTATTTAAGTTTTGACCAATTTGTTGCTGCATTAAATTAGGTTGTTAAGGTTTTAACAGGTTAGTGTTCATTTTGAGGATTTTTTTACCAAGTTCCTAAGAAAGCAATATGTTGCGTTATACACTGAAAAAGTCGGTGCATTTATTTTCACAGTGTGGTATTAGTAGTTTTACTGTAACAGAGTATTTTCAGAGTAGTATTAGTAGTTTTACTGTAACAGAGTATTTTCAGAGTAGTATTAGTAGTTTTACTGTAACAGAGTATTTTCAGAGTAGTATTAGTAGTTTTACTGTAACAGAGTATTTTCACAGTGTGGTATTAGTAGTTTTACTGTAACAGAGTATTTTCACAGTGTGGTATTAGTAGTTTTACTGTAACAGAGTATTTTCAGAGTAGTATTAGTAGTTTTACTGTAACAGAGTATTTTCAGTGTGGTATTAGTAGTTTTACTGTAACAGAGTATTTTCAGAGTAGTATTAGTAGTTTTACTGTAACAGAGTATTTTCACAGTGTGGTATTAGTAGTTTTACTGTAACAGAGTATTTTCAGAGTAGTATTAGTAGTTTTACTGTAACAGAGTATTTTCACAGTGTGGTATTAGTAGTTTTACTGTAACAGAGTATTTTCAGAGTAGTATTAGTAGTTTTACTGTAACAGAGTATTTTCAGTGTGGTATTAGTAGTTTTACTGTGACAGAGTATTTTCAGAGTAGTATTGGTAGTTTTATTATAACAGAGTATTTTCAGTGTGGTATTAGTAGTTTTACTGTAACAGAGTATTTTCAGAGTAGTATTAGTAGTTTTACTGTAACAGAGTATTTTCAGAGTAGTATTAGTAGTTTTACTGTAACAGAGTATTTTCAGTGTGGTATTAGTAGTTTTACTGTGACAGAGTATTTTCAGAGTAGTATTGGTAGTTTTATTATAACAGAGTATTTTCAGTGTGGTATTAGTAGTTTTACTGTAACAGAGTATTTTCAGTGTGGTATTAGTAGTTTTACTGCAACAGAGTATTTTCACAGAGTAGTATTAGTACATTAACTGTAACAGAGTATTTTCACAGAGTAGTACTTTTACTGTAACAGAGTATTTTCAGTGTGGTATTAGTAGTTTTACTGCAACAGAGTATTTTCAGTGTGGTATTAGTAGTTTTACTGTGACAGAGTATTTTCAGAGTAGTATTGGTAGTTTTATTATAACAGAGTATTTTCAGTGTAGTATTAGTAGTTTTACTGCAACTGAGTATTTTCAGTGTAGTATTAGTAGTTTTAGTGTAACAGAGTATTTTCAGTGTAGTATTAGTAGTTTTACTGCAACTGAGTATTTTCAGTGTAGTATTAGTAGTTTTAGTGTAACAGAGTATTTTCAGTGTAGTATTAGTAGTTTTACTGTAACAGAGTATTTTCAGAGTAGTATTAGTAGTTGTACTGTAACAGAGTATTTTCAGAGTAGTATTAGTAGTTGTACTGTAACAGAGTATTTTCAGAGTAGTATTAGTAGTTGTACTGTAACAGAGTATTTTCAGTGTGGTATTAGTAGTTTTACTGTAACAGAGTATTTTCAGAGTAGTATTAGTAGTTTTAGTGTAACAGAGTATTTTCAGAGTAGTATTAGTAGTTGTACTGTAACAGTGTAGTATTAGTAGTTGTACTGTAACAGAGTATTTTCAGAGTAGTATTAGTAGTTGTACTGTAACAGAGTATTTTCAGTGTAGTATTAGTAGTTGTACTGTAACAGAGTATTTTCAGAGTGGTATTAGTAGTTGTACTGTAACGGAGTAGTATTAGTAGTTGTACTGTAACAGAGTAGTATTAGTAGTTGTACTGCAGTAGAGAAGTATTAGTAGTTGTACTGTAACAGAGTAGTATTAGTAGTTGTACTGCAGTAGAGAAGTATTAGTAGTTGTACTGTAACAGAGTAGTATTAGTAGTTGTACTGCAGTAGAGGACCTGGATACTTCCTCCAGCAGGTTATTGATGCTAGCTGCTGATATTGTTGTCTTAATATCAGGTTCTCTCTCGTTAGCATGCTAACATGAACTAGCTCGTTAGCATGCTAACATGAACTAGCTCGTTAGCATGCTAACATGCTAACATGAATATGTGTCTCATTCAGCTCTGTACAGACGTGTAGCCGTGTCCAGCTAACAGCTAACTGAATAACACCAGCCTGCTGCTAATCAGCAGCTTTATCTGGTGATGCTGGTAGTATTTATCTCAGTTAGTGAAGCTGCTGAGCTGAAGACACATTCAACCACCAGCCACCAGCAGCTAGCAGCTAGCAGCTAACAGCTAGCAGCTAGCAGCTAACAGCCAGCAGCTAGCAGCTAACAGCCAGCAGCTAGCAGCTAACAGCCAGCAGCTAGCAGCTAACAGCTAGCAGCTAGCAGCTAACAGCCAGCAGCTAGCAGCTAGCAGCTAACAGCCAGCAGCTAGCAGCTAACAGCTAGCAGCTAACAACCAGCAGCTAGCAGCTAACAGCTAGCAGCTAACAACCAGCAGCTAACAGCTAGCAGCTAGCAGCTAACAACCAGCAGCTAACAGCTAACAGCTAACAACCAGCAGCTAGCAGCTAACAGCTAACAGCTAGCAGCTAACAACCAGCAGCTAGCAGCTAACAGCTAACAACCAGCAGCTAACAGCTAGCAGCTAACAGCTAACAACCAGCAGCTAGCAGCTAACAGCTAACAGCTAACAGCTAACAGCTAGCAGCTAACAGCTAACAGCTAGCAGCTAACCGTTAGCTGTTAGCTTAGCTATTAATAAACCAGCTAGCTTTAGCTAACCTAGCTATCTATATAGTTCCTCCTCAGTGTGTGTTGGTGTTCTCTACCTGTATATCTCAGTCCAGTGAGTTCCTCCGTGTCTCTGTGGTGAGTCCTGGCTCACAGTTCATCATCATGATAGTATAATAACAGATGAATACTGATGTTAGAGGTTGTTGTTGTTGCTGATCAGTGAGTAATGTTGCTATCAGCCTGAACCCGTCCTCTACTCTCGCTCTCTGACTCAGTCTCGCGATAGTTCAGGTCGTCAGGTCGTTGACAGCTGCTGTTACAAAAAAAGAGTAAAAACGTGATTTTAAGGAAAAACTCAAAAAACTGTGAACCGGAAGAACGAGCGGGAAGTTCAGAGTAGACCCCCAATACCCAACACACCCATGAGATAGACCGACTACTACCCCCCACCCCACACACACACACACACATACACACACACACACACACACACACACACTTCCATGAGATAGACCGACTACTACCCCCCACCCCACACACACACACACACACATACACACACACACACACACACACACACACACACACACACACACACACACACACTTCCATGAGATAGACCGACTACTACCCCCCACCACACACACACACACACACTCACACGCGCGCACGCACAAACACACACACACACACACACACACACACCCATGAGATACACCGACTACTGCAGTAAAAGTACTAATACTACACTATAAAAATACTCTGTTCCAGTAAAAGTACTAATACTACGCTATAAAAATACTGTTACAGTAAAAGTACTAATAATACACTATAAAAATACTCTGTTACAGTAAAAGTACTAATAATACACTATAAAATACTCTGTTACAGTAAAAGTACTAGTACTACACTATAAAAATACTCTGTTACAGTAAAAGTACTAATAATACACTATAAAAATACTCTGTTACAGTAAAAGTAAACAACATAATAAAGGTGAAGAAGGGACACTGGAAATTGATAATTAAGTCACATTTTATTTTGATCCAGCTTATATTATAATTATAATAATAATATAATATATAATATATAATAATATAATATAAATATAATAATTATATAAACATGTGCTTTAGATTTGACTGTATTTGAATCCCCTTCCCTATTTTAAGTTATTATTGTTATTATACTTTGCCTGTACATACAGTATGTGTGGACAATGAATACAGTTAATATAAACTCAGTCAGTATTGATCACATTGATCAGAAACAGTCTCTCAGTGTGTCGACATTAATAAAACTCTGATTCCTCTCCGTTCCTCAGCTGGTGAAACTTGTTCGTGGTGGATCTTTAATATTCTTCATTTCAGTCATCAGTCAGACTTCTCCACAGTAAACTGGAGCGTTATGAGGCCTTCATCATCATCATCACCACCACCTCCACCCTTTATTCACCCTCCTCTCCTCTATCCGTCCATCACGTGAGGAGAAACACTCGCCGTCTGTAGTAAACAACCACGTCTGCAGCTTCAGTGTCCGTGCGTCCGTCCATCCTCCTGATGAGACCTGCAGCCATTACTCGCCGTCAGGCAGCCGTCGCCGTCGGCTTTAGATTCTGATTCTGAGCGCCGTCCTGCGGCGGACAGGCGGAGAGCTCCTCTGCAGATCAGAGTGAACCAGTAGAGCTGCAGAGGCCACAGCAGAGCGGCGCCCAGGTTGCACTGCCATGGGGCCACCAGGGGCACCGCGTACACCGGGACAGACGCGTACCTGACACACCAAGCAGACACCGTCAGACATCAACTAACACAGAGACCAACGCACAGAGATCAGCTAACACAGACCAACGGCAAACAACAGATAATGATAAGAAGTGAAAGTGTTTGTTCCATTGCAACATCCGCGCCCAGCAGCAGAGCTACGCTTCCGCCATTTTGGACTGAATAATAAAATGATAAAAAATAACAATAATAATAATGAACGTAACCTTGTTTCACATCACCTTGTTTCCTGTCACCTTGTTTCCCGTCACCTTGTTTCCCGTCACCTTGTTTCACGTCAGCTTGTTTCAAGTCACCTTGTTTCACGTCACCTTGTTTCACGTCAGCTTGTTTCCCGTCACCTTGTTTCCCGTCACCTTGTTTCACGTCCCCTTGTTTCACGTCCCCTTGTTTCAAGTCACCTTGTTTCCCGTCACCTTGTTTCCCGTCACCTTGTTTCCCGTCACCTTGTTTCACGTCCCCTTGTTTCAAGTCACCTTGTTTCACGTCACCTTGTTTCCCGTCACCTTGTTTCCCGTCACCTTGTTTCAAGTCACCTTGTTTCACGTCACCTTGTTTCAAGTCACCTTGTTTCCCGTCACCTTGTTTCCCGTCACCTTGTTTCCCGTCACCTTGTTTCGCGTCAGCTTGTTTCACGTCAGCTTCTTTCACGTCACCTTGTTTCACGTCCCCTTGTTTCAAGTCACCTTGTTTCACGTCACCTTGTTTCCCGTCACCTTGTTTCACGTCACCTTGTTTCACGTCAGCTTCTTTCACGTCAGCTTGTTTCAAGTCACCTTGTTTCAAGTCACCTTGTTTCACGTCACCTTGTTTCACGTCAGCTTGTTTCCCGTCACCTTGTTTCGCGTCAGCTTGTTTCACGTCACCTTGTTTCACGTCAGCTTGTTTCAAGTCACCTTGTTTCACGACAGCTTGTTTCACGACAGCTTGTTTCACGTCACCTTGTTTCACGACAGCTTGTTTCACGTCACCTTGTTTCCCGTCACCTTGTTTCACGTCCCCTTGTTTCCCGTCCCCTTGTTTCACGTCCCCTTGTTTCACGTCCCCTTGTTTCACGTCCCCTTGTTTCACGTCACCTTGTTTCACGTCACCTTGTTTCCCGTCACCTTGTTTCCCGTCACCTTGTTTCACGTCCCCTTGTTTCACGTCAGCTTGTTTCACATCCCCTTGTTTCAAGTCACCTTGTTTCAAGTCACCTTGTTTCACGTCACCTTGTTTCACGTCAGCTTCTTTCACGTCAGCTTGTTTCAAGTCACCTTGTTTCAAGTCACCTTGTTTCACGTCACCTTGTTTCACGTCACCTTGTTTCACGTCACCTTGTTTCAAGTCACCTTGTTTCAAGTCACCTTGTTTCGCGTCACCTTGTTTCGCGTCACCTTGTTTCGCGTCAGCTTGTTTCACGTCACCTTGTTTCCCGTCACCTTGTTTCGCGTCAGCTTGTTTCACGTCACCTTGTTTCCCGTCACCTTGTTTCACGTCCCCTTGTTTCCCGTCCCCTTGTTTCACGTCCCCTTGTTTCACGTCCCCTTGTTTCACGTCCCCTTGTTTCACGTCACCTTGTTTCACGTCACCTTGTTTCCCGTCACCTTGTTTCACGTCCCCTTGTTTCACGTCAGCTTGTTTCACATCCCCTTGTTTCAAGTCACCTTGTTTCACGTCACCTTGTTTCACGTCAGCTTCTTTCACGTCAGCTTGTTTCAAGTCACCTTGTTTCACGTCACCTTGTTTCACGTCACCTTGTTTCAAGTCACCTTGTTTCAAGTCACCTTGTTTCGCGTCACCTTGTTTCGCGTCAGCTTGTTTCACGTCACCTTGTTTCCCGTCACCTTGTTTCGCGTCACCTTGTTTTGCGTCAGCTTGTTTCACGTCAGCTTGTTTCAAGTCACCTTGTTTCACGTCAGCTTGTTTCACGACAGCTTGTTTCACGTCACCTTGTTTCACGACAGCTTGTTTCACGTCACCTTGTTTCCCGTCACCTTGTTTCACGTCAGCTTGTTTCACGTCACCTTGTTTCACGTCACCTTGTTTCACGTCACCTTGTTTCAAGTCACCTTGTTTCAAGTCACCTTGTTTCACGTCACCTTGTTTCACGTCAGCTTGTTTCACGTCACCTTGTTTCACGTCAGCTTGTTTCAAGTCACCTTGTTTCACGTAACCTTGTTTCACGCAACCTTGTTTCACGTCAGCTTGTTTCACGCAATCTTGTTTCACGTTGTTACGTTACGTTGTTATATATATAAATATAATAAACGTTTTCAGTCCAAAATGGCCGCTGCGGCTGTTGTCAGATCAACACAGGAGTTTCGTCTCTATGCTTGCATGCTCTTTGCCGACACCACGCACCTCTCGCCGGCTTCACTACGGAGAGCCTAAACCAGCCTTTAAAGGGTCATGGTTCGTGTCCACGGTGTTTTTTTATGGCGAGGGATCGCCTCACTACGCAGCGTTGGACGCTTGACGGGCTGCCACTAGACACCTGATTGGATGAACTCTTTCCCTCGCAGGCTGCTGCTCCTGGCTTTCGAACAGGAACCAACATGGCGGCTCGTTTGGAAACTTTCCTCTCTTATACCACGAAAATAGTTCACTGAAATATGTTTCTGAAGACGTTTTATGTGAAATAATGTGAAGCATCACAGCGCTCCAGTTACCTGCTGTAGGCGTAGTACAGGTACGGGAAGAGCAACACCCGGCAGCTGAAGAAGGTGAGCAGCAGGAGGACTCCGTTGACTTTGTGCAGCAGAGTGTGCTGCTTCTTGTACTGGCAAGAGAAGAAGAAGAAGAAGAAGAAAGATCAGAGAGAGTGAAGAAGAGAGTACGGAGGCTCAGAAGGGACGTGTTTTCAATAGAGAGGTGAAGTCCCGCCCCTTCCTCTGGACCACCACCGAACCTTATTTCAGATTAAAATATGAACGGTAGTCAACAGAGAGAGATAAATATTCATCAAAAGGTCATTTAACTTGAGATAATTAGTTTGTGGAGATTATATTAATAACATCTGTATTTCTGTCTGTGTTCGTTTACCTGGATCAGGACTTTCCCCAGACAGACGAACGGCGTGCTGAGCTCCGCCAGGAACAAAACGCCCTGGAAGAAATCACCTTTACCCTGCCGCCACAGCTGACACACACACGCGCACGCACACGCACGCACACGCACACACACACACACACACACACACACACACACACACGCACACGCACACGCACACACACACACACACACACACACACGCGCGCGCACACACAAGAAGGAACATTATAGGTATTTAATGGAGTGCAGTATTAGACTGTATTAGAATTATTAATACATAATGATGATAATAATAATAATAGTAATAATAAAAGCAATAATACTACTTATACTAATAATAATAATAATAGCAATAATAATAATAGCAATAATACTACTTATAATAATAATAGTACTAATAATAATAATGATACAAAACAGTAATAATAATGATAATAGTAATAATAATAATAATAGGAATAATAATAATATAATATGAATAACAATAATATAATAATAATAATGATAATAATAATAATAATAATAATAGTATAGTAATAATAATATAATAGCAATACTACTACTGCTAATAATAATAACAATAGTAATAATGATAAATAATAATAGTAATAATAATGATAATGATAATAATAATAATAGGAATATTAATAATATTAATATAATAGTAATAGTAATAATAATATAATAATGATAATAGTAATAATAATAAGGATAATAATAATAATAATAATAATAGTATTGTAATAATAATAATAATAATATAATAGCAATACTACTACTGCTAATAATAATAATAATAGTAATAATGATAAATAATAATAGTAATAATAATGATAATGATAATAATAATGATGAAATAATAATGATAAAATAATAATAATAATGATAATAGTAATATTAATAATATTAATATAATAGTAATAGTAATAATAATAATATAATAATGATAATAGTAATAATAATAAGGATAATAATAATAATAATAATAATAGTATAGTAATGATAATAATAATAATAATAGTAATAATGATAAATAATAATAGTAATAATAATGATAATGATAATAATAATAATAATAATAGTAATATTAATAATATTAATATAATAGTAATAGTAATAATAATAATATAATAATGATAATAGTAATAATGATAATAATAATAATAATAATAATAATAATAATAATAATAATAATAGCATAGTAATGATAATAATAATAATAGTAATAATATAATAGCAATACTACTACTACTACTACTAATAATAATAATAGTAATAATGATAAAATAATAATAGTAATAATAATAATGATAATTATAATAATAATGATGAAATAATAATGATAAAATAATAATAATAATGATAATAGTAATAATAATAATAATAATATTGACCACTGCAGCCTCTAGTGGACACTAACTGTACTACAGTTTGGTCGTAGCCTCATAATTCATCAACGTGTCGATGATTTCTCTCTCCTCAGCCTTACTAGCCGTGAAGCTAAAGCCAGCGCTAGAGGTCACACTCCATCATCACAGTCCTCGTTGCCATGGTTACCAGTGATGCGGGGAAGCAGAAGGCCACCATGAAGATGTGATGCAGCACCATGAGCATCTCTCTGCGCAGGTAACCGGCCACAGCGGCTCCCTTCCACCTGACGCCCTCCTCCTCCTCCTCCTCGTGACCTTTGACCTGCAGCTTGTACCAGTAGCACACGAACATGGCGTAGACGTCGTAGGCAAAGTACGGCGTGGCAAACAGGATGTAGGTGTCGGTCAGCCAATGACTGAGGAGGAAACAGGAAGAGAGAACAGAGTCAATGTGTCGTCTAAACGTCTCTCAACAAACTGAGAGGATTGTTGGAGTTGAGATGAACTCTGAGCAGATTTGATTTGATAACCAAATGCAGCTCAGCTCCACTTTGACTGGGAAATGAAGGCGCTGACAGGCGACACCTGCAGGGATTTACTGAAACAACCCCACCCTCCTCCTCCTCCTCTTCTTCATCATTTAGTTTCCCATCATCCTCAGCGTGCAGGATTACTGTGAGCATCTTAGAGACTCAAATAGCTTCAGTGCTGCTGCCTCAGATTGTTAATTAGATTACAGACCGACTGAAGTTCAGTTCATTCACTCATTCATGATGATGAAGACTCAGTCTGTTTTAATACTGATATCATTCCATTCATTCAACTCTCTGCTGTATTCTCCCAAAAGGACTTAAATAAAGTCAGAGCAGCCCTGAGTGTTTCCTTTAAAACAACAGAAATATGAATGGAGTTTGGTTAGCGGCGGCTGAACAGCGGACTCACGTCTTAGACATTGTTTTTTTGTCATTATTAATATGATTACTACTATTATTATTTTACTAATGAACAGATTGATTAAGTGGTTTATTTATTGATCTATTATTATTGTTACTATGACTATTGGTATAGTCGACTCAAGTTCTGTAATAAATCCTTTTTCTTGTTATTTTATTGTTATATAAGTTTTGAACAAGGCAGAAGAAGTAAATATGCCTTTATTACACATAAACATTAACGTTAAATCACTGTAAACAAATAAAGTTTTGTGGCTGAACTTCCACTTAAGTTACTGTTGTATTGTATTTAAACCCAAACCACCATCTTTTCCTATAGAACATATATTGATAAGAAGTGAAAGTGTTCGTTCCATTGCAACATCTGCACCCAGCAGCAGAGCTACGCCTCCGCCAGACTGAAAACGCCTACCAGACGACAGTAAAACGTCCGCCTACAAAGAGCCGTACAAAAGTAAAACTACATTATTTCTATTCTATTGTCATATTCTACTGAAATGTCCTGTGTTGAACAATAAAATAATATAAATGTAATCAACGTTTTCAGTCCAAAATGGCGGCTGCAGCTGTTGTCAAAACAACACTCTATGCTTCCATTCTCTTTGCCAACGCTACGCACTTCGCACCGACTTCACTATGGCGAGCATAAACCGTAATATAAAAAATAATAATAATAATGAACGTAACCTTGTTTCACGTAACCTTGTTTCACGTAACCTTGTTTCACGTAACCTTGTTTCACGTAACCTTGTTTTACGTAACCTTGTTTCACGTAACTTTGTTTCACTTAACTTTGTTTCACTTAACTTTGTTTCACTTAACCTTGTTTCACGTAACCTTGTTTTACGTAACCTTGTTTTACGTAACCTTGTTTTACGTAACAACCTTGTTTTACATAAGAAAGTCCTCTAAGGGCGGTTGTTTTTATTTACGTTGTTTCGTTATGTTGCTGCGTCACATTGTTGCGTCACGTTGTTGCGTCACGTTTTTACGTTACAGTCCAAAATGGCGGTAGCCAGTTTCGTCTCTTTGATTTTCCTAAACCTGATGAATATGTTTTGTCAGGTGTTGCTGGACATCCAAAAATGTGGAATAACTTTTGGTAAGATATCAAACACAAGCCGTTGTAGGAGGACACGTTGAAGCAGGAGGAAGTAGTGAACTGGTTGGGGAATATTGAATCCAGATGTGGAGCTCTAGTGAGTTTTAGAGGCAGCAGGACGGTGAAGTCAGATTAAACTACAGAGTGTGTGTTGATGGTGTGTTCTCATTCACCTGTCCTCCACGACGTCCCCGCAGGACGAGGCGATGATGCATCCGGCTGAGGACGCCATGACGGCCTGGACGGACGACACCAGCCTGAGAGGACAGAAAATAATCTGTTTAACAAACGGGAGGTCGTCGTCACGGCGATCCATCTGAACTTTAAGGAGCAAACAGAGGCGGGGAGGTGACGGCTGACATCACACGACCTTAACAGACTTTACATCGGTAGAAAGCTCCTCAGTCGATATACGGCGGCCCTGAGACGTCAATGATTAATCGTTTAATGGCAAAAAAAAAGCGTGTTGCTCTGTTATGTTTCTACAGTCCAAAATGGCAGCAGCAGCTGTTGTCAAAAAACACCATAGTTTCATCTCTTTGCCGCTCCGGATGTAGATACAACCGGCTCATTCTGAGGTAACCAAAACACAATTCTTATTATCAGGTGATTATACACTGAAGAAAACATACTTATTAATATTATATTCTGCCAATAGATCCCCCTGAACGCTACCCACTGGTCCTTTAAAGCTTGTAAACGTGTTCTAGTAGAAACATTAAGTACAACCTGGAAGTGAGCAGGACACAGTACAGTCTGTCCCCTTTAAGAAAAAACACATGAAGGGTTCATTTGATTTTTGCAAATCCTCCATGCAAAGAGATGAGAGAGGAGCAGAGCGAGAGAAACCGGAAACTCTCACAACAGAAACGAGTTTAAAAGATGTTTAAGTTTAAGTCACTTTAAGTTGCAGCGTGTCGAGCGATTGTAAAAGAAATGTAATAAATCAGACATGTTTGTGCCTCCGTACATTAGTTTCAGTGTGACTAAGATGAAGTGCGACTCTGATAATAAACTCAGAGAGTCGTCTTCCATCAGAGACCAGGAGCAGAGACTAGGACCAGAGACCAGGAGCAGAGACCAGGAGCAGAGACTAGGAGCAGAGACCAGGAGCAGAGACCAGGAGCAGAGACCAGGAGCAGACCAGGAGCAGAGACCAGGAGCAGAGACCAGGAGCAGAGACCAGGAGCAGAGACCAGGAGCAGACCAGGAGCAGGACTGACATCTCTTTATTATTTTATCATTTGAGGCTCACAACCTGTCTGAGGACAAAAAGGAGGTCCTCACAAGAGTAGGAAAGTCTGCAGAGCGTTAATGTAAATCAGTGTGTGTGTGTGTGTGTGTGTGTGTGTGGGTTGTTACCGTGTGGACACGACGGCGGCGTCCCCCTCGCTCCATCCCATGTGTCTCAGAGTGTGTCTGGAGAGCAGGTAGAGTCCGGGGAAGAAGACGGAGCCGGCAGCCAGGAGGACCCACATGGTCCCGGTCCACCTGGACGAGTGTGTGTGTGTGTGTGTGTGTGCAGGTAGATGTGGATGTATGTGTGTGTGTGTGTGTGTGTGTGTGTGTGTGTGTGTGTGTGTGTGTGTGTTGGGAGTGTTAAATGAGGACGGGTTTCCAGGAGCTCAGCGAGGAGGATCAGCTGGGAGGAGCTGCCACCTGTCAGAGGAGGAGGAGGAGGAAGAGGAAGAGGAAGAGGAAGAGGAGGAGGAGGAGGAGGAGGAGGAGGGCACACTCATCTCTACACTGTTCTTTTACTTTTACAGTACTTTCTCTGACAGTTTTAGTTACTTTACAGATTATTAATATAAAATCTAATCATCTAATACATGATGTATTATTATAGATTTAAACTATATTTTTTCCCTTAATTTTAACACTTTAATCTCAGAGAATATTAAATAGTTTTCCTCATTAATTTGTTAATTATTTTCTTGTAAATTTACCACTTTAATCTCAGAGAATATTTAATCGTTTTTCTAATAAATTTGTGAGATTTTCCTGTAAATTTACCACTTTGTCTCAGAGAACAATTGATTTTTTTCTCGTAACTTTGTGAGTTTTTTTCTTGTAAATTTATCACTTTAAACTCAAATATTAATTTGTTTGCCTCGTAAATTTGTAAAATTTTCTTGTAAATTCACCACTTTAATCCCAGAGAATATAGATTTTTTTCTTCATAAATTTGATTTTTTTTTGTAGATTTACCACTTAAATCTCAGAGAATATTTGAATTTTTTCCTCATAATTTTGCAAATTATTTTCTTGTAAATGTACCACTTTAAACTCAGAGAATATAATTTTTTTTCCTCAATTTTGTGAATTATTTTCTTGTAAATTTACCACTTTAATCTCAGCGAATATTATTTTTTTACTCATAAACTTGTGATTCTTTTTCTCGTAAATTTACCACTTTAATCTCAAAAATATTAATTTGTTTGCCTTGTAAATTTGTAAATTTTTCTTTTAAATTTACGACTTTAATCTCAGATAACATACAATTTCTCTCATAAATTTGTAAATTTTTCTTATAAATTCAAAACTTTAATCTCAGAGAAAATAAATGTTTTCCTCATAAATTTGTGAGTTGTTTTTATGCTTCTACTCCACAACATTTATCGGACAGTTTTAGTTACTTCACAGATTATCAATATAAAATCTAATCATCTAATAAATGATGTATTATAGATTAAACTAGCAGCAGTATATAAAGTCATTAAAAGTAGCTCCACATTTACCAGCTGCAGCATTAAAGTGATGAACACATTAATACATCAATCATTAGAATACTATAATATAACAGATTAATCTGCAGAATGAGTACTTTTACTTTCACTACTTGAAGTACATTTTGATGCTGATACTTTTGTACTTTGTGAACGCAGGACTTTTACTAGTAACAGAGGTATTAATAATAATAATTATTATTATTATGAAGGCTCTGAGCTAGTTGAGGTAAACATGAGAAAAGAAGTGACGTCTGAACATTAGAGGAATATTATCCAGTGTCCATTTATTTATTTATTTATCATTCACTACTTTAACTCTAAACATTTTTTTTTAAGAAATTCAAGTATTTGTTGGGAACACAAGTCAAGAAACAAACAAAAACTGCTTTTTTGCTAAAACGAAGACAAAACATCTGTTTAAAACATCAGTTTCATATTTATAATAATAATAATAAAAACATCAAGTTTCTTTTCATAGAAGAAAAACAAGTCTAATTTCTAAAGATGACCAGCCGTCTGTCCGTCGTCCGTCCGTCCCGCTCTGCTTTAATCAGACTCGTCAGCTGATCTCTGAACAGTTTGCAGAGACGTCATCTAGTTTAAAATCTGTTCCTCACCTGAAGGATCTCTACGCAACACAACAGAAAGAAAGAAAGAAAAGAAAAAGTCCAAAAAGGAGAAAAACTTTTGATTCTTTTGTTCCCTAAATTAGAAAATTTGAGCTTCAAATTAACAAAATCATTCCCTCAAATTACTATTATTTCTGTGATAAATGCATGAATTTATTAATAATTTATTTTATACAAACAATTAAATCGACTCATCGTTTTAAGTTCTGCAGTTTGTTTCGTATCTTTTATAAACTGAATTATTTTTTAATATTGAATTGTTTTCCTAATTAATTTGTGACTTTTCTTTTAGATTTATCAATTTAATCTCAGAGAATATAGATTTTTTTCCTCAAATTTGAGTTGTTTTCTTGTAAATTTAATCTCAGAGAATATTTGATTTTTCTCTCGCAAATTAGTGATTTTTAATTCTCGTAAATTTACCACTTTAATCTCAGAGAACATCAATTTTTTTCCTCAAAGTTGTAGGTTTTTCTCATAAATTTACCACTTAAGTCTCACAGAATAGTTCATTTTTTCCCCTCATAAATCTGTACTTTTTTTCTTGAACATTTACCAACGATTCTGCCAAATGTTCACTGACGACTTTATTTTATTAGTTTCTTTTCTAGCTGAAGCTTTATTATTTATTATTATTAACATTTTGAAATGGTACTCAGAACATTTTTTGTTCAGATTAAAGAAAGACAGTGGTCTCTGAAATATTTAAAAAACCGAAACCACCATCAAAACCTTCACCAAAGAGTTTACTATCTTCAATTTAGTATTTATTATTTATTTTATAAATTTTCTTTTCATCTGACAAAATAAAAGTCATTTAAAGAAAATTTGGGAAATTATTTCCTGACGTTTTATAGAAACTTTTTCTCGTAGAAATTCTAAGAAGAAGGGAACTAATTCAGCAGTTTGAGGAAATTAAGTCGTAATTTGAAGACACAAAAACAAACCGATAACTCGTCACTGATGAGTTCATTTCAGCAGCGACACTTCTGTTAATGAAACGTGGCTCCTTTAAAGATGTATCGGCGTGCAGATGGCATGCAGAAGTTCACTCACTTCTTTCACGTTGTTAGGGAACAATTATCAAAACGTCCTCCCGACTCTGGTAAAAAAAGTCTTATCAGATCACAACAAACGAAAACAAAACTTCTAATAAAAATCACTTCCTAAAAGATAAAAATTAAATTAAAAAAATTACCACAAAATGTACGTTTTCGTCATCGCCGACAAACTCAACCAATTGCACAGCATTCAAACCCAAACGCTCGCCACGGGTCATAAATATACACATGCAGATATACAAGTCAGGTCGTCTGTGACCGGCCGCTCACAGAGACGCTCGCTGTGTTCCTGGAGGAGACGAGGAGCTGAGGTTTCAGGGGTTACACATCAGGAAACTGGGAGGGGGCCAACGAGTACGCTCAGGGGCCCCCCCCCCCCCGAGGACGCTCTGGGGCCCTCCCGAGGATCAGGGGCCCCACCTGCTGGAGGTTCAGGACATGTACAAGAAAAAAAAAAATCTTTCATCAACCTCTTAAACACACGAAGCAGGAAGTGGAGTCACAGGAAGTAAACCAGGAGGTTCCTTCAGCGCGTTCTCAGGAGCTTCAGATCAAATAAAACCGTTAAAAAACAAACAAACAGCCGGTTAGAGACGCCGGGTAGAGACGCCGGGTAGAGACGCCGTTTAACGCAAGACACGAAGAGACAAACTGTTGGTGAACGTCGCAAAAGTTCCTGAGATCCTTAAAAAAAAGGTTCCTGGGCCGAACGTTTCTGATGGTTTCACGTTTCTACTGGTTTCTCTACAAACTGATGAACATCCGTCTGGACATGAACGTGAACATGTTAAACTTTCTGCAGACGTTTGTGTGTTTCGGTGTTTCGCAGGTTTTTGACTGAAACGCTGAATTTTATATTAACTCGTTTTAATGTGGTTTTTTTTTTGCATGATTTAATTTCTCTTTGCAGCCAAGAGTTCAGACAGAAACACTCGTTTTCATAATGTTTTGAGGCTAACAGCTCATCACTGCGTATCAGGGCCATGGTAGGTTCAAATAATTATATTTACGGAGCCGCGGGAGGGGGATTATATTCAGAGAAAAGAAATTTAGATAAAAAATTCAAATACTCTGAGATTATAAAGATGATGCTGATCTAACCTTGCAAAGTGAAGCGATGGAGTTCCTTGTCAAAAAAATGGGTTATTTTCTTGTAAATTTACCACTTTATTCTCAGCGAATATTACATTTTTTTTCTCGTAAATTTACCACTTATTTATTATTTGTTTTTTTATTTTTTTCTTCATAAATTTGTGAGTTTTTCTCTAAATTTACTGCTTTTATCTCAGATAATATTTAATTTTTTTCCTCATAAAGTTGTACGTTTTTTTCTGGTAAATTTACCACTTTAATCTCAAAGAATATAATTTTTTCCTCATAAATTTGTGAGTTCTTTTCTTGTAAATTTACCACTTTATTCTCAGAGAATATTAAATTTTTTCTTAGCAACTGAATAATTCACATGATTGTGTTGAATGAAGTAGAAAAAAAGTTATCAAATGAAGTAATCTGTTGGTATTAGTATCACTTTAAGAGGACTGGTATCGTCATTCTTTAAACGATACCCAACCATAACAAACATGGAATAATAATCTGAAATGGGGAGACAAAAACTTGCCAATTTTATAAAAAAAATTATAATATATATATATATATATATATATATATATATATATATATTTTTTTTTTTTACTTAATTTGCATTTTCTTTTGTTTATTTCATTAAACCTACATTTTTTTTTTTTTTTTTACTTCAAAATATTCTTGTTTTTATTTTGGTTCTAATTTTTTCTGGGCTAGAATTTCCATATTGGAAAAATCTGTTTTAAAAAGTCGGAGTGTCTTTGAACGCACCACCGTGGACTCCTACATCTACATGGACTCTGGAGCTGAACCCATCAGTCGACTTGTTGATAGACAGAATATTTAAATCACCAACTATTTCAGTAAAAGGGTCAAAAGTTCACTTCCTGCTTCTGAAATCTGAATATTTTCTTGCAGTAAACTGAACGTCTTTGGATGTTTTTGGACCAAACTATTAAAGAATAAAAAGATTGGTTAGTTGAGTCTTTGCACGTTCACGTTCACTGAACTAAAACTTCCAGGATGATCTGGTGAGTTTGTAGTTAAAGAGTTAAACATGTAAAATCCACCAGTATGTTCACTTTTCTACATTTAGTCACCTGTGTGTTTGATATCAAAGTCAGAAATCTTCTCACATCTTCTGCTAAACTTCTTACAGTGTAGAATCTGATACGGTTATTTACTGATAATCCAAAGCAGGATCAATACCGGCGCATCCTTAAAATGTGGCTTTGTACAATTCATAGTCTATAAACGGGACACCTGAGCCTGAAACTAAAACAGGAAGTAATAAAAAAAAAAAAAAAACTAAATAAAACAGCAGCATTTTACCGACGACATCCTTCTGTCTAAAAACCTCACACTGATTCTGAGCGGCGGGGCGAGAGGCGAGCGGCGAGGAGCGAGCACGAGGTAAAAGAAGAAGAATCCGGAGGAATGACGTTAAAGTTGTGACGGGAGGGTTTCACTTTACAGATGTGCACACATCAGTTCGTTTCTGGGGTTTTGAGGTAAAACTAAAACAGGGTGGAGACACACACTCTTCATCAAACACTCAATAAATTAAGAAATTTAACACACAAAAAGAGAAAGCATCGTCGCTTCCTGTTTCTCTCTCTCCGCCGGTGGGACAAAAGGTCGAGGAGGCCGAGGAGGTCGGCAGGGAAATAAAAACAAGTCGAGATGGAGAAAAGAAGAAGAAAACAAAAAGAGCTGCCAAATATTTGTGAATTTGGCATCTTTCTATCTGCAGAACACTTTTTTACAGCGGCATCTTCGGGCCATTGTAGGTTTAAAAATATATATTTACAGAGCCGGGGGACGGGCGTCATATTCAGAGGAAAAAAACTCACAAATTTACGAGATTAAATTCTTAAATTTATGACAAAAAAACTCACAAAAACTTGGATATTCTCCGACAATAACGTGGTCAATTTATAAGAAAAATAATTAATATTCTTTGAGATTATAAAGATGAGATTGATCCAACGCTGCAAAGTGAAGCGATGGTTCCTCGACAAAAAAAACAACACAATTCTTCCGAGTTTTTACCCTTAAATTTACCACTTTAATCTCAGAGAATATTATTTTTTTCACATAAATTTATAAGTTTTTTTCTTGTAAATTTACAATTTCAAACTCAGAGAATATTAAATTATCTTCCTAATAAATTTGTGTTTTTTCCTCGTAAATTTACCACTTTAATTTCTGACAATATTCTTTTTTTTCTCGTAAATGTGCGAGTTGGTTCTCGTACATTTTCAACTTTAATCAGAGTTTTTTCTCTGAATATTACCCCCCCTGTCCTTGGCTCCATAATTTATTAATCTTTGTAAACTACGATGGCCTTGATACGCCGTCACTTTCCTGTCATAACTTTCAAAATAAAAGAGTTTGCGATCAAACAGTCTGTTGACGTCAGACGTTAAAAACTTGAGTTCCTGTTTCGTGTCCTGATTAAATTATTTTCTAAAGGTGAATAAAACAACACTGATCGAGGACCAGACGTCAATCACTGTGAGGATAAAAGAAGCCGCGATAAAATAAAAGAACAGAGCTAACTGTATGAGGAGAAACACCGGGGGGGGGGAGCTGTGGTTATAACCTGCTACATCTGTTAGATTGCATTATTACCGCCGCGTCGCCACGCGGTGAAAACACAGTGAGTGATGTGTTCAAATGCAGTACAGAAAAAAAAAGGAGAGAGAGAAAACCTTGGCGGTGTTTGGCGGTTAACGGTGTTGTGATGTTTGGCGGGTCGTGTTTGGGAGCACTGATCCGGTACGTGGTCGTACGTGTTCCACCGCCCGTCTAAATTAAACCATATTGCACAGGGCTGGAATGACTTCAAACAAATCAACTAAGCAACGATTCTACCAAACAATTAAAACCATTATCTCTTAATGTCTCTACTAACATGGAGGGAAAATCCACTCTAGTACCGAGTTCCTCGTTCTGGTTCCTCCTCGAGCAACTTCAGCAGCAGCTTTTTTTTTTTTTTTTTTTAAATTCAGCACCGGAAAAAAACGCCTGGAGCATCAGCTGTTTGGGTCGTTTAGAAGAAGTGAAGCGGTAGTTTTCATATTGTAGATTTGTAGGATGAAATAAAGACGAGGGTGTTCAGGAGGAGCTCGGGAGGGTCAGCTGTTTTCACCTCCTCGTTTTGGGAGTGTCGTTCCCCCCCCACTCAGCGTCTCGCCAAAAAGAAAACAAAAAGAAAAAGGACCCAAACTCTTCTGTATTTTCACGGTCAATGAAATCCTTCCTCAGACTCTGCTGTCGCTCCTCGAGAGGAAGAGGAGGACCGTTCATCTCTCCTCCTTCCTGGACACCTTGGAGGAGTGCCACGCGGTCGACCTGAGGACACAAGAACATGGTTCAGATGTGGAGCAGCGAACATTCATCCAGCTGTGAAAGTGACGGAGTCTTAAAGGGGAACGTTTTGGTTTCTATCTGACTAAAGCTGGGCATGCACTAAATGATTTTGGATCGGTACTCGGTATCTGCAGATACCCAAAGCCAAGGTATCGCTAGCGGGACTGCACAAAATATGCACAAAATATTCTGGTTTTTGCCAGTACTAATGTCAGTATCTGGGTGCTCTACGGTTGTTGCGTCGGCCCATTTGACCACGGAGACGAGAGCGACAGCCGGCTCCACCACAAAGTTACCGCCATACCATAACGTTACCGCCATACCATAACGTTACCGCCATACCATAACGTTACCTCCATACCATAACGTTACCGCCATACCATAACGTTACCGCCATACCATAACGTTACCGCCATACCATAACGTTACCGCCATACCATAACGTTTCCTGCTAACTTTTTCGCACCTTTTTTTGGGGGATATTTTGCAGACATTTTTCAGCCTTTTATTCAGACATATCGGCCTTTTTTCTGACATATTTCTGACTTTTGTTTGAACATTTTTCGGACATATTTTGGCATTTTTTCAGAAGTTAGCATGCAGCTTTAGCTCTGCTCTGTCTAGCTCTGCTTGTCCTGTCAATGTGTGAAACCCAAAGTGTTTCCATCCTTTACTGGATGTGTAGTGTTTACCACGCTGGATTTAACATGTGAGGGTGCAGGTCGTATCCACGACGACCCTCCAACGTTTTACACTCTCTGAGCTTTGTTTTGGTTGACGGATACGGAACGGATATGACGTCACGTTACTCAGACTACCACAATAAAAGATATGACGTCACGTTACTCAGACTACCACAATAAAAGCGGTAACTTCCTTCTACCTCCACATAGACTCAGATGAAGCAGATATATCCATTCTGGTGTTAAAACATCTGTTTCAAAATCGCGATACATTGGTGAATAGATTTTTTCCCCACCTCTGGTACCTTTAATGATCATTACAGCTTTATTCAGAAGAGCGATGATGTGACAGAAGCAGCGTGTCTCTCACCTGATGAAGGTCTTGAAGGCAGCGCTCTGAGGGTTGATGCACAGCGGCACTCGTTTGCCCTGCTGGTGCTCCGTGATGAAGCGATGGATCAACTCTGGACACAAAACGGGACGTCAGCACATCAGGACTCACACACGCAGCTAACAAACAGCGTTTAGTTACAGCAGGAAGTGACGGCGGCAGCGTACCTTTTCCCTGCCACACAGACAGCAGGCTATTCTCGTAGCTGTGGCTGAACGGCCGCTCGGCGACCGGCTCAAAGTCGCGGGTGTAGACTCGCCCGCTGGGAACGGAGTAGCAGCACTGACACATGCAGGTGTGGTAGCGCAGACGCCCTTCGTCCAGGTACGGGTGGGAGAGGGCGTCGCTGCCGGAGATGCGTTTAGCCTTCAGATAAAAACACAGAAGAAGAAGTTACTAACACGAGACTTTTCATTCCGTCAACTAAAACAACAATCTGTGTCGGCGTCTGAACTCACCGGGTCAAAGACCAACATCCGACAGAGCAGGTGCACCGCCTCGTGAGTGGCTCCGTCAGACAGCATGTAGAGCACCGACAGCGACGGCTGGGAAATAATACAGAAAGAAAGAAATAGTTTCCGTCATCGTCGTCGTCTTTCTGAAAATCTGCTGCCGAATTGGACACCTCACATCCCATCATGTGTCGTATCCACAGACATGCTGTCGAAGGCCTCGTCCACACGTATACAGATGTTTATAAAAACAGACATTTTCCTCTACGTGAGTCATAAATAAAAAAATAAATACAAAAAACGAGCATGTTTCTTCATAACATGTTACTAAATAAAACATCCAAAAGAGTTAGGTTTAGTTATTTGAACTATGCACATCGTTTTTAAGAGCAGATTGGGTGCTCTAGATATTATGTTTTTTTATTTTAAGGGTTAAATTTGGAAACATCTCTCACTCATCTTCAACCTCTTATCGGGATCGGGTCGCGGGGGCAACAGTTCCAGCAGGGGACCCCAAACTTCCCTTTCCCGGGCCACATTAACCAGCTCTGACTGGGGGATCCCGAGGCGTTCCCAGGCCAGTGTTGAGATCTAATCTCTCCACCTAGTCCTGGGTCTTCCCTGTGGCCTCCTCCCAGCTGGTCGTGCCTGGAACACCTCCCAAGGGAGGCGCCCAGGGGGCATACTCACCAGATGCCC
This sequence comes from Sebastes umbrosus, assembly GCF_015220745.1. Taxonomy (NCBI): domain Eukaryota; kingdom Metazoa; phylum Chordata; class Actinopteri; order Perciformes; family Sebastidae; genus Sebastes; species Sebastes umbrosus. Next base: position 31,731,708 of record NC_051282.1, on the reverse strand, counting down.
GAACCACCTCAGCTGGCTCCTTTCAACGCAAAGGAGCAGCGTCTCTACTCCGAGTCCCTCACGGATGACTGAGCTTCTCACCCTATCTCTAAGGGAGACGCCAGCCACCCTCCTGAGGAAACCCATTTCAGCCGCTTGTACCCGCGATCTAGCTCTGTGGGTCCTGACCCAGCCCTCATGACCATAGGTGAGAGTAGGAACGAAGATTGACCGGTAGATCGAGAGCTTTGCCTTCCGGCTCAGCTCTCTTTTCGTCACAACGGTGCGGTAAAGCGAATGCAATACCGCCCCTGCTGCTCCGATTCTCCGTCTCCAATCTCACGTTACATTGTCCCTTCACTCGCGAACAAGACCCCGAGGTACTTGAACTCATCACTTGGGGTAGTTTGGAAACATATCAGCTTGAAAATCGGGTCGAGGTTTCAGATTTTACTTGATGTGTGTAAATAAAAATGAAAAAGATGAATCAACATGTCATATCTTCTGCTTGCTCAGCTAGCTTTCACATGTTGGAGCTTCAAGTTGTCGACATTAATGACACTAAAATTTTATTTTAGCTGCCTTCACATGTTGGAAGCTAAAGATATTTCAGATTTGGAAGCTAAAGGTGAGTCAGCGTTCCTGCAGCGTTCCTGCAGCGTTCCTGCAGCGTTCCTGCAGCGTTCCTGCAGCGTTCCTGCAGCGTCTCCTCTGTGGAACATGTTGAGTGTTTTTGTTGGTAGTGTTGGTGGATGCAGTGGGAGCTGCTGGACCACACAGTCACGTACCGGTTTGTGCGGCCCCCTCAGGATGTGGGCTCTGGCTCCCTCGCAGGCCGACGCCAGGGCCGACAGAGGAGGCGTTCCCAGCAGGTCTGTGATCAGATCCAGCTGGAGGATACAACGAGGGAAGGGTGGGGGGGGGGGTTAAAGACTGAAGCCTTCTGGTAAAGTGCTCTTTCCTCACATGATGTAAAGCAGCTGTATGGTCCTGTATACCTGCTACATACTGATCCTTTAACAGTCTACAGCTCCTCCTACGTGCTGAACTAGTCCACTAACATTAACTGCAAGTTTGATAAAGATATGAGCGGCACAAGTGTATTAATAATCAATTTATCAAACTAAAACCAGAGGTCAGCAACCTGCGTCTCTTCAGCTCCTCTCCAGAGGCTCCCTGTGGAGTTTTAAAAATGGAAATGAATAACTGTTTTTTGTTTACATTTTCATTTTTATTGATCATTGTTGTAGGTCTTTGGTACGACGGAGTATTAGGACCACATTGAGGAGAAAAATAAATCTGAGATTTAGAGAATAAAGTCATAGGTCTAAGACAAAAAAGTCGTAGTATTATGAGAATTAAGTCGTAATATTATTAAGTAGCTATTTTACGTGCTATTTTCTTTTTATCTTGTTAAGTTATGACTTTATTCCCGTATTATTCTGACTTTATTCTGTAAATCTCAGATGTTTTTTCCCTCAATGTGGCCCTAATACTCCGTAGTACATTGTCTCTTTGGCCCTCACTGCATTAGACTTATATACTATATACTTAGACTATAAACTGTGTTTCCTTCATCACAATGATCACATGTTTTGCGGCTCCAGACAGATTTGCCTAAAAGGGCTCTTTTGATAGTAAAGGTTGCTGACCCCTGGACTAAACAACGCCCATATTCTCTGATTTGCTGCTTTTCTTTCTTTCTTATCATATTTTAGACTTTTGTTCAGCAGAGAAAGTAATATATGAAACATCACATTGGGCTCTGGGAATAACATTACTACCATTTTATAGAAGGATTAATCAATAAAACTGATCAGTAGTTGCAGCTAGAAACACGTGGAAACCAGGAGACTGCACGGGAGCTGACAGCGGCAACTTTCTCACAACACGCAGCCCACGTTGCATCAGCAGACGGACGGACAGACGGACGGACGGACGTCACCCTGACCTCACCTGCTGAATGGGGCTCTGAGCCTGGAAGAGGATGCGTCGTCCCAGCAGCTCCGCGAAGATGCAGCCCACCGACCAGACGTCGATGGCCGAGCCGTAGTGCCTGCAGCCCATCAGCACCTCCGGCGCCCTGTAGTACTGCGTCACCACCTCCTGGGTCATGTGACGGGTCGGGTCGGGTTCCTCCACCCGCGCCAAGCCGAAGTCACAAATCTAAAAACGCAGATAAGTAAATCATGTTGAGGGACGTTTTTCAAACAAAAACAAAAATATGTTTCTTGTTTCTAACGCTGTAGATTATCACCACGTGTTTCCTGTTGTGACATCAGTCCATAACTGATTTAATGAGCCATCCGCAGTTTCACTGTACTGGCCGTGTGTACTTAGACTTGCATGGCTTAATCTTTGAGACAAGCGTATGCTACTGGCAGGATCAACCAGGTAGCCCTCGGGTGAACAAGCACATCTGGATTTTAAACTACATTAATTCTAATGCTAAACTGATATATGCTGCGATTGTCATACATGTAATGACCAGCGACCTCCCCGCATGAAGATCTTGATGCTGCAGAATCAGTCAAATCTTCTAAAATCACTTCTCAAAACAATCTTCAACGATCAGAGCTAACGCCGACCTAAAGCAGGCCATACACCGTCTAACGCCGACCTAAAGCCGGCCATACACCGTCTAACGCCGACCTAAAGCCGGCCATACACCGTCTAACGCCGACCTAAAGCCGGCCATACACCGTCTAATGCCGACCTAAAGCTGGACATACACTGTCTAACGCCGACCTAAAGCCGGCCATACACCGTCTAATGCCGACCTAAAGCCGGACATACACTGTCTAACGCCGACCTAAAGCCGGACATACACTGTCTAACGCCGACCTAAAGCCGGACATACACTGTCTAACGCCGACCTAAAGCCGGCCATACACCGTCTAACGCCGACCTAAAGCCGGACATACACTGTCTAACGCCGACCTAAAGCCGGACATACACTGTACGATGTTAACCTGTTTCTGGCCCGAATTCTGAGCCGCACGACTCATTTTAGAGTCGTACCGAATTTCAGCTGCCGTGCAGTGTACAGGGCGGGAACGAGGACCGATTAAAGCCGGGCATTCACTGCAAGATTTTAGAAATGTTGTTGTGTACTTCCTGCTCCTACTGTACGAGTAGATCGTTTGCGATGTGAAGCCAAAGCTCACGATTTATGTGCATCGTTAGCCACGACCTGAGTGCTCACACTCTACGTGTAAAATAGAAAAAACACCACGGCCCGTACAGACCTCTGCTAGCAAACAAACTTTACCTGCCTCAGAGCTTTACAAACCCGAGTTTATTGACAACTGTCAACAGCCAGAACGGTCCGTAGCAGCGACGGGCCATGATGTGTTTTCTATTTTACACGTACAGTGTAAGCACTTTGGCTTCACATCGCAAACAATCTACTGGAGCGTGCATGACGCCCACAAGTCTGATGATCTGTTGGATTTTCCAGAAAAAACATCCCCCATTCTTCACATTGAACCGGTTACAGGCTGAGAGAGGAAACCCAGAAAGTCACGGAAGGTCTCATGTTTTAGGTTAAGTTACAACCTGTTCACACGTTGGCAATAAAAAGATTTAAAACACGTTTATACATGTTAAAACTTACATACAGTTCCTTTAATGTAACAGAATGTGTAGAAGTCAAACTGACTTCTTGCGTCTGGTTGGGGAACACACCGAGAGGCGTTTCTCCTGGTAGGATTTCTGGGATTTTGACAGTTTTGGAAGCGTTATATATAAAGCTAATGACTAAAAGCTAAATTCCAGGTGTTACCTTGAGCAGACAGTTGCTGTTGACCAGCAGGTTTCCAGGTTTGATGTCCCGGTGCAGGATCCCAGCAGAGTGCAGGTACTTCAGACCTGAGCCACAAAACCAACAACAACTACAACAATCATCAACGGTTCATTCTCTCGTTAATCTCAAACTCACCGGCCGGCCACTAAAATGTTTCATCTAAAACGCTGCGTCCTCTCGACCTCATACCCGTCGCTCCAACCAGCATGTTTAGTAGAGAAACGAAGCTTCAGGTTGTATTTAGATAAAATAGATTAAACTCTAGAAAACAGCTGCTCTTTAAACCGTCTGTCCGACAGGTAGGTCAACGCGTCTTTAAGGTTTAGAAAGAGACATTTTAGTGTCAGCTGCATTGTGGTAAATCACAGCACTGTTGGTCAAAGTGATTATTTTGATTTCTATTTCTAGGCTCTGATTGTAAAGCTTTTCTAGAAATCAAAGGATTGTTCTTAAAATAAAAATTGTCTGGGGAAGTCTAGGGGGCTTTAGAAATGGACTCTTCGGTCGGATCTAGACCCGATGTTGGTAGTTTGAGACCCCTTTTATCTGATGCTGCTGAGGACAATCTTACAAGTCAATAACAGTCAAAATTCAGAGGACGAATTTCACTTTTGAGTCTGAAAAAACATTTTGTAAAGGTGAAACATTTTCCCCCCATTATTGTGGAAATAAATGCAGGACTTTATGACAACATAATGAATAAATAGAGCTGTCAAAGTTAACGTGATAATAACACGTTAATGCTAATTAATTTTAACGCCACTAATTTCTTTAACGCATTAACGCAACTTGTGATTTTAGGTTGTTGTGGCTCAGTTTTAAAGCTAGGGTGAAGATCCTGGTATCATATGACTCCATAAAACCTGATGAATCCATCGGTACCAACCAGGTCGTACTAGCTGGTCATGAAGGAGGTTAAATAACGCTCCAAAACATACACTAAATTTTGTCGAGGAAAAACTGTCATGTCCATTTTCAAAGGGGTCCCTTGACCTCTGACCTACAGATATGTGAATGCGTGAGGGTTTTTGTCCGAAAAAATTTCCAAAAAATGACTGAAAAAATGTCTGAAAATTGTCAGAAAAAACGTCAGAAAAAAATCCCGAAAAATATAAAATAAAGAAATCCGAAAATGTCTAAAAATGTAAAAAAAAAAAAATCCGAAAAATGTCTATTAAAAAAAAAAAAAAAAAAAAAAACAAATCCGAAAAAGTTCTAAAAAATGTAATAATAAAAAAAAAAAAGATGAGGAAAAACTGTCATGTCCATGTCCAAAGGGGTCCCTTGACATCTGACCTCCAGATGTGTGAATGTAAATGGGTTCTATGGGTACCCACGAGTCTCCCCTTTACAGACATGCCCACTTTATGATAATCACATGCAGTTTGGGGCAAGTCATAGTCAAGTCAGCACACTGACACACTGACAGCTGTTGTTGCCTGTTGGGCTGCAGCTTGCCATGTTATGATTTGAGCATATTGTTTTATGCTAAATGCAGTACCTGTGAGGGTTTCTGGACAATATCTGTCATTGTTTTGTGTTGTTCATTGATTTATAATAATAAATATATACATACATTTACATAAAGCAGCATAATTTGTCCACTCCCATGTTGATAAGAGGATTAAATACTTGACAAATCCCCCTTTAAGGTTCATTTAGAACTGATAGAAAATGCGTGATTAAATATTTCAATGGATTCACAGCCCTAAAAGATATATATTTTAACATCTATAAATACTGTTCATCATGTTATGTTAGCCAACAGCGTGCGCTCACCTCGGAGGATCTGATAGAGGAAGACCTTGATGTGGTCGGTGGTGAGAGGCTGAGGAGACACGATCACTTTGTGGAGGTCGCTCTGCATCAGCTCCGTTATCACGTAGCTGCGGGGAAGTTCGCTGTCAAGGAAAATAAAAAGCTCACACACACACGGACTGACCTCCGCCTACATGAACACGATGCATCTCTGAGCACAGGTCTCGTTTCTGTAGGGTTTGCTGAACAAGTATCAATAAATAGACAAAAAGAAAGATGTCATGTTGTAATAATATTCACTGGTGGCCGGCGTCACATCTGCAGCGATGAGCTGGATTTAGACCGGAGAGCGTGAGCGGCTAAATTAAGTGAAAGAGGACAATTAAAAGAAGAGAAAGTGGGACAGAAGACATGAGGGAGTCATCAGTGAGAAGGTGTGCTGGAAATGGAAGTAAATACTGTCTATATGTTGGTGATATTAAACCCATTAGGCTGTGATTGTTTTTTTTCATATACATATATATAAATAAATAAAGAAGGATACATTTCCTCGAAGCAGTCGATCTGTGGCGGCTGCAGAATGTCCAGAGCTGACAGAACCTGCAGGGACACAGAAACAAACATTTAGTCCAACTTCGATCCCCGTCGACTACACTAACACCACGTTTCTTCGTCTTCGTCTCGTCATTTACGTTGTCGTGTTTGAAGAAGCACAGCATCCTCAGCTCTCTGAAGACCCTCTTACAGGAGACCAGGTTCTGGAAGACATTCGGCATCTTCTTCAGCGCCACTTTGCGACCGTCACGTGGATCCGTAACGGACCTGCAAGACATCGAGAAACAGGAAGCTTAGACACAAAATATAACAGGGCTGGGACGATTCACGCATCTCCTGAGTCGATACCATCACCATACTTGGGTGCCGATTATTGCTGATAATTAATCTTGGACTGCTGCTCAGACAAAACAAGCATTTAAAAAAATGTAAGATCAGTGTTTGCGTATTGTGAGTTGTTTTGTCTCTATGTAAGAATCAGAAATTGCTTGTTAATAGTGGCACCTGTGGCCGTTAAGTCAACGACAGTCAGTGTCTTGTTGCGCGCTTGTGCTCGTAAACGAAGGTCCTTACATGAATCGAAGGCCCGGTCGATGTTGGTCCTAGTTTTCTCCCAACGTCGGTCACATTCCTGTTTTACAAGACTTTAGCTTCACCAGATATAACTTAGTTTTTTTAGTGCCTCCGTGGAGTTTGGGTTGGAGTCTGAGTTGTAGTAGGAGCTGGTCGTTTATTGGCGTTAATGGGCACCATTTCTAACCAAACATTAGCTATGGTTGCACACTGTTAGCCTCGTAAGCGGAGCTGAAAATAAAGGCACTCGCGAGCGTGCATGACGTCACATCCGTTGGATTTCCCGGTATAAACGGCCCGGGTTCATCACATTAAAAGCAGTCTACAGGCTGAGAGAGGAAACCCAGAAAGTCACGGAAGGTCAAATTTTTTAGGTAAAGGTTACAACCTGGCAATAAAAAATAATTTATATGTGTAAAAAGTTACACTTTAAAATCATGCAAAACACCGGTATAGTAAGTAATAATGTTTGTTTACCAGACAACGCCGAATGCGCCATAACCGATGGGGCGATCTGGCTCCATCTCTGCAGGGCTGGGCACCTCGCTGGCCGGGTTGCTGTAGGGCTGAGGCACCGCCGCTCCGCCGCCGGCGCTCCCTCCGAGAGCCGTCGGGTGACGAGGGGTCCCGGCCGGGGCGGTGGGTCCGGTCAGGCACGGCGTGGCGCTGAGGCCCGTGGACGGGGCTCCGCAAGACGAGTTGACACAGAAATACTTGTGGCCCAGCTCAGAGCCCGGAAACAAGTCTCCACAGACGGTCTGCCGGCCTGCGCCGTGAAATGCCATCACTCCTCTTGCCAAAACCCCCCAAGAAACTGTCCACTGTGTTTGCACCAAGCGGCGGCTAGGCGTGGAGGAAACACGGCTCCACACTCAGCATGATCCCGTAGATTCCTGCGTATACAGAGGAGACAATCACAGGTAGTTTAGAAGAGATAAAGATGTTAACAAGCAAGATTAATAATGTGTAGAGACGTACAGATAGATAGAAATAGATGTAACAGACTGATTCAGCTTCACTGTCACAAGCATCGATACAGAAAATCTGAACTCTCTTTAACACCTCACCTCGTCTAACAGAGAACTCTCAGCTCTACAGTTTCTGTCTCAACCAGACTCCATCCTGTTTCAGTCTGTAATAATGCACATGTTGAATTTTGCACATTTACTTTTTTTCAATTACTTTTTATTAAAGGACAAAACACAGTAACTTTGCTGCACACTTTGCTAATGTCTATAGAGGGTTATTCCATGTTTATAATTTTGATTTTTTTTATGCTAGCTGTAGTAACTGGGTATATTTTAAGTGTTAGTATTCTTTATATTTTGCATTCTATGGATATATTTCTCTAGTGTTGACATGTACATTTCATATACTGTTCCTGCACATTGCCTGGATAACCTGCTGCTGTTAAACACTAATTCCCCAATTTGGGATCAATAAAGTACATCTATCTATCTATCTATCTATCTATCTATCTATCTATCTATCTATCTATAGCTAGATAAACACTGATAAACACAGGAATAAAGAATAGAAACATAGTAAAAACACAACAGTAAAGTGATAGTCTAGCCACCAGAAATACAACAGAAACTGTCACTATAATAGAGTTAATGTGTTAATGCAGGTAATGTGATTAAAGAGTATAAATAATGACTACTATGGATGATGGAAAATACAGATTGAAGATAAATATGAACAAATACAAAATGCAGATTGTGCATAAGGCTGTAGCAAGTTATTTTAAAGTGATTAAAAAGTAAAAACAGTGCAAAGAATACAGATTAGATATTTAAATCAATATCCTCCTCACAAACACTAACCATACACTTCCACGCAACACACTTATTTTTTTTATATATATATATATATTTACTGTATTGCTATTATATATATATATCTTGTCCTAATTGTTTGTTATCACCATTATTATTTCTTTATATTAATATTGTCTCTAGGTGGAGGCTTCAGATAAGCCCAGTGGGTTTTTTGCCTCTTCCTGCAATGTATATTATTCTTTTTTTTTGTTATATAGTATAGTCTTGAATTGTGCAAAATAAATAAACAAAGAAAATTACTGAGGAAAATATATAAGCAAATATAAATAAATAAATATGTAAAAAACAGCAGAAATATGATGATTAAAGCTCACATAAACTGGTGCAACAAGGCCCTGAATGTGACGGACAGACCCAGTGATTAACAGACTGTTTAGTTACCTTTTAACCTGGTTGATTAGTGGATCTATCTATATAGATAGATAAACATGAATAAAGAATAAAAACATAATAGAAACACAACAGTGAAGTGATAATATAGCCACCAGAACTACTACAGAAACTGTCATTATAATAAGTTAATGGAGGTAAGGTGCTTAAAAAGGTATAAATAATGACTACTATGGTTGATGGAAAATACAGATTGAAGATAAATATGAACAAATGCAGATTCTGCATTAAGGCTGTAGCCAATTACAGATTACTGAGGGAAATATTGAGCAAATATAAATAAATAAACATGTACAAAACAGCAGAAATATGATGATTAAAGCTCACATAAACTGGTGCAACAAGCCCCTGAATGTGACGGACAGACCCAGTGATCAACAGACTGTTTAATTACCTTTTAACCTGGTTGATCAGTTGATTAGTGGAGCTGCTCGGTTAGCTTCAATAAAGTACATCTATCTATCTATCTATCTATCTATCTATCTAGATGGATGGATGGATGGATGGATGGAAAAGAAACATAATAGAAACACAACAGTAAAGTGATAGTCTAGCCACCAGAACTACAACAGAAACTGTCACTATAATAGAGTTACTGTGTTAATGCAGGTAATGTGATTAAAGAGTAAAGAATACAGATTAATGAGGGAAATATAGAGCAAATATAAATAAATAAACATGTACAAAACAACTGAAATATGATGATTAAAGCTCACATAAACTGGTGAAACGATGTGACCCAGTGTGATGTGATTAACAGACAGTTTAGTTACCTTTAACTGGTTGATTAGTTGATTAGTGGAGCTGCTCAGTCGGTTAGCTTCAGCTAGCTGACGATGCTCCAGCGACGAATCACCCCAAATCTAATAAAATTAAATGTTCCACTCGATGTTGACTTCAGACACTCGAGCAGCAGATTAATGCTCACCCACACTCGCAAGAACATTAAAGTTATTGCCTTTTTTAATGATTTAAATGGCTGATAAATAAATAAAAGCCAGCTAGCTGCGATGCTAATGCTAATGCTAACCAGCTGTTGGTGCTAGCATGCTACCGATGCTAACATGCTAACCCGCTGATGACCCACATCTCTCGGCTCGACTCGGCTCGGCGGCCTGCATCCTGTAAACACCGAATACCGTAATGAAACGTACAAACAGCAGCTCGGTTAGATTAAACACGGCATGGCACGGAGACTACTCTCATAAAGGCCGATAGAAGCGTCGTTGTTTGCGGCTGTAGCGGAGCTGCTTCCCGGCTAGCCGAGCAGCTAACAGCTAGCTGCAGCTAGCTCCGCTGCTAGGCTAACAGCTAGCAGCTAGCAGCTAGCAGCTAGCCGTCCATCAGCTGCTGATCCTCCGGGCAGAAGCTCCATAAAGACGGCTCGTTGTGAGTTCTGGATGGATGAGTCTCATCCAGGCAGCTCCGCTAGTGTGCAACTAATGTTCAGCGTTACGTTAGAGATCTCTAACAGCAGCTAGCGGGTTCTCTGGTGCTGCTGGTCCGGGAGGAGGAGCTGGAGGAGCCGGTGAGAGGACCAGGAGGGGGAGGGTCGACTGCTGCTGGAAACATGCTAATGCTAATGCTAACGTTAGCTGTTAGCGCCGAGTTAGCACTGGAGGAGGTTCTCTACTACACATCCTCTACTAGTACTACAAGTACTACTAGTACTACTACACATCCTCTACTAGTACTACAAGTACTACTAGTACTACTACACATCCTCTACTAGTACTACAAGTACTACTAGTACTACTACACATCCTCTACTAGTACTACAAGTACTACTAGTACTACTACACATCCTCTACTAGTACTACAAGTACTACTAGTACTACTACACATCCTCTACTAGTACTACAAGTACTACTAGTACTACTACACATCCTCTACTAGTACTACAAGTACTACTAGTACTACTACACATCCTCTACTGCAGTACAAGTACTACTAGTACTACTACACATCCTCTACTAGTACTACAAGTACTACTACACATCCTCTACTGCAGTACAAGTACTACAAGTACTACTAGTACTACTACACATCCTCTACTGCAGTACAAGTACTACAAGTACTACTAGTACTACTACACATCCTCTACTGCAGTACAAGTACTACAAGTACTACTAGTACTACTACACATCCTCTACTGCAGTACAAGTACTACAAGTACTACTACACATCCTCTACTGCAGTACAAGTACTACTAGTACTACAAGTACTACTACACATCCTCTACTGTAGTACTAGTACTACTACCACATACTCTACTGCAGTACAAGTACTACTAGTACTACAAGTACTACTACACATCCTCTACTGCAGTACAAGTACTACCACACTGTGGAAATGCTCAGTAAAAGTCCTGCATTGGAAATGTTACTTCAATAAAAGTACTAATACTACACTGTAAAAATACTTTGTTAAAATTAAACGTACTAATACTACACTCTTAATATACGCTAATACAAGTAAAAGTACTAATACTACACTGTAAAAATACTCTGATGCAAGTCCTGCATTAAAAATGTTACTTCAGTAAAAGTACTAATACTTTACCACACTGTAAAAATACTGCAGGTACTGAGTATCCCTGCAGTACTGTGTGTAGTTTTCTGAATGTATAAAGTAACTAAAGCTGTCAGATAAATGTAGTGGAGTAAAAGTATAAAGTGGGATGAAAAGAAAAGACTCAAGTACCTCAAATGTGTACTTTAAGTACACTACTTGAGTAGATGTACTCCAGCAGGCACTCATGAAGGATGATGTCACCTTGAGTCATTTTACTGCTTATTTTTAATACAGTAGTAACGCGGCGCTATGCTCTATATGCATCAAGTACAATCAATATGCACACAGCCACAGGAAGGTAGCTACGAGTCAACAAGTCACCTTCATCAAGAGTTACAGATCAGCATCCAGAGACAGAGCGAAGACCATATGAAGCAGAGAAGGTACGCACATTCAGTGTTCATGGGGGGGGGGGATATACACAAACAACTCTATCAGCTATAGAAAAGTGTTTATATACACGATGGCCCGTCTGAAACAGCTGATCCAGAGTCCTGTTAGCTTTCACTGCTCTGAAGAATCTGACGAAGGCAAACTGGAGACTGTTGAGTTAAAAAATAGAGTCGAGGTCGACCGATGGCGGATCTTTAAAGGCCGATATAATACCGATGGTTTGGAGCAGGAAGAAGCTGATACCCCCCCACTAACTGACATCTAAAATTAATTAATTAATTAATTAATTAATTAATTAATTAATTAATTAATTAATTAATTAATTAATTAATAAAAACATAAATAAAAAAATACAAATTAAATACAAAAATAAATTAAATTAAATTAAAACATAAGTAAAAAAATAAATACAATAATAAATAAATAAATAAATCTGGAACTGAACATGAAAGTCAAATTAATAAATATGTAAATAAAAAATACTTCTGGAACAAAGTGTGAGATTTAATTTCATGAATGGATGGATACGCGTCTGGATTCATTTGGAAGTTAAAGTGACCTGTCTGTCCCTGTCTGCCTTGTCTCGTATCGTGGACTGGTAGTGCTGCATTATATATTCAATATATATATATTAACTTTTGTGGGGAAAATTAAACTGAAAACAGGTCGAATATGACACGAATACCACTCGTCTGCTTGCTGTAAAACCAGCTGTTCCCCGGACCGGACCGCAAAGTTTTAGCCCACATGTCGCCAGAATCGATTTATTGGTCGACCTCTAAAATGAATTAAGTCGTGTTTTCATATGTCCTTAGGTCTCATTATAAACAAACACTGATATCATGGAATATAAATTATCTAAAAACATCAACGGCTTTACAAAATCATGACAGTCTGTGCAAGTCAGTCGACAGTTAAAACGATGACAGGATGGCAAATAGAAACAGCTAATCGCTAAGCCACATGAATAAAAATACACATTAATCTTCCTGCTTCATGAATGAGCAGAGGTTTCCTTATCGTCTAATCCACAGACGTCTCTTCGCTGGCTTTGACCCGTCTGATTTGCAGAGACATCGTACAGTTAGTGTGTCTCTCAGTGTCGGTGGCAGGTCAGCTGTTCAACACTGCTGACGGAGCTGGAAGTAGAAGGCCGACGTCCTCACGAAACCACCAACAACGCTGAGGAGGGAAGAGGATCTTCTCCCGGTCTGAGTCCACTTCTTGCAGTCTGTTAAGAAAACATCTGGAAAGTGAAAACAAACGCATGGAAATGTCACAAAATATCATCATGAACCACACGGATGGATGGAATACTGAACGGGCCCAGAGGCCGAAAGTGTCACGGGCCTCCCCGGCCTTCACCTGCAAATTGTCCCTCAAAGACACACGCACCGACCAGGACGAGACTCAGAATGACCACAAAGACACACAAACAACTAAGAGAGACACAAAACAACTATAAGGAGACACAAAACAACTGCAGAGACACAAAACAACTGCAAAGAGATACAGAATGGCCACAAACAAACACAAAACAACTACAAAGAGACGAAAAACCACTACAAAGAGACACAAAACAACTATAAAGAGACACAAAGCAACTATAAAGAGATACAAAATGACTAAAAAGAGACAAGAAAAACAACTGCAAAGAGACAAAAAATGACTACAAATAGACACAGAATGACTGCAAAGAGACAAAATAACTACAAAGAGACACAAAACAACTATAAAGAGACACAAAACAACTACAAAGAGACACAAAACAACTATAAAGAGACACAAAACAACTGCAAAGACACAAGACAACTACAAAGAGACACAAAACAACTATAAAGACACAAAACAACTATAAAGAGACACAAAACAACTGCAAAGACACAAGACAACTACAAAGAGACACAAAACAACTATAAAGAAACTCAAAACAACCACAAAAGAGACACAAGACAACTACAAAGAAACACAAAATGACTACAAGGAGATGAAAAGCGACTACAAAAAGAAAAAACAACCACAGACAGAACATAACTACAAAAAGACCAGAGCAGTTGGAGACACAAAGACGTGTAAACTCAGTGAACTTTACATGTTACCAGTGAACGTGTTTCTCGACTAATGACTCACACATCTGGACTGGATGCCATCTCTCCTCTTCCTCGTCGTTGGCCTCCTGCCGTCTCCGTCCCCTGCTCCCCCCCTGGCCCTCCCAGCGTGCTAGCTGTGGGGCTGCGGGGCGATGCCGGAGCAGTCCGTTACCAGCAGTCCCACGGCGCTGGCGCTGGACACGGTGACGGCCACGCTGGTGGTGCCCACGGGACCCGCCGTGGTCGGGTCGGGGCCCGGGTCCACCTGGTTGGCGTGGGTGCCCATGTGACCCTGGAGCTGCGTGGCCGTCTTGCACTGCACCCCGCACAGCTGGCAGAGCAGCACCCCCCCGGCCCCCGTCCCACCGAAGCCCCCCCGCGCTCCGCCGCTCTCCTTCCACTCCTGGCCGTGGTGCTTCTGAGCGTGGACACGCAGGTAGGTGAGCGTTGTGAAGCCTGGAAAACACAAACACCTCCTCAATACTTGAATACTTGAAGCTCCACAATAAACAATAAACGCATCGTCCTGTAGCAACTTCACAATAAAAGCCTCCTGCGTTTCCTGTGACTTACTGCGGTTGCAGAGGTGACAGGCGTGGTGCTGCGACTGGTTGTGGACCCTCATGTGGTCGGTGATGTACGCGGCAGACAGCAGCTTCCCACAGATGTGACACGGCACCTTCTCCTCGTGACGGACCAGGTGGGCGCGGAGACGATCCCGCGTGGCGAACGCCGACGTGCACGTCTGTGGGAAAACATAAAAGACCAGCATGGATACATACATGTAGTGAGAGTAGCAAGAGACACACTCAGAAATACAACTAGAGACAATATGGATGATATATTCTATTACTTTATAGGTAACTTTTTAATATTCACTGTCATGATGTGAATTAAATACCTGAAAAATAATATATAAAATAATATAATCTCAGAGAATATTCAAAGTTTTTTGTCGTACATTTTATGATTTATGACTATGAATTTCTGAGATTAAAGTGGTAAATTTATGAGGAAAAAAACTGATATTCTCTGAGAATATTAATGCTAAATTTATGCAAAATTACGAGGGAAAACTTGGATATTTTCTGAGATCAAAGTGGTAAATTTACTAGAAAAAGTCTCAGATATTCTCTGAGATTAGAGTGGTAAATTTATTAGATAAAAATGATATTCTCTGAGATTAAAGTGGTAAATTTATGAGGAAAAAAAAAACACCTAAAAATTACGAGAAAAAACATGGATATTCCCTGAGATTATAAAGTTAAAAAATAAAATATAAATGATGCTGATCCAACAAAACAACACTATTTTAACAGGTTTTTTTCACGTAAATTTGTGAGTTTTTTTCCCTGAAATACTGTGAATATTATTATTTGTATTGACCTACAATGGCCCTAATATGCGTCGTAGAAAAAGGTCCTGAAAGTTCATTCTTCTAAATGTTTGTTTTGTCTCACAGTTCTGATTGTATTTTACTTTTTATTTATTTACCCACATGGCTTTCTTTGTTAACTTTCATTTACAACAACCAGCTTCATATTAATGTGTAATATGTAACGTTAGACGGTTATTTCTGGCTCGCTTCAGGTTAGATTTGTTTTATTAAAAACACCATAATTATCATCATTATTATCCAGTGTTTCATGGTCTATATGATTCACAAACCCATATTGGTTGAACTCCAGTAAACAGACAGATGAAGACGTTACCGTGCACTTGAACGGTCTCTCTGTAGAGTGCACCTGTCGGACGTGGCTGTTGAGGTGGTCCGGTCTGAAAACAAAACAAAACCAGTCATTAAAAACTGATAGATATTTGACCTCTACGCTCCTTTAAAAAGGTCCCTAAACGTCTCATCTGATCTACGTTAGTACCGAGAGAAGGCCTTGGCGCAGTGAGGACAGACGTAGGGTTTCTCCACGCCGCCTTGGTGCGAGCGCACGTGGTAGCTCATGCGGTCTTTCCTCTTGAAGCGCTGCTGGCAGATGGGGCAGAAGTACGGCTTCTCGTCCGAGTGGGACAGACGGTGGCGGTTGAGGTGGTAGACGTCTCTGAAGGCCTTCCCGCACGCCTCGCAGGCGTGGTTCTTCCTCACCTGGTTGGTGTTGGGGTGGGGATTCGGATTCTGTGGAGCAGCAGCAGAGAAGTTAAAAGGCGGGTCCTTTAAAATAATATATAAAATAATATGATCTCAGAGAATATTCAAGGTTTTTTGTCGTATATTTTATGATTTATGGATATGAATTTTTGAGTTTAAAGTGGTAAATTTACAAAAAAAAAATTATATTCTCTGAGAATATTAGTGGTAAATTTATGAGGAAAAAACAACAGAAAATTACAAGAAAAAAAAACTGATATTCTCTGAGAATAAAATAGTAAATTTATGAGATAAAAACTCTGATATTCTTGATGGGGCAGGCGGGTCCATTATTATTATTATTTTTTTTTAGGTTGTTATATCATTCTGTAGAAAAACGTGAGTCTCCCGGGAAAATCGGGAAGGTTGGCAAGTATGATGATGACGCTGCTACATGTACAGTATATATATACATCCTTATAGTCGGTGTATTAATACAGTAACTTAGATGGCGGTCGGCGTGCTCCCAGTTTGGAGAAGCAGACGGGAGTACCGACAGGAAGCTAAGCGACGTACTGCTGTGTGGACGCCACGTTAGTTCAGATCAGAAAGTCACACAATAACCGATCGCAGTAGACCAGCAACTCCTGTTCTGAGAGGTAAAATGACTGTTTTGTGAATGGAGTCTGGTGGCTTTGAAGAGAGCGGCTTCGGTTACTTGTCAGAAAATGCTTTAGAAGCCGCTTTACCTCGCCGTCAGACAGCCTTTTCTGACGGGGAGGTGAATCCGTTATATGTTGCTCTCTTCAAAGCCACCAGACTCCATTCACAAAAACAGTATTTTACATCTCAGAACACGGGAGTATAAATACAACCCCACTTCTTTCAGTTATTTCCAAACTTAGCTGAGCTAACGTTGACTCCGCTAGTGTTAGCGTTCACATTACCGTCGTTGCTTTTTGCTAACTGAACAAAGACGTCTGTTGCCGCCTTATATTAAACAAAAAACAAGATGGTATTTGGAGGACTGCTGGTATTTCTGTGGACGTTGCATGCAGATGAAATCGGTAGAAAATAAACTCTGAATGACCAAAACTAGGAGATATAAATATAAATCAACCCTGAATGGTGGTTTGATCGTGGTCACTCACCTCCCTGCACACCAGCGAACCCACCTGCTCCATGGAGCCCACGACAACAACAGCTGCCTGGATGGGTTGAGGCGGTGCAGCCATAGTTACAGTTGCCGTGGCGATGGACACGGAGACCGGCTGGCTCTCTTGGTTGGCGTGCTGCTGACCGAGCTGGGGGAGCTGGGGGTGCTGGCACTCCGGGGCGGCAGCGGCGACGGCGGTGGCGGTCGGAGGGAGTGGAGGAGCTGGAGGTTGCGTCGGCAGGGTGAGGTGGAGGAGGGACAGAGGGACCGTCTGCTTCTCCACCCGTCCTCCCTTCACTGCGTCCTCCTTCTCCCGCGCCGCGCGGTCCTTCATCTTGATGCCCGTGTGCACCGACTGGTGCCGCCGCAGGTTGTAGCTGTTCTTGAACTCCTTGTTGCAGGTGGCGCAGATGTGAGCGGGCCGGCTCGGCTTGGTGAGCAGTTTGACTGGCGGACACAGCAGAGGGGCCAAACGTCAACAAACATTTCAACTTTTTAAATGTTTTCACTGTCTTACACATATACACCCATTCAACATTTATTTATGTTGTTTATAACTTACAGAAACACCGACTTGTTCATAGACATTTTATTTATGTTGCTGGTCGTTGGTGCATTTTATATATATTTCATTACACGGCTGTGTTGAATACTCGATTCTGATTGGTCAATCACGGCGTTCTGCTGTCTGTAATTTCTGTATAACAGACCGTTGCTACGTATAACAGACTGTTGCTATGTATAACAGACCGTTGCTATGTATAACAGACTGTTGCTATGTATAACAGACTGTTGCTATGTATAACAGACCGTTGCTACGTATAACAGACCGTTGCCACGTATAACAGACTGTTGCTATGTATAACAGACCGTTGCTACGTATAACAGACTGTTGCTACATATAGCAGACTGTTGCTATGTATAACAGACCGTTGCTATGTATAACAGACTGTTGCTATGTATAACAGACTGTTGCTACGTATAACAGACCGTTGCTATGTATAACAGACTGTTGCTATGTATAACAGACCGTTGCTATGTATAACAGACTGTTGCTATGTATAACAGACTGTTGCTATGTATAACAGACCGTTGCTATGTATAACAGACTGTTGCTATGTATAACAGACTGTTGCTATGTATAACAGACCGTTGCTACGTATAACAGACCGTTGCCACGTATAACAGACTGTTGCTATGTATAACAGACCGTTGCTACGTATAACAGACTGTTGCTACATATAGCAGACTGTTGCTATGTATATCAGACCGTTGCTATGTATAGCAAACTGTTGCTATGTATAACAGACCATTGCCACGTATAACAGACCGTTGCTACGTATAACAGACCGTTGCTACGTATAACAGACTGTTGCTACATATAGCAGACTGTTGCTGTGTATAACAGACCGTTGCTACATATAACAGACCGTTGCTACGTATAACAGACCGTTGCTACGTATAACAGACAGTTGCCACATATAGCAGACTGTTGCTATGTATAACAGACCGTTGCTATGTATAACAGACCTTTGCCACATATAACAGACTGTTGCTATGTATAACAGACCGTTGCTACGTATAACAGACCGTTGTTATGTATAATAATCTATTCATGAAACAGGTCGAGACCCGCCATCCCCCCCTCCTCACCAGGTAGCGGCTCCTCGCTCAGCGCGGCGGTGTCGACGGTGGACGGCGGCGTGACGATGTGCTCGGCTGGAGGACTCTGAGCCGAGCCGGTGAGTTCCGGCAGCAGCTCGGCCTGAAGAGGCGTCTCAGGTTGGCTCTGAGTCGACGGCGTCTGATGGAATCAAACAGGAACACATTTATTTATTAATCCTCCAACACACAGTTCATCTTCACAGGTCTGATCGACTTATTGATCCACCGGGGTTATAGAAACAGTGTTATGATGGCCCACCGACGGGAGGTCAAAGGTTAAAGGTTAACTGTTGGGTAACGGTTTGGTGTTCAAGGTAAAAATCTACCTATTAGTCCACTAATTGATCATTTAACTATTCTGATTATTTTCAAGCAGAAATGTCAAACGTTCTCTGGTTCCAGCTGTCAGCTTCCTTCTGACGTCTTATTGACCAAACAGTTAATCAATTTCTTTAGAAAATAGTCTGCAGATTAATCTGTAATGAAAATAATTGTTAGTTGCATCACAACTTTGTCAAAATCTAAATTGGGACTCATAAGAACCAAGGATGGACTACCAGCCAGGCAGAGAGGGCAACTATCCCACCAGGGGCCCCAGACCTCCAGGGGCCCCAGACCTCCAGGGGCCCCAGACCTCCAGTTCCATGCCGGTCAACTAGTTGCACATAATTTAATTGCAAATTTCTTATAAATATTGGTAATCCAGTGAAATTTTTCAAAAAAAATATGTGAAAAATATCTGAAAAAATGTCTGAAAAATATTAGCAAAATATGTTGAAAAAATTACAGAAACTCATTAGTAAAATATATTAAAAAATAAAAGTGAAAAATGTCCAATAAATATGTGAAAAATATCTAAAAAATTAAGGAAAAGTATTTTCGTTTTGTGTTTTTACAGTGTGGTATTAGTACTTTTACTGTAACAGAGTATGTTTACAGTGTGGTATTAGTACTTTTACTTTAACAGAGTATTTTTATAGTGTGGTATTAGTACTTTTATTTTAACAGAGTGTATTTACTGTGTGGTATTAGTACTTTTACTTTAACAGAGTATTTTTACAGTGTGGTATTAGTACTTTTATTTTAACAGAGTGTATTTACAGTGTGGTATTAGTAATTTTACTTTAACAGAGTGTATTTACAGTGTGGTATTAGTACTTTTACTTTAACAGAGTATTTTTACAGTGTGGTATTAGTACTTTTACTATAACAGTATGTTTACAGTGTGGTATTAGTACTTTTACTATAACAGTATGTTTACAGTGTGGTATTAGTACTTTTATTTTAACAGTGTATTTACAGTGTGGTATTAGTACTTTTACTATAACAGAGTATGTTTACAGTGTGGTATTAGTACTTTTATTTTAACAGTGTATTTACAGTGTGGTATTAGTACTTTTACTATAACAGAGTATGTTTACAGTGTGGTATTAGTACTTTTATTTTAACAGAGTGTATTTACAGTGTGGTATTAGTACTTTTACTTTAACAGAGTGTATTTACAGTGTGGTATTAGTACTTTTACTTTAACAGAGTATTTTTACAGTGTGGTATTAGTACTTTTACTATAACAGTATGTTTACAGTGTGGTATTAGTACTTTTACTTGAACAGAGTATTTTTACAGTGTGGTATTAGTACTTTTACTGTAACAGAGTGTATTTACAGTGTGGTATTAGTACTTTTATTTTAACAGAGTGTATTTACAGTGTGGTATTAGTACTTTTACTGTAACAGAGTGTATTTACAGTGTGGTATTAGTACTTTTACTTTAACAGAGTATTTTTACAGTGTGGTATTAGTACTTTTACTTTAACAGAGTGTATTTACAGTGTGGTATTAGTACTTTTACTGTAACAGAGTGTATTTACAGTGTGGTATTAGTACTTTTATTTTAACAGAGTGTATTTACAGTGTGGTATTAGTACTTTTACTGTAACAGAGTGTATTTACAGTGTGGTATTAGTACTTTTACTTTAACAGAGTATTTTTACAGTGTGGTATTAGTACTTTTACTTTAACAGAGTGTATTTACAGTGTGGTATTAGTACTTTTACTGTAACAGAGTGTATTTACAGTGTGGTATTAGTACTTTTATTTTAACAGAGTGTATTTACAGTGTGGTATTAGTACTTTTACTATGACAGAGTATGTTTACAGTGTGGTATTAGTACTTTTATTTTAACAGAGTGTATTTACAGTGTGGTATTAGTACTTTTACTATAACAGAGTATGTTTACAGTGTGGTATTAGTACTTTTACTATAACAGAATATTTTTACAGTGTGGTATTAGTACTTTTACTATAACAGAGTATGTTTACAGTGTGGTATTAGTACTTTTATTTTAACAGAGTGTATTTACAGTGTGGTATTAGTACTTTTATTTTAACAGAGTGTATTTACAGTGTGGTATTAGTACTTTTACTATAACAGTATGTTTACAGTGTGGTATTAGTACTTTTATTTTAACAGAGTGTATTTACAGTGTGGTATTAGTACTTTTATTTTAACAGAGTGTATTTACAGTGTGGTATTAGTACTTTTACTTTAACAGAGTATTTTTACAGTGTGGTATTAGTACTTTTACTATAACAGAGTATGTTTACAGTGTGGTATTAGTACTTTTATTTTAACAGAGTGTATTTACAGTGTGGTATTAGTACTTTTACTTTAAAAGAGTATTTTTACAGTGTGGTATTAGTACTTTTACTATAACAGAGTATGTTTACAGTGTGGTATTAGTACTTTTACTATAACAGAGTATGTTTACAGTGTGGTATTAGTACTTTTATTTTAACAGAGTGTATTTACAGTGTGGTATTAGTACTTTTACTTTAACAGAGTATTTTTACAGTGTGGTATTAGTACTTTTACTATAACAGAGTATTTTTACAGTGTGGTATTAGTACTTTTATTTTAACAGAGTATGTTTACAGTGTGGTATTAGTACTTTTATTTTAACAGAGTATGTTTACAGTGTGGTATTAGTACTTTTATTTTAACAGAGTGTATTTACAGTGTGGTATTAGTACTTTTATTTTAACAGAGTATGTTTACAGTGTGGTATTAGTACTTTTATTTTAACAGAGTGTATTTACAGTGTGGTATTAGTACTTTTATTTTAACAGAGTGTATTTACAGTGTGGTATTAGTACTTTTATTTTAACAGAGTGTATTTACAGTGTGGTATTAGTACTTTTACTATAACAGAGTATTTTTACAGTGTGGTATTAGTACTTTTATTTTAACAGAGTGTATTTACAGTGTGGTATTAGTACTTTTATTTTAACAGTGTATTTACAGTGTGGTATTAGTACTTTTACTGTAGTAAATGATGTGAATACTTACTCAGCCTCTGGCTGCTGGTATTCCAGCCCTGCTGAGAGGTCATTCACATGTTTTGCTCTCCAGTTTCATTATTAACATTATTAACAGAGTTTATTTATAAAAGGTGAATTTAAAGAGTTTAAACAGGAAACGTGTGGAGGAGTTCACCAGCTCCATCCTGACCCCTCTGTGACCTCCTCATCACCTCCTCCTCCTCCTCCCTCTTTAACCCCATGCAGACATGTCAACCTCCCTCCTCCCTCCTCCTCCTCCTCCTCTTCCTCTTTTCCCCTCCCCAAAAATATACTCCCAAAACCACAACACAAGCAGCTCCTGCATCAATTAACTCACCTGAAAGAGGAAATTACTCCAGGAGGTGTCCATCCTGAGCAGTGCAGCCAGCAGCTGGGGACCAGCAGCCAGCAGAGAGGAGGGAGGCCGGGGAGCAGCAGCTATCAGCCGGGGACCAGAGAGGACCAGAGGAGGAGAGGAGAGGACCGGAGCTCTGGAGGAGGAAACGCTCCAAACTGCAGCTCTGAGAACCACAACCTGAGGCCTGTAATTGTAATCTCTCCTCTTCTCTCTAACCTGCTCAGGATTAATTAAATGAGAATATGTGATGAAGATAATGATCTTAAATCAGCTGTTCGGCTGTTATGAATGAATCTCTGAGATGGTTGATGTCATGCTGCTTTTAATGCTTTTAATGGTGCATCTTTAATATAATCTGCTTATGTCTACTGTAAATAAAAAATCTGGTGAATTGCATGCAAAAAAAAATCCAGGTTATTTCTCTGCAGAAGCTGAGCAGGATGTGGTGCTGATCTCAGCAGCTGTTCAGGATGTTCAGGAGGTCTTTAATGTGTTTTTAGTAGCTGTATCTCCGGGAGGAAAAGGCCTCAGCGTCGGTCCCGAAGCCTCGGCGTCAAGTACCCGGACTAGAGCGCTCCTGGTCGGCCGCGGTCCGCGGCTCCGCCTCGGTGCTTCCATCCACCGGATGACATCTTTCTCTTTTTTTCGGTCTCTCTCTCTCTCTCTCGCCCTCCCTCCCTCTCGCTCCTTTCTTCCTTTTCTTTTTTTATCTCCTTCACCCCCTCTGTCCCGAAAGCTTTAAAGGGAAGGTGTGATGATGCTCCCTCCTCTTCCTCTTCCTCTCCTCCTCCTCCTCCTCTCTTCCCGGTAGTTGGCCGACAAATAATCCAATCCGACATTCACCAGGACCTCTCTCTCTCTCTCTCTCTCTCTCTCTCTCTGTTGGTTAAAATGGTGTCGAGTTTATCTGAAACCAGCTTCATCCTCCTGCAGCATCTTAAAGGTAACGATGCGCGCAGCTGCAACATCTGGAATCTAACATGACGTCGAGTCTGTTACACCAAACTCCATTCAAAAAATATAACATTTCATGCATGCTTGTCTTAAATTCATTATAATAACCATAATAAGCACAACTAATGATATTTTTCCATTCAGTAAGAAGCACTTATAAATTCGGCATGCATCCAATACACCAAGACTTTTTACTATTTTCCCCCCAAAGGTACACTGTGGAACTGCTGGTAACCTGACGTCCAGTCTCGAGTCTGTTAAACCAAACTCCATTCAAAAAATCTAAAATTTCATGCATGCTTGTCTTAAAATTCATTATAATAACAATAATAAGCACAACTAATGATATTTTTCCATTCAGTAAGAAGCACTCATAAATTCGGCATACTTACAATATACCAAGACAGTTGACTTTTAATTATTTACCCCCCAAAAGTACACTGTGCGACTGCTTGTAACATGATGTTCATTTTTGATTGGGTTGCACCAAACTCCATTCAAAAAAGTCTAAAATTTAATGCAGGCTTGCTTTAAATGCATTATGATAACCATAATAATCATAAATAAAGATATTTTTCCATTCAGTAAGAAGCATTCATAAATTTGGCAGGCGTGCGTCCAATACACCAAGACGTATTTTATTGCTAAAATATGTTAACTTTTAATATTTTCACCCCCAAAAGTACACTGCGACTGCTGGAGTCTGTTACGCCAAACTCCATTCAAAACAATATTAAATTTGATGCATGCTTACCTTAAATTAATTATAATAACCATAATAAGCAGGGATAATCATATTTTTCCATTCAGTAAGAAGCACTCATAAATTCGGCATGCGTCCAATACACCAAGACGTTTGGATTCCAACCTGATGTCCAGTTCTGATTGGGTTACACCAAACTCCATTTAAAAAATATAAAATTTCATGCAGGCTCAATTTAAATTTATTATATTAATCATAATAAGCACAACCAATGATAGTTTTCTATTCAGTTAGAAGCACTCATAAATTCAGCATGCATTTTATTACTTTACTGCTATGATTAGCACTACATCCTAAAACACTCTACTTGATTTAGGAGTGTATCATTTAAGCTTCATCTGCATACGAACGCTGGAAGTGAAAAAACAAAAATCTGGTATTCAGTGTCTTTATTTTTAACGTAAATCAAACCACCGGCACTCCAAACATAATTACCATCAAATATTGTAAATACTACACTTTTAAATCTTTAAATATAATATTAAACTTGGCTTTGCTGTAATCATATACATTTGTATTTTCCTATTTTATTACAATACATTCTGGGAAATGACTTCCATCAAAAACACATTTATAATTCAACACATTTAAACACACATTCTGCATCGACACACGGCTTTACAGCAGGACTCGGGCAGCACATACACGCGGTCAGTGACTTCAAAACGTACAAACCATAATACTTGGTGCTCTCTCTATTTGTTTCTAAGTCACAAGGAAACACGGCTCGTCTACCACGAAGAAAAACAAACATTATAAATGTCCAATAAGCACAAAGTGACCGACTTCCCTCTAGTGCAACAATCACCATTTAAATCAACACGGAAATATTGGCAGGAATCTCCAGAGATTAATAAGAACAGCAATTATAGAGCCGCCGTTTTCTCCACGAAGTTACCAACAATTTGTTTTAAATGTCGACTGAAGCAACGGCAGCAGTTCAGACACCACTTTCTAATAATACACCCTTTATTATTAAGTGTTTATCAGTCAAACAAATGGCTTTAATGCTGCTCTTTTAAAATCTTTTGCACACGTCTTTATTTCCCTCGTCATATAGAGCCCGGACCAAAATCTGGTTATTAATGACTTTAGAGCTGCATTTAGCGATTATTATCTCGCTTAATCGTTTATTAATTTGGTCCATAAAACTTCAGAAAATAACAAAAGAAACTCTCATATTAAATTTAATATCATAGAAGACAAACTGGAGGGTTAAATATTCATATTTGAGAAAGAACCGCTGAGTTTTTTGGCTTTAAAATAAACAGAAACATTTCTAACACGCAGATGGGATTTTTCACAAACTAGCAATCCAGATGTTTTGAATGAGTGGTTAAAAACGGACCTATAAAGCATTATTGGAATATTTATTCAGCATTAATAAAGCCATAAAGGGTGACTCCTGCTGTAAATACGCGTCATGTCTTCTCTCTTAAATGTAAAGCACACTGTGGTTTTTATCATACTGGATGTTCTGGTTTCCAATATTTAAAATATTTATCAGTAATCATTTTCAGCTTCTGTTGATCTCACAACATATTTAATTTAGTTTTAACAACATTTGCAGAATACTTGAAATAAATACATTTGATAGTCGTGTTTGTCTGATTGTCTTTTTCATGTATTTTATCTTCAGACGAGTAAAACTGAACTCATTAACATGTTTGTTGTTGTTCACTTCCTGTTTCTGGCCTCTACAGATTTATTTATTTAACTATTTAAAGTCTTTGACTGATAAACAACTGGATGTTTATTAGACTTTAAGAAGATCATTTAAAGACAAGATCATGAAAACAACAAGTTCAGATAAATGAAGTTGTGTAACAGTCACAACGTTTAGAATTTGTGCTTCTTGTGTATCATGGTTACGTTCCAGTCACAGAGTTAAAGAACATCGGACATTTATTAAAAATATTGATATTATTCTGGAGGCTATATACAGACCTTTCAACACTTCTCAGTTTTTAGTTACTTTTTATTATTATATTATTATTGGTATTTTGCTCATAATGAATAGTTGTTGTAGTATAAAATTCTAAAAAATAAATTAAATATGTTGAAAATGTCCAAAAAATATCTGAAAAATGTCTGAAAATTCTTAGTAAAATATGGGAAAATATAAGGGGAAAAATTTAAAAAAAATTTAAAAAATGTCTGAAAATTCTGAGAAAAATATGGGGGAAAAAAAATATATATACATATATATATATATATGTATATATATATATAAATAAATAAGGAGAAATAAAACAATTCTGTTGCGTCACCCACGTGGACGTGAACCAAATCTGTGACTGAAACGTGATAATACACGAGAGGACAAACTCATACCGACTGTTCATATCGTGGTCTCAGTTTATGTTGTGCTATATAATTCTCACTGTATTTACTATCATATCACCCGAGTGTGAAATACATCAGAGCACAGGGGAATCAGCTGTAACTGCTGAACTTGTGTCTCGTCTGTGGTAAATAAATAATCCAGCAGCTCGTTCAGATTCACGTCTAATCTTGAGACGTTTGGTCATAAATCTTTCTGTCTTTCTGAAGTCGTCTGATAAACTCAAGTGTCGTGTTTCACGTCTTATTCAAGCGCACAAAGTCTACCGTTAACACCCTTAAAATAATAATACAAAAAATAAATAAAAGCCGTGGTGGATTTGTTGCTGAAGCTCTCACTCACTCATTCACTCACTTCTCTCTCTCACTGCGTCTTCACATGCTGCTCTCGCTCAGCGGCGTCGAGGGCGGCCATGTTCTGGGAGGCGGTGATGAGGTGCACGAGGCTGATGCCGGTCTTCAGCAGGCAGATCGTCCCGCAGAGTCCCTGCAGCCAGTAGAGCCACGCTGCAGCACAGACAGACAGACAGACAGACAGAAAAAGAGAGAGGGGGTTACTATGACTGGAGTACAGACAGTAGAGCCAGTGAAATTTATTAGTTAATTATGTGAAAAATGTCAGAAACATTCATAAAAATACATGAGAAAATACATGAAAAATATATGAAAAATGTCAGAAAATTATAAGTAAAATATGTGAAAAATGTCCAAAAACTATTAATAAAATATGTGAAAAATATAAGCAAAAATTTCCAAAACTTATTAGCAAAATATGTAAAAAGAAAATATTTGAAAAATGTCCGAAAAATTATTAGTAAAATCTTTGAAAATATAAGTAAAAAATGTCCAAAAAATCTGGGAAAAATATCCGAAACAATTTAGGAAAATCATTGGTAAAATGTCAGAAAGTTATTAGTAAAATATGTGAAAAATATAAATGAAAAATGTCACTAAAAATATGTGAAAAAATGTAGGAAAATAATTAGTAAGACGTGAAAAATGTCAGATAAATATATGAAAAATATGCGAAAAATAGCCAAAGAATATTAGTAAAATATGTGAAAAATATAAGTGAAAAATGTCCACAAAATGTATGAAAAATATCCAAAACAATTTAGGAAAATCATTAGTAAAATAAAAATTATTAGTAAAATATGTGAAACATATAAATGAAAAATGTCCAATAAATATGTGAAGAAATGTAGGAAAATAATTAGTAAAACGTGAAAAATGTCAGATAACTATATGAAAAATATGCGAAAAATTATTAGTAAAATATGTGAAAAACGTCCAAAAGAGTATGTGAAAAATATTTGAAAAATATCCAAAAAATGTAGGAAAAATATTAGTAAAATATGTGAAAAATGTCCAAAAAATATCCAAAGTTTTTGGGAAACGTATTAGTAAAATATATGAGAATATAAGTGAAATATGTCAATATTAGCTAATCTGGAACCATGAAATGTTTGTATATGAAGCTGCTGCGTCCATTAGAGGCTGAGCAGGAGGAACATGTTACCTGCAGGTTCCTGGATGTGATGGAGGAGGTAGAGGAGACAGAAGAAGAGCTCGTTCCCGGCGCACATCACAAATAGCACAGGCTGCAGGAGACAAACACTAACAGTCATTCTCCTTCTCTTTAGATTTACAGCATGATGTACAGCATCTCTGTGTGTGTGTGTGTGTGTGTGTGTGTGTGTGTGCTGCTCACCTTGGACGTGTAGTAGATTCGGAGGACGGGGTTGCCGGATAGGTCGATGGTTTTGTGGCTGGTCGATCCTTTTATTGTTGAGCTGAGAAAATAAAAAACAACAGAAGAAAACAGATGAAGAGAGCAGCAGATTAACGGAATTACTACTACTGAATAGAGAGAGAGCGAGAGAGAGAGAGAGAGCGAGAGAGAGCGAGAGAGAGGCGTCTCTTGGGGAAGACGTACCTGTGCAGGTGCAGCCAGTGGCTGGCGATGTCCACACACATGCTGACCTGGAACAGGATGGTGTAGGACGGGTAGAGCAGGGACAGGTTGACCAGCAGACACATGGTGGCACAGCGGTCCGTCAGCATGTCCATCATGGCTCCGAACTTAGTGGCTGAAAGAAAGAAGACATCAAGAAACATGTATGAACAGAATGTTTAGTTTTTCTTCTCTTGATGATTTTATCTGTTTGATGTTTTTCTGTTTGAGTACAGTGAGTCAGATTCCTTCTGTGTGTTCACAATAAATCAGATTTCTATCAGCTCAGATGATCTCTCGTCTGGACTGAGACGCTGGACGGTGACGGGGAAATGTTCAGAGAGATTTAAAAGAGACACTGAAAGCGAGGTGACGGGTACGTACACTGATTGAGCGCCCGGGCGGCGTGGCCGTCGAAGGCGTCCAGCAGAGCGCTGAGCAGGTAGCAGAAGATGGCGGGCCACGGACAGCTGGGCATCAGGTAGAAGGACAGCAGGGCCAACACGATACGGGCGTAACCTGCAGGGACAAAGTACAAGTTACACCTCAGATACTGGTACTGGTACTCTGAAGTACTGTGTCTTTGAGTATTTACATTTTCTGCTACTTTCTACTTCTACTCCACTACATCTCAGAAGGAAATACTGTACTTTTTATATTTATCTGAAAACTTTAATTACTTAGCATATTTAGGTTATTAATATAAAATCTAATAAACTAATAAATGAAGATATATTATTATAGATTAAACTAGCAGTGGTATATAAAGTCATTAAAAATAGCTTCATATTTACCAGCTGCAACATTTAAATGACGAAGACATTAATGCATCAATCATTAGAATACTATAATATAATATAGACTATTCTGCAGAATGAGTACTTTTACTTTTGGTACTTTAAGTACATTATACTTTTGTACTTTTACTAAAATTGTAATACCTGTAACAGAGTATTTCCACACTGATCTGAGTACTTCTTTTACCTCTGATCGAATAATTTATTTATTTAAACCCTCTCTTTAGTGGGGGTAAATAGTGCATATTCTTATTTATTACTGCTTATTTTACTACCTTTATTATATATATTTATCTTATTCACAGTATTGTGTTGCATAAATAAAATAAAGAATTTTAAAAAATCAATGAATCTTGGAAGAAATGTATATGATGAGTGGGTTTATATTACAGGACTGAAGCTAATCTTAGTTTTTATTTATATTTCAGTAACAATTTAATTGATAAATTGTGTTATAATGATGACAAATATTAACCAAAGATAACCAGGTATTCACTTTACAATAGAAGCCAAGAAATAAATAATTAAATATGTAAATATGTGTACATACTTCTTATATTCTCATTTCTTATTTGTATTATTTACTTCTATTTCTCTACATATATTGTGTTATTATATTGTAGCATCATGTACATAATTTACATGTTACATACCCCTTTATTTTTATTTTCTTACATTTCTTTATGTTTGTATAAAAGTATTTCTGATTCTGATGAGGATCTTGTTCCTTTAACATGTTTCATATTTTAGTCTCACTATTATTAAATGAATTATAAATCTGAATCCTTTCATCAGATTGGACAGTAAATACCTCCTGGGTTTTCACAGAGACTTGACCTGAACTCAGGTCTACATGTGAGACCTGAACTCAGGTCTACATGTAGACCTGAACTCAGGTCTACATGTGAGACCTGAACTCAGGTCTACATGTGAGATCTGAACTCAGGTCTACATGTAGACCTGAACTCAGGTCTACATGTGAGACCTGAACTCAGGTCTCACATGTAGACCTGAGTTCAGGTCTACATGTGAGACCTGAACTCAGGTCTACATGTAGACCTGAACTCAGGTCTACATGTGAGACCTGAACTCAGGTCTACATGTAGACCTGAACTCAGGTCTACATGTGAGACCTGAACTCAGGTCTACATGTGAGACCTGAACTCAGGTCTACATGTGAGACCTGATCAAAGTTTCTGAACTGGAGAGTTTTATGTCAAATAATTCACAATAAACGAAACAAAAACTAGAAACAAAATAAACTTAATTCAGTTTAATGTTAACGGAAGTAGATCAATAGATAGATAGATAGATAGACAGGTAGATAGGTAGACAGACAGGTAGACAGGTAGACAGACAGGTAGACAGACAGGTAGACAGACAGGTAGACAGGTAGACAGACAGGTAGACAGGTAAACAGGTAGACAGACAGGTAGACAGACAGGTAGACAGGTAGACAGACAGGTAGACAGGTAGACAGACAGGTCGACAGGTAGACAGACAGGTAGACAGACAGGTAGACAGACAGGTAGACAGACAGGTAGACAGGTAGACAGACAGGTAGACAGACAGGTAGACAGACAGGTAGACAGGTAGACAGGTAGACAGACAGGTAGACAGGTAGACAGACAGGTAGACAGACAGGTAGACAGGTAGACAGACAGGTAGACAGACAGGTAGACAGACAGGTAGACAGGTAGACAGGTAGACAGACAGGTAGACAGACAGGTCGACAGGTAGACAGACAGGTAGACAGGTAGACAGACAGGTAGACAGACAGGTAGACAGACAGGTAGACAGACAGGTAGACAGGTAGACAGACAGGTAGACAGGTAGACAGGTAGACAGACAGGTAGACAGACAGGTAGACAGGTAGACAGACAGGTAGACAGACAGGTAGACAGGTAGACAGACAGGTAGACAGGTAGACAGACAGGTAGACAGGTAGACAGACAGGTAGACAGGTAGACAGACAGGTAGACAGGTAGACAGACAGGTAGACAGGTAGACAGACAGGTAGACAGACAGGTAGACAGACAGGTAGACAGACAGGTAGACAGACAGGTAGACAGGTAGACAGACAGGTAGACAGACAGGTAGACAGACAGGTAGATAACATTGTGTTTTCTATATTCATTATAATCAGTACTTGTCTGAATGTGATCTGGTGACTTGTCTCCCAGGAGCCTCCAGTTTGTATGCTAATGCTAATGCTAAGCTAATGCTAATGCTAAGCTAATGCTAAGCTAAGTGCTACATGTTATTTAAACTCACCGATCAGATTGGGAACGAAGAAGAAGATGTTTTCCTGCGCCATCGTGGACGTTTTGGCGGGTTTTCTGTCGTCGATTTGTTTCTTTTATTTTCGTGTTTTAACTGTTTTAACTCTTTAAAACAGAAACTCACTGAAACAGACAGTTGATGTTTGTTGAGCGATGACGACTTCCGCTTCCGCTCAGCAGCTCAACGTCGGACAGAAACAACAAGAACACCACTTCCGGTGAGTTTTCAGAATAAAAGCGACTAATTTATTATTATGTATCTATTAAAAAAACAAAACATAAACTTTAAACTTATATAAACATAAACGTTAAACAATGTTCTGATCGGTGTTTTATATGTAAACACTGAACAATGTATTTATGTTATTTTTAGAGCTGAAAAGTTAGTCGATTAATTGATTAGTAGATGAGTTGGATCTGTTTTGATGATCAATAATCACTTTGAAGCTTATATGACGAGCTTATAAAATATGTATGTTTGTTGCTTGTCATAGTATGTTCATAGTATCAGTATAGAGCAGGGGTCAGCAACCTTTACTATCTAAAGAGACATTTTAGACAAAAAATAAATAAATATAAAAAATCTGTTTGGAGTTGCAAAACATGTGATCATTGTGATGAAGGTAACACAGTTTAGAGTCTAAGTATATAATATATAAGTCTAATGCAGTGAGGACCACAGAGACAATGTACAACAGAGTATTAGGGCCACATTGAGGGAAAAAACATCTGAGATTTACACAATAAAGTCAGAACTTTACGAGAAAAAAAGTCATAATTTTACGAGAATAAAGTCATAACTTTACAAGAAAAAAGTCGTAATATTACCAGAATAAAGTCATAACTTAACGAGAAAAGAAGAAAATAACATGTAAAATTACTACTTTATAATATTATGACTTTATTCTCTAAATCTTAGATTCATTTTTTTTCCTCAATGTGGCCCTAATACTCCGTCGTCCCGTCGTCCCGTCGTACCATAGACCTACAACAATGATAAATAAAAATTAAAATGTAAACAAAAAAACAGTTTTTCATTTCCATGTTTATAAATCCACAGGGAGCCGCTGGAGAGGGGCTGAAGAGACGCAGGTTGTTGACCTCTGACCCGCGGACTAGACCTTTTAAAAACATCACTGTCATAAACTATTGTCTATTTTCAGCGGTGGAATGTAACTAAAAGTAAAAGTACAAAAGTACTTTAACTCAAGTAATTTACCGTGAGGTACTTTCTATTTCCATTTCTATATCTCAGAGGGAAAGAAAACGTTTACAGTCACAGGGGACATTTTAATAATTAATAATACTTTAACTACATTTTCCTGATTAAGTTAAATAACTTTTACTGAAGTAACTTTTTTAATGCAGGACTTTTACTGTAACAGAGTATTTTTACTTTGTGGTATTGTGGTACTTGTACTGAAGTAAAGGCTCTGTTATATTTCCTCCATCACCGGCTGTTTTCAGATCTAGTTGAGTGACGTTCACGATGTGCTTTTATTTTACAATACAAAATCCTATTTCCGGTTTCAGTGACGACAGCGCAGCTCCGGTTGGTTGGGTCGTGACGT
The DNA here is from genome assembly GCF_015220745.1 of Sebastes umbrosus. NCBI lineage: Eukaryota > Metazoa > Chordata > Actinopteri > Perciformes > Sebastidae > Sebastes > Sebastes umbrosus. Next base: position 31,698,486 of record NC_051282.1, on the reverse strand, counting down.
CACGCATGACTCACAGCGTGCCTCCCCTTTAATACCTTCCCCCCAGAAACAGACTGAAGAGCTTTTATTTTTAGGTTTCTATTCTCTGAGGTCACCGGAAGTCCGTTTTCTCCAAGACAAGAAAATAAAAGAATAAAATGAATTAATGATAAAATAAAATAAAAAATACTCACACTCAATTTATCACACATGAACAATAGCTGATCTGAATATTAAAGGATCAATCTCTTATTTTATTTATTTATTTTTGGACAACACAGAGATTTGATATTAAATCTAAAAATCTGCATTTCTTGTGTTTTGTTTCTGATATAATGGATCTCAAGGTATTAATTGATTATTATTATTATTATCTATTGGAAAAGACTATAATTATTCTGGCACGGCACTCCAGGTATGGAGGATGGAACCTGCCAAAATCTAAAATAAATAAATAAGTTACTCAATAAATAAATAAATATGTCATTAAATGCAGCAAAACATATTAAAAATAAATATAGTCAGATCTGTTCTTCAGCTCAAAAGGTCAAAGTGTAAAGCTACCAGGAACCCTAAAAGACAAGAATTGTGACAAAATCATCAATAAAAATGTACAACTCTTTAGTTATAATCATTCTAAATATTATTAAAGAACCGTTCTATAATTGTTTCCCTATTTACAGGCATAAATACTGTAAATAAAACCCTGACGGACATGAACTCAACATGAGAAGCAATGAAAACAAAACCAACGCGTCTGTTTTTGTTCATTTATTTTCTCCAAAATTATTTCGTTACGTTTCTGTACAACTCGATTCTCCTCCGAACATTTTGAACCTGAACATTTGAAACTCGTCCTCCTGCTGTAAAAACAGTTTTAAATCCATCCATCACACATCCATCCTGCTCGACACAGACTCTCATCATCATCATCATCATCATCATCATCATCATCATCTTCATCCTTCCTGTCAGTCTATCAACCTGCTGGCCACAAACACACAAACAGGACAGTCGGGCGTGTTTCTGAAGCCGCTTCCTGCCTTTAAACTGCACCAGGAAACGTTATGGACCCACATGGAAAGAAATTAATTAAACTATTAATTAAAGGAAGAACATTTTGGGAAATGTGCTTGTTTTGCCATCGAGTCACGGACAAATGAACATGGGAAAAAACATTTAAAAAACAGGTAAATTCATCTTTTTGTCAACATTTGTTTGATTTTTCTTCTGGATGAAAATTTGCTTCATGTGTTTCAGTTTTCAAATGTCAAACTGCCCTTGAACGTTTTGTCCAAAACCCCCCAGAAATATTCTGTTTACAAAGAATAAAACAAAGAAAGGCAGAAAATTCTCACATTTGAGAAGCTGGAAAGAGAACTTATGAAATTTAAATAATTTTAAAAAAAGACTAAAATGATAAATCAATAATTTAATCAGTTGCCAATTTATTTTCTGTCCATTAATTAAATTGTTTCAGCACCAAACTGAATATTTTCATGCATTTTATCAACCAAAAAATAAAAATAATCATCAGATTAATGGATAGTGAAATTAATAATTAATTGCTGCTTTAGACTTCTTAAACATCTGACAGCAGAATTTCTCAAAATGTTCCTTTAATTTTGAGGACATGAAAACACAGAAATCCTGACGTCAGTGAACTGCTCACAGAATAGAAACAGGATGAATCTACTTCTACTTTTCTCTCTCTGCTGTTCTTCTTCTGAGTGCAGCTTTAATTGGCAAAACGATAAAACGACTCCGGAATGATCAGCACTGAAACTATTCACAAAATAACGCTTACAAAAAAACAAAAACAAAAAGTTGGCAAAATGAAATCTCACAAACATTTTCTTGAGGTTTGAGAGTTGATGGAGCGACAGCGCTGGGCAGCAGCCAATCGACTCCATCAACACAGATCAATACAACATGTTGAACGCCTGCAGTGGGATTAAAGTCCAGCGTGTTCTGTAACGATGACATTTAAAAACATTTCCCAGCCTCCACTCTGAACATTTGCACAAATACGGGAAATAAAGTAGAATATTTAAGTCTGCATACGAGAAGTATGCGTTAATTGAATCCACCCAAACATTCTTTTACTATCAGTGCAAATGAGGTAGACGTGACAACAACAGACAGCATCAGATCACACGGAGGTCGGCCTCCTGCAGCGGCGATGGAGGCTCATGTGACGGCAGGAAGTCAGCTGATTTATTTCCGCCCGTCGGGACGCCGACGCCGCAGGAAGTGACTGGATGATTTTTCTACCCATTCACACTGTGCAAAAACTAATGATGAGCCGTTCATCTGGAGACGTTCTGCTAATCAAAGGTCCACAAAGTGTTCAATAGCACATCTATAGGACAAATAAATATAATATAGAAATGAAAGAAATGATTAAAACCCACTCATTATGAAATGTTGCTTTACAGGAATCCATTTCTTCTTATTTCATAACGTCACTTTTCATGATCAATAAAAAAATAAGATATTATGAAATAAAGTGGGATTAGATATACATTTTTAAAAAGAGAAAAATGTTAATAATGAAATACAAATGATAACTTATTGTCAAAATGATAAATAAGAGCCGATTTTAATAATGTTTTATACAAATTGTTGGTCTATTTATATATTTTACACAATTTATATTCATATAACTATTTATATCATAGTATTATATAAAGATTAATTATAGGAAAAATAGGCATATAGATAAATTGTGTAAATTAAAAGAAATCTATGAAATAAGTAATGAAATTATTAAAACTCAACTCACTATTATGAAATGTTATTTAATCACTTCCTGTTTTACAGGAAATGTGAGAACATTATTATTATTTTTTTGGTCACTTTTCATGGCAGCAGCATTATGAATTAAAACATCGTGAATAAAAAAATAAAGTGGGATAAAATAAAACCTGTCAACGAGAAAAAAATGCCCAAATTAATTAAAAGCAGAATTTTAAAAAGAGAAAAATGTCAATAAAGAAATAGAAATTAAATCTTGTTTTCAAAATAATGAAATAATATTCATGAAAAATGAGCTGCGTTTTAATAATTTTCTTCACAAATTGTTGGTTGATTTATATATTTTACACCATTTATATTACATACATATAATTATTTATAATATATCATATAAATTATTATAGGACAAATAGGCATATAAATAGATTGTGTAAATTCAAGCTGAACATGAGTTGAGTTTTAATATTTTATTTTCATTTATAATATTTTACACTATTTCTATCATAATGTCTATTTATTGATGTAATATTGAACACTTTGCGGCTCCATATTTTGCAGGTTACAGTGTTTTTTGGGGGGAGAAGTCGTCACATGGCGACTAAAGAGTGCGAAATATAAAATAGAAATAAAAACATGGCACCAAACGTCGTGAAAGAACCTGGAAAATATGATTATTATTCAGCTCGACTGTGTGGACGCTCCACAGTTTAATACTGGCTCAAAAATAATAAAACAAAGTGGAACGCAGGCTTCCCCAGAACTGTAGAACACCTCCCCCCCCCCACCCCTGAGACCTCCACAGGAATGCTGGGAAACGTACTCCTCCTCCTCAGAAACATTTTTTTCTTTTTTTTTTATAGCTCTATCACAGTAACATTGCGCTTATTCCCCCACCTAGTGGTCAAAATTGGCAAAAAACATTTTTAAAAATTCGCATACAACATAAATATTACAGCTGCAGTAGAGGTAATAATAATGATAGCATCTATGTGTCTGCATCTAGAACAACATCATTATTATTATTAATATTATTATTATTAATCTTCCTCCAGCACAGTCTCAGTTAGTGCTCGTTATGTACACTGGTTAAGTACAAGTCAAAGTGTTTGGACAGTGAACAATCTTCAGTATACCTGCTACACGTTTACAGGTAGATCTTACATTTATATAAATAGGTAGTGTGCATGTTATCCTTACAAATGCCGTCTGTACACAAGTTCCATGCACTGTAACTGAACTAGTCTGTAAATGGAACATGTACATCTTATCTACAGATGCAGAGCCGACTGTGACGAAGGGGAACGACAGGTGGAGGTGGAGGTGGAGGTAAGCTGTCAGCGCACACACGCACACACGCACACACGCACACACACACACACACACACACACACACACACACTTTCAGCACACACATTTAGTGCTCGGCTCACTCGACAACACTCTCTGGCAGCGTCCCTTTAAAAGTAGCAGTCCGACACTTTGGGACATTTTCTTGTTTGCTGTTTTAAGTCGAGTCAGACGAGATCATTCTTCATGCTGCTTTTCTCTGTTTTATATCACATTAAAGTGAATAACTTTGGACAAAACGAGACATTTAAAGACATCTTAGAGAAACTGGGACGAACATTTTCACTATTTTCTGACATTTTATCAACCAAAAGATTTGAAGAAGGTTTCTATGTTCTCTGTGAGTTCAGTCCAGAAACGTGGACATGTTTCATCTTCTCGGTGTTTAGAGGTGGGCGATACGACAACTCCAGCCGGGAGTCCATATGAATGTTATTTTACCCTTATTTATATCTTTTTATATAACGTTTACATCACGCTGTTTATTCCTTAAATATCTCTGGGTGTATTTAAGTCAGGACTGAGTGTACGCAAAGATGGACTTCTACAGTTAGAAGAAGACCGATTGTGGAGTAGCTCTCTCTTTCTTTTTATATATATATATATATATATATATATATATATATATATATATATATATATATATATATATATATATATATATAAAATATATATATATATTATATATATATATAAGATATATATATTATATATCTTATCTATCTATATATAGATAGATAAGATATATATATATATATATATATATATATATAGATAAGAGATATATATATATATATATATATTTTTTTAGGGTTGTCAAAGTTAACGTAATAATAACGCATTAACTCAACTTGTGATTTTTAGGTCGTATCGGCTCAGTTTTAAAGCTAGAGTGAAGATACTGGTATCATAGTAAACTATAAAACCTGATGAATCCATCAGTAATAACCATGTCATACTAGCTCGTCATGAAGGAGGTTAAATAAAGCTCCAAACTTTCGCAAAATGTTTTTGTGAGGAAAAACTGTCATGTGTTTATTTAAAGGCTCAATTCATCTTTTTCAGATTGTGTGGAGAAAACAAAGAAAGTAAAATCTTGTATATGATTAAATGTGTTAAATAAGGGATTCTAGTGGGGCTCATTTTCTGTCATTTCTCTCTGGTTTTCTTTCTAATAAAAAAGGTGAAAAAATTGCCCAAAGAATACAAAATAAAAGTTCAAATGTGGAGCATGTTGAGTGACGTTGAAGTAAAAGTTAAGAACCAACAAGCAGGATTACTTTATGGCAGTAATGTTAATTAAGTTCCTTACACATCCCTTCCTTCTTTCTTTTCTTTTATAAACTTTCTTATTTGTTTTGCATGTTATGTAAAGCACTTTGTGTCCGACATGTGCTGCTTAAATAAATACACTTTTATCTTATTAACAGTTTCTCAACTGATTTTGCAGAAAAGTCGTTAGTTGAGCTTTAACGTCTTTATTCCTGCATGTAAACGGGACAGTTTTGAAGTTGTTGGGAGGATAACGTTGATTAATAACTAATTATCTCTGACTCTAATTAAGACAGCAAACAAGCTCAAACGTCTCCAACGTGTGCGCCTGTTCCTTTAAGAGGACTGAATCAAAGGGCAGTGGTAGAGTTGTCTCAGGTCAGCCCAACAAAGAGATGGCAGTGTTTTCTTTAATTGTCTAATACAGAATCTTAGTTTATCACTACAAATAAAAAGAAATGTGTTTTCAAGAAATCTCCCCCTGGATGACCCCCCCCCCCTCCCCGCTGAACGTATGAAACACTTACAAAAAAAAAAAACGGGGTTTACAATTGACCGTTATTTACATGTTTACAGCGGTTTTTGAAAGCACCGCTAGCCGAGTGGAAGCTCCACACCTGTCGATGAAAACCAGAATTTAAACCGTCAACACTGCGCGACAGATTCAACGCGTCACAAAATGAACTAATTCACTAATTCTTGTCACAGTTCGACTTCATTTTGCAGCACATGGCTCATTTTTGTTTTGTCACTGTTACTGTGCAACTCTTTAACGCGTGGAAGAGGTTAACAGTGATCTTTAATACTCGTCGTGTTTCTCTGTAGTGACGTCAGAACTAAAAGGTTTCCTCTCTTTCTTCTCCGGTGCATCAGGAACATTTAAAGTCCCCGAACACGTCAAGAAAGGAGACAAATTTACACTTCAAATTGGGGGGATTTTTAACGATAGATTTGCTCCGGCTTAAAATACGCTAAAAACTCTCTCTCTTTCTTTTTAATTGGCTTCGTTCTTCTTCTGTTGTTTTCCTTTAAGGAAGCAGAACGACAGATCTCAGATCAGATCAGAGAGGAGGAGAAGTCGGGCGGTTTCATGAGTAGGAGAGGTGCGAGCCGTTAGAAATATGAGAAGTGACCGATGTGCTGCGGCTGAGCCCTCCGTCGCTCCCCCCGCCGCCGCCCGGCCCTCCGGAGGCCGTCCTCCTCAGAGGCTGGGGGCTGTTCCTGAGCGCCATCAGGCTGGGGCCCCTGATGCTCAGGCCCCCCCCGCCGCCGTAGCCTCCCTGCGACGACGAAGAAGAAGAGGCGGAGGAGGGCGGGGAGGAGGAGGACAGGGAGATGGGGGGAGGTGGCGGCGGGGGAGGCAGGAGAGCCAAGGACTGGGAGGAGGCATGGGTGGCGAGGTGGTGGTGGTGGTGGACCTGGGAGTGATGGGGGTAGTGGCCGCCTCCTCCCACCCACTCCCTGGCCCGGTCGCGCTCCCTGCTGTCGTGGCTCTCGCGGTAGAGCTGCGGCGTGCTCTGGTGGTGCTGGTAGTGTTGAGGGAGGTAGTGCTGCTGGTGCTGCTGGTGATGGTGGTGGGAGGAGTGGGAGGAGTGGGAGGAGTGGGAGGAGGAGGAGGAAGAAGAGGGGTGGCCCCTGCTGCTCTTGTGCAGCTCGCTGTCCCTGCCGAGGCCGTGGGAGGAGGTGATGGACTCGGCGCGGCTGAAGCCTCCTCCGCCGTGGTTCTGGCTGCGCCAGGACGGAGTCGCCACCGAGTTCTGCACGCTGTGGCTCCAGTGGCTGCCCGAGCGGGGGACGGGCCGGGAGGGCCAGCCGCTGGAGCCCGAGGAGGGGCTGGGGGTCGGGTAGCCCTGGTTGAAGGCCTCGGCCGGGATGCCGCTCAGCGCCATGTTGCTGAAGCCCAGACGCATGCTCTCCGAGTCGAAGGCCTCGATCTCGTGAGCCTGGCGCTCCAGCAGAGTCCGGATTCGCTCCGAACGTTCGTTCTGCAGAGAGAGCATCTCCTCCTCGATCTGACAACACACGTTCACACCGTTAGTGTCAACACAACAACAACCATCTTCACTACAGCGTTAGTCGACTCAGACACTTCCTCCCCTCAGGTTCTCAGACCAGAAGATCTGAAAACAAATCTTAGCATTAAATTAGCAACCCTAGTGCGGCCCCTTAAAGACGGCCGTTCCTACCCGTTGCTCCAGCAGCGCCCGGCGGATGGACACCCTCTGCTCCAGGTCCTTGACCTCCCTCTCGTGCTGGGTGTCGGTGTGGATCTTGATCTTGCTCTGGTAGGCGTTGAGCAGCTCCAGCTCCTGCTGCAGCTGCATCCTCAGCACCTGGTACTCCGCCTCCTGGGTCTCGTCCAGACGCAGCTGTGTGGGAACAAACGGGTCCAGCGTCAGCTTCAACGAGAGCTCAGCGACGATGTGACAGCAGGAAAATGTGTTAACTGTGTTAACGTGTGTGAACTCTGACTCCTGCTTCTCCGTACGGAGCAGACACTTTCACCTTGTAACGTCCGTCGTCCAACTATGTGTTGATAAGACGGCGCTGATACGCCAAAACAAACTAAATGGGTTTTATTTCTATCAAAAAAAGCAAAACGGCGGTGTAGCGGACATAGTCTCACGTGTCTACTTCCTCTAACTTCTCCAAGGTGGTCTCTGGCTCTCCCGTCAGCTCCGTTCTCTTTATCCATCCATGGTCAGCTCCATCGGGGCCGTTTCAATGCAGAGAACACAAATGTCAGTATCTGGTTGCTCTACAGTCGTAGCGTCGGCCCATTTGACCATGGAGACGAGAGCGACGGCCGGCTCCACCGCACGTTACCGCCATACCATAACGTTTCCTGTTCCGTGACAGAGTTAGCATGCAGCTTTAGCTCTGCTCTGTCTAGCTCTGCTTTTCCTGTCAATGTGTGAAACCCAAAGTGTTTCCATCCTTTACTGGATGTGTAGTGTTTACCACGCTGGATTTAACATGGGAGGGTGCAGGTCGTATCCACGCTGACCCTCCAACGTTTTATACTCTCTGAGGTTTGTTTTGGTTGACGGATACGGAACGGATATGACGTCACGTTACTCAGACTACCACAATAAAAGCGGTAACTTAATTCTACCTCCTCATAGACTCAGATGAAGCAGGTATATCCATTCTGGCATTAAAACATCTATTTAGAAATGGTAAAACCTCGGCGGTACCATGAATAAATCCTACCCAGAGAACTAAAGTTGTCTGTAGAGTTGGTTCATGTCGCCTCCACATACACACGTAGGCAAAATTGTTGGTACTCTTCCGTTAAAGAAAGAAAAACCCACAATGGTCACTGAAATAACTTGAAACTGACAAAAGTAATAATAAATAAAGATTTACTGAAAATTAACTAATGAAAATCAGACATTGCTTTTGAATTGTGGTTCAACAGAATCATTTTAAAAAACAAACTAATGAAACTGGCCTGGACAAAAATGATGGTACCCTTAGAAAAGATGTAAAATAATGTGACCATAGGGACATGTTAAACTAAGGTGTGTCCTGTAAATAGCATCACAGGTGTCTTCAAACTTGTAATCAGTCAGTCTGCCTATTTAAAGGGTGAAAAGTAGTCACTGTGCTGTTTGGTGTCATGGTGTGTACCACACTGAACATGGACCACAGAAAGCTAAGGAGAGAGTTGTCTCAGGAGATCAGAAAGAACATTATAGACCTTCATGTTAAAGGTAAAGGCTATAGGACCATCTCCAAGCAGCTTGATGTTCCTGTGACTACAGCTGCACATATTATTCAGAAGTTTAAGGTCCATGGGACTGTAGCCAACCTCCCTGGACGTGGCCGCAAGAGGAACATTGATGACAAATCGAAGAGACGGATAATACGAATGGTAACCAAAGAGCCCAGAACAACTTCCAAAGAGATTAGAGGTGAACTCCAAGGTCAAGGTACATCAGTGTCAGATCGCACCATCCGTCACTGTTTGAGCCAAAGTGGACTTAATGGAAGACGACCCAGGAGGACACCAAATCATAAAAAAGTGAGACTGGAATTTGCCAAAATGCATATTGACAAGCCACAAAGCTTCTGGGAGAATGTCCTTTGGACAGATGAGACAAAACTGGAGCTTTTTGGCAAGTCACATCAGCTCTATGTTCACAGACGCAAAAATGAAGCATCCAAAGAAAAGAGCACTGTACCTAATGTGAAACATGGAGGAGGCTCGGTTATATTATGGGGCTGCTTTGTTGCATCTGGCACAGGATGTCTTGAATCTGTGCAGGGTGCAATGAAATCTCAAGACTATCAAGGCATTCTGGAGCGAAATGTGCTGCCCAGTGTCAGAAAGCTTGGTCTCAGTTGCAGGTCATGGGTCCTCCAACAGGATAATGACCCAAAACACAGCTAAAAACACCCAAGAATGGCTAAGAACTAAACATTGGACTATTCTGAAGTGGCCTTCTATGAGCCCGGATCTAAATCCTATTGAACATCTGTGGAAGGAGCTGAAACATGCATTCGGAGAAGGCACCCTTCAAACCTGAGACAGCTGGAGCAGTTTGCTCACGAGGAGTGGGCCAACATACCTGTCGACAGGTGCAGAAGTCTCATTGAGAGTTACAGAAATCACTTGTTTGCAGTGATTGCCTCAAAAGGTTGTGCAACTAAATATTAAGTTAAGGGTACCATCATTTTTGTCCAGGCCAGTTTCATTAGTTTGTTTTTTAAAATGATTCTGCTGAACCATAATTCAAAAACAATAGCTGATTTTCATTAGTTAATTTTCAGTACATTTTTATTTATTATTACTTTTGTCAGTTTCAAGTTATTTCAGTGACCATTGTGGGTTTTTCTTTCTTTAACGGAAGGGTACCAACAATTTTGCCTACGTGTGTATTAAATGTCCCACTATACTGTTGATGAGCAGGTGATGGTGCGGTGGCTGTGTAGAGGTGCAGGTGCAGAAGGTGCGCGGGGGTTTCCTTGCCTTACTCACAGCCTGTGTGGACAGCATGTCGTTGATGGAGTGGTCGTACTGCTCGGCCAGGATGGCCAGCTTACGTGTTTGCTCCTCTTTGAGGCGTTTGAGGACGGCCTTGTGGTCGGATTTGGGAGTGCTCTCCAGCAGGTGGTTCCTCAGGGCTTTGTACTGACGAGTCTGGATTTTACAGGTCTCCTGGAACTGACGCTTGATCTGCATCTCTTTGGACTGAAACAACGTTTTAATAACAATCACATACAGTCAAATATATCTAACAATCTAAAATACATCTACAATCTATCTAGTTCTGGTACCTTGAGGCTCTTGGGTTGCTGCCGGACCTCCATGGCGTGTTTCTGTCGCAGCTCCTGCTCGCGGCGCTTGTTGTACTCCATCTGGTTGGTCAGTTCGGTCTGGTGTTGCGTTCGGATCAGGTCGGCCCGGGTCCGCTGCACCGAGCCCAGCTGCCTGAACTCCAGCTCCTGGGTGGACTCGTGGTGCCGCAGCAGCATGGCGCACTCCAGATCCTTCTGGGTCTGCTTCTTGTTCAGGTCCTGGTGGAGGACCAGACGGGAGGGTCAGCGGAGACACGGGAAGAGGAGGAGGAGCAGAAGAAGAAGACAGGAAAATACAAGTCACCTCACAAGTGTGTTACATTTTTGTTCTTATAATATGACTTTTTTTCTCGTAATACTACGACTTTTTTTTGTAAACTTCTGACTTTATTCTCGTAATATTACGACTTTATTCTCGAAATCTCAAGGTTTTTTTTTCTTCAATGTGGCCTTAACACTCCGTCGTAACTGGATGATTTAAGGAAAATATTAAATTTAAATCATGATTATTTATTTATAAAGTAGAATTCATTCAGATTTACTTGTAATAAAGAGAGACTAAATAAAAGCGGTGCCTCCCTCCGTTAGAAACAGTCATAAAGTCTGAATATATGTAAATGTTTCCTGGTTTTAAAGGCTTCATTACAGTCAAGTGATGTACTTTTCTGTTCTAGCTGTTATTATTTGTCGTTACCCACTTAGTCATTATGTGCACATTACAAAGATGTCATTTTGTAAATATTTTGTGAAAGCACCGATACAGTATTGTCTAAACATCGCTATCGCGGTATTTGGTGAAAAACATTGTGATAATTGATTTTCTCCACATCGCCCCCAGCCTTGAACGCGGAGCCGTGATGGTACCTCTCTGAGAAGGTCCTGCTCCAGGTTGTGGCGAGCAAGCAGCATCTTCCTCTTGTACTGGCGACACTGCAGCTCGTAGTACTGCCTCTGCCTCCGCAGCAGGCTGGCCTCCTCCTCCGCCTGCATCTGCTGCAGACACTCCTTCTGACGGATCAGCCACTCCTGCTTCTCCCGCTTCGGAGTCGACTGGTTCTCGTTCAGCTCCTGGTTAGTGACGAAGAGGACGAAGAGGAAAAAGAACAAGAGATCAAAGTGAGAAAAAACTAGGGCTGGGACGATTCTCCTGATTCAATACTATCACTATACCTGGGTGCCGATTCGATATCTATTGAGATTTATAGTGATTGTTGTTAACTTCTTTATCACTAGACCACGGGGAAGGAGTTAAATCATCCACTTCTAGGGACTTTTACTTTTGAAAATATCTAAATGAATCCAGTAAAAATGTTTGATTTTCAGCATGTACGTAGTCAGAGATGTCCTGAAATCAAATATATCAGGATCATTGTCAGGAATTATTTATTAAATGTATTATCCAACCACCCAAAAATCAAAGAATAAAGACATTTCTAGCTCTCCCGTCAGCTCCGTTCTCTTTATCCATCCATGGTCAGCTCCATCGGGGCCGTTTCAATGCAGAGAACACAAATGTGCTCTACAGTCGTAGCGTCGACCCATTTGACCACGGAGACGAGAGCGACGGCCGGCTCCACCGCACGTTACCGCCATACGATAACGTTTCCTGTCCGTGACAGAGTTAGCATGCAGCTTTAGCTCTGCTCTGTCTAGCTCTGCTTTTCCTGTCAATGTGTGAAACCCAAAGTGTTTCCATCCTTTACTGGATGTGTAGTGTTTACCACGCTGGATTTAACATGTGAGGGTGCAGGTCGTATCCACGACGACCCTCCAACGTTTTACTCTCTGAGGTTTGTTTTGGTTGACGGATACGGAACGGATGTGACGTCACGTTACTCAGACTACCACAATAAAAGCGGTGACTTCCTTCTACCTCCTCATAGACTCAGATGAAGCAGGTACATTGATTCTAAAACATCTATTTCATAATCATAATAAAAAAAATCGCGATACATAGGGGAATCGATTTTTTCCCCCACCCCTAGTAGCTACCAGTGTGCTCTATAGATCTATTGGTATTTGAATGTGTGTTCACTCTGACCTCTTTCAGCTGATCCTTGCGTTGGCGGTACTGGCGTTTCTGGGACTCCAGTAAACTGGTCAGTTCTTTCTTCTGCTGGCCCAGAATGTGCTGCTGGAACTTCTTCTCTTCTGTCAGAGCTGCTTTCGTCTGCAGGAGGACACGAACAGAGGCTGAGGTGAGAGGTCGGCTTTCTGAATCAAACAGTAGTAAGTAGGTAACAGTAGTATAAACATGCTCTGGTCCTGGTCTGGTTGTTTCAGGTAAACTCACCTCTTTCTCCAGGATGGCCTGGTGCTTCTTGCACAGCTTGTCGGCCTCGGTGGAGAAGCTGTTCCTCTGGTTCTCCAGCTCTTTGTCCAGCTTCAGCTGGTGCTCGTCCATCTCCGCCTTCAGCTTGTTCTCCAGCCCCATCAGCTGCTTCTGGTGCTGCCGCCTCATACGCTTGTAGCCGGACATCTGCTCTCGCAGCGCCGAGCCCTGCTCGTGTTCCTGGATCTGACGGGTCACCTGGAGGAGGGGGAGGAGATGAACGGGTGAACACTGATGTCTGAGGACGGGAGTTCAAAGTTCCTCGGACTACATGTGCGGCAGCGAGCACGAAGCCTTCGGCAATGCTAGAGCTGCTAACGTAGCACAAATACACACACCGTTTGTTGGCCACTCGCTTAAGTTATGTCGAGCAGACAAAGTATCGTTCCGCCGGGCAGACACACAGCTGACAACCTGCTAAACTAAACTAAATGTGCGGTGGAGACTTTTACTGGGAAAGTGGCTGCATGTCGGCGACACTACACGCAGCATCGTAGCTGCTAAGTTAACGCTCCCGGACGGTGAACTGGGGACTCCCGTCAACCAATATCTGTTGTCCTCCTGCAGCTGGTACACCGCTGCATGCGAGGCACAAATTGTCGGTTAACGGTTAATAATCGGTTAACGAGGGTCGGTTAAGAATATTTTTAAAAATTAGCATCCTTACAGCAGACAACACCACACTACACTACGAGCCTCAAGGAGGAGGAAGAAGACTTACCAAGGAGGCGGTTCGGATGGTGGCGAAGTGGTCACGGTTGCGGTAGTAGGCTCGACGGCGTCCAGCTGAGGGAGCCTGTGGTTGGTCCATCTCTGGCTGGTAGGGGTCATCGTAGATGTTATCCTGACCCTGAGGAGGATGAGGAGGAGGAGGAGGAGGACGAGGAGGAGGACGAGGAGGAGGACGAGGAGGAGGACGAGGAGGAGGAGGAAGAGAGGTCAGACACTTTTTAATCACACACATAAAAATAAAACTTAATTTCTTTTTGTTATGAAGCAAAGGGACACAGATCAGATCCAGTTCTACATATTTAGATCCGGGTGAACCTCTCGGTCCTGGCCGGTGTGTTGTGTTTACCGTGGGTCGGTGGATGATGGAGCTGTTGGAGGTGACGGTGTGCTCGCCCTCCTGCATCATGGCCATCTCGTTGCTGCTGTCGTCGGAGGCGTCGGCCAGACTGTTGACCGAGCTGCTGTGAGAACTGGCCGAGATGGACATACTGGGCACCGACTGGGAGCTCTCCATGCTGTTGACTGTGCCGGTCCGCAACAGGTACTGCTCCACCTCCTGGAAATAAACACACACACTGGATTCAGCTCCAAATAGATATTATTTTAGGTCAAAGTTCTTCTTCTATTGTTGAGACTTAAATGTAGTTTAAAAATGTTACTAAAATCTGCGGTGCTCAGCCCGTCTCTGTGACCTCAGCCCAGACAGCTGTGCTACTATAATGCATAAAGTTGGCGGTTTGCGGGTCGGGTTTGGGTGGTTGATTAACGCATATTTGTACATGTTGGGGCGGTGCTGATCGGCTCTCATAACGGACCGGTAGGTGCGACTGAACCGCGCATCATTAAGGAACGCCGCCAGTCAGGAGGACTAAACTGCAAAGCTGCGTTCTTCATCATTCAACCTGTGTTTTTCATCAGATAATGATACAGAAATGTTCAATATAATCTGATGACTAAACAGGACTAAGATTAAATAAAAAAAAGAGATGACAAAATGAAGAGAGAAAACACTGACTAAAATTAAATGATTTTATGTCGACTAAAACTATGAAAGATAAAAATGACTAAAATGTGACTAAAACAAACTAAGCATTGTCGTCTTAAAGCTGCAGTAGGCAGTATATTTCTGGCATCATTGGGCAAAAATCCCATAATAACCTTTCAGCAGATTGTAATTCAAGTGTTCTGAGAGGAAACTAGACTTCTGCTCCTCCTCATGGCTCTGTTTTCAGGCTTTACAACATCTAGCCCGAGATGGGAGACTTTGACCAATCACAGGTCATTTTATTGAGAGAGAGCGTTCCTGTTGGCTGTGCTCCGGTCATGTGACCGGAACTTAGCGTTCTTTCAACAGATTTCACAATGGTGGCGGCATCACAAACTTTCTCATTTTACAGCTAAACAGTGCACTACAAGATGATTCTGAGAACATCTGAGGAGAGAAATAGGCATTAACGTAACAGAATATTGATTCATATTTGATCAGCGCTGCCTAGTTTGACCGTTTGGTCGGCGTTCACGAGTGATTGACAGCCGGCTCTCATAGACGGCAGCTAGAGAGCAGACCTCAAATCAGCTCTTACTGCTTGTTTTCCTCCGGTCTGTGAAATCTTGCAGATGCCGTTAGAGGCACCGGAGGACACAGAGGAACATGATTTTTTCAAGTTTCATGTTCTACTGTCACCATATAGTGACCGTTTTTTAAAAATAACTTTTTTTAAATCGTATTTGCTTCAATCTCACCTACTTCAGCTTTAAGACTAAGACTAAATCTAAAATATTTGCCAAAATTAACACCGTCTAGAACACTAATATAATACAAGAATAAAGTTACATTTCTCACGTTTATAACAAACCAGATGTCATGAAAATCGGTTCAGAATCAAGCGAGTTACAGTCAAGTTTGTAGAGAAGTCTGCACATCTCTAAATACATATTGTATTTGTTTACTAGCGGATCTTAGTCGCCCCAACATGGCGGACATGCAGATGTACGCTGGAGGCCTGGTTCAGATATAGAATAATATAGAGAAGCAGCATTTTATTTGACATCAGACTTTTTTTCCTGTTGCACTGTTTAGTACACTTATATAAACATATGAAGTATATAAAAAATAAAGTAAATGGCTACAAGCAGCTTATTCTTCTATTTGGAACTATTTGTCATTTTCCTCTCATGACTCGTGTCTCTTTATTATAAACTTCGTCTCTTCGTGGTCTCAGGATCTGTCCGTCTTTCCTCCTCATTCTCTACATCTTTGCCTTCCTTCCTCCTCTATCTCCTCCCTACATTAAGACTTCATCTCCACCCCTCCTCACCTCCTCATCCTCCCCTCCCTCGGACACGGGGCCGTTCTGCTGGGTCTCCTGGAACAGGATCTTCTTCATCTTGCGGTACTGCAGGTTGTCCAGCTCTCTTACTGCATCCTTGGTTCGTGCGATCAGGTCCATGATCACCGTCAACGGACGCTCGCGGCACAAGAAGCGGTGCTACGGAAGGAAGGACGGAGACGAGACATGAGCACTGCTCTGCGATGCAGAGGAGGTTTACGTATGTGTGAGGTGATGCTTGGATCCGTTCTCACATTCAGCAGCACGTCCGAGGTAGGCCGGTCCTGGGGAATCTTCTGTAGGCAGGAGTCAACAAAGTTGCGGAAGGAATCAGACCTACAGAGAAATATGGGATTATGTTATTTAATAGTAATTACACAACCGGAAAAGAGGAGAGCAGAGCAGCAGTGGTCGCTAATAATTAGAGTCCTTTAGGTCATCTTACGTTAACAAACAGAGCTTATATTTAGTTATTTTATGTTCAACATGAAGAATTCACTTTAATATTAAGATATCAAATATTGTTTTCTCTCTGTCACAACTTAAATGTCTCATTAGGGCTGTCCTCGACTACAGAAATTCTTAGTCAACTAATGCCGACTTTTCAAGCTATTTCACTGCCGCAGAGATTTTTCCAATGTCGGAATAAAATCAGAGCGTTTTGTTGGAGTTACGGCGCGCTCTCGTGATCTCCATCGTTTAGTGTGAGATGGTCATAAAACGCGCCTTCAGTCGTCTTTTTCTCGTCTTGACGTTCCGATAAAAATCAAACAAGTTTAATATTATCGTAAGTTTGTCTTTTGATGTGAGAGGGAGTCAGACTTCAGTCTTTTAAAAGTCTCCTGGTGTATGGTAAAACTAATCTATTAGTTGATTTAATCAACAGATCAACTGTAAAACTGAGTTTCTCCACAAAGAATCACACAAAAGCACCACTTTAAATCTGGTGTTTCCCAGAGATGTGCTCAGAAGTTTCTTAAATAAATCATTCAGCATGAAAAAAGCAACCGATTAGTCCGACTAAGAGAGTCTCATTATCACACTTCATGTATCCAAGTATATATCTTATTAGATATTATTTAGGGAGTCGCTCATCTCAGAAGAGAAATGACAGAGGAGGAAGAGAAGAGACCTACATGTAATAATGTGATCGACACAGACAGATAACGTAAAACACAGCTTATTATCTAAAGATAAACGTATGATGATGATTAAAGAGTTTATCTCCAGATAATTAAGTCTCAATCTTGAGTTAAAGCTCAAACGGAGAGCAGAGGAGACAGAGAAACATCCTCACCAGTGATTGGACTGAAGTATGGGGCTTTCATTCTGAGCGATGTGATATAAGGCACTCATAGCATTCATATTGAACAGTGGGGGCTTCCTCTCCGCTGTGGAAAGAGCACAATGTCAAAATCATCTTCATCATCATCTACTCATCTGAAAGAGCCACAAGAGTCTGTAGGTTTTACCCAGCTCTATGGAGGTGATGCCCAGCGACCAGACGTCCACTTTGCCGTCATACTGGCCCTCATCCATCGCCAAGATCACCTCTGGAGCCATCCTAAAAAATAAACAACACACAGCAGACGTCAACGCTACCAAACATTTAACAATATCATTGTGATGAGGCATTTCATCTGCCGTCTTTTCATTGGGTCACAGAGGAGTGCCATAAAAAAAAAAAAATCTGTAAAAGAATAAAAAAATAAATGTGGAAATATAATAATAATAATAATAATAATAATAATAATAATAATAATAATGTAGAAAGAGGAAAGTAAGTAAATCAAAAAATGTGGAAATTGCAATAGGGAAAAGCAAAAGCATTAGAATAAGGAAACAATTCAGGGATACAAATAAATAAATCTGTAAAAGAATAAAATAAATAAATGTGAAAATATAAAGAGGAATAAAAAATAAATAAATCTGTAAAAGAATAAAAAAAATAAATGTGAAAATATAAAAAATAAAAATAAAAGAATAAGTAAGTACTGACTGATGAACTGAAAAGGAACGATGACCTAAACGTCTTTACATTTCAACACACCTTCTTGCTTATTGAGTAAATGTAGTCGGAGTAGAAGAAGACATCACTCACCAGTAGGGCGTCCCTACGAAGGAGTTGGCCGGAGCCACGATGGAAGCAGAACCAAAGTCCCCCAGTTTGACCTGGCCGGGCTCCGTCAGCAGGATGTTTCCTGCTTTCACGTCCCTACAGACGATAATCAGACGTTAGCGCCAACAGATGCTACCTGGAGCATTTTTTAAATGATATCAAATTAACCGTGAAGCCTTGCAGCCCCCTGGGGAACATGCAATATAAACATATAATTAATCCAGTCATCGTTACACATCATAGCGTATTGAAGAGGCTGGTAATCAATACTACGGTTTCAAAATCAGTTAAACCTTCATCATTTGAGCTCAGGATGAAACTCACGTCCAGCATGTCAGGTTATAAACGAGTCGTATTTAAACTCTCAGGATGTAAAAACCTGTTTTTAAAAGACCTGCTTGTCTCTACTTGTATTGTGCTCATCATTGTACTGCATGTATATTATTATTTTTATTGTGAAACCTACTGTAGTTGTTAACCAGTTGTTTGTTTTGTGTATTTATTTGTTTGATTGCTGCTGAATATATATATGAATATGTGTTTTTACTAACATTATCTATATAATGTATTTATTTGTGGAGGTGTTGGGGTTTGCAGGGGGGATTACAGATGTTCAAAAGTTACAAATGTTCTTAGAAATGTTTGAATTTCGGTTGCTTTTAAAACAGAGAATAATCTATCTAGATCTTAAAATGGAACGTGTGGTAACTCGTATCTAATACACAAACATTTTGACAGGATAATAATCCAGCTTTGTTAGCATGTGAGGAGACGTTACCTGTGAATCATGTTGTGAGAGTGAAGATATGCTAATCCCTGCAGTGCACCATGGGTAATAGCAGCTATTTCTATTTCCTGGAGCGGCTTTTTGTGAACTGCGAGGAAGAGAGGACACAAAGAGTCACAACAACAGCAAGAGACCGATAAATAAATGATGTTTTTAATAACCCATAAAGTGTTGAACTGACCTTCGAGTAGGTCTGAGGCCGAGCCGAGGCAATACTCCATCACCAGCTGAGACACAAGAACATGTGGATTATTCACATTTAGATTCATATTACAGCAATAAACAACACAGATGGAGACTGGTGGAACAAGTATTCACTTATTTTATAAAGTAGTAATACCGCAGTGTACAAGTACTCAAGTAAATGTTGCTGCATTCATAAAGCCCCCCCCCCCACCTCCTCCAGACAGTTTTACTTCCTGTTTTTTGGTTCTTTCTCAAACAGAGGCTTCATCAAAAATTGCATACTACGCACGACATACTCAATATGTGTACTATGTCGTTCAGCATACTTTTGTGTGAATAAACAGTAGTATGTATGTTTCGGACGCACTGAGCAGTAATTCATGCCGTCACTTCCTGAGAGCCTCCTTGCCGGTTGGAGACGTGTAACCATGGTAACCATTATTTATTTAGGGATTAATTCACGTATATTCAAATGCTGTACTTATTGACTGTTTTATGGTGTTTTAGTAAATCTTTATTTAATCTAAAATTTATTGGTGGATTCATATTTCATTTGTTGGATTTCCTTTTTATTGCCCCTTAAAATATCAAATAATTAATAATTTTGTAGTGTATTCTATTTATTCACAGATTAATACATTAATTTGTAAACAAATGTATTAAATTAATTATTGTACAATTATTTCCGTGACACTTGTGATCCTCTATACAGCTGAAACTATTTGCTGGTTAATCAATTAGTCAATCAGCAGTTTAGATGATCAATTAATGGTTGAAGTTACTCATTGAGTAAATATTCTGTACATCATATTGGGACGTGAGGATTTGCTCATTTTCTCTGTTTGTATCGCTGTAAATTGAATATCTCTGTTAGTTGGAGAAAAAGTTATTTACGGATACTTTAAAAGGAACTTGTGAAGGAGAGTTTTCACTATTTTCTGACGTTTGTTTCAGATCATTTTGTATTTAAATAGGGTCCTCCTTAAGACGTGGATGTAGAGGAACCTACTGTATATTTTCCAAAGCTTACTGGACATTACAATCCTCCCACTGGCAGGCGCCATACGTACCCACGCCGTGTGCTCCTTCAGGTAACATCCTCGGTACTCGATGGTGTTCGGGTGGCGAAGTTTCTGCAGGAACTTTACCTCTTTAATGATGTCCTGCCATTTCTGCACATCAACACAAAAAACACCGCTCATCTCGTATCGTTCAGCACATCTTAGAAACTGGTTGGTTATATCACTGGAGAGATATTGTAATCATCAATTACCAGACCTTTAATCAGGTTATTTTTTCAGATATCTTTCTTTGTCAGAAAGTGCAGTAAAGTGGAGGAGGATATCACCTAAAGACATCTGGAAGTATTTTATGAACTCGTATTTTTCTACAATTCAGGTTTAATAGTTCAGAATAATATGAAGGTAGAATTTAAAAAGAAAGACATTATGAACATTTCATTGCCTGACTGAGAAACTCAATGATTTTTAGAGAGTGAGTGGTTAATGTCTAAAAGGAAATTACATATTTCTTTCCAGATTATTACCTCGTTTGTCTGCTTGCCGCTGTACGACATTTTCTTAATGGCCACCACCTCATTGTTGCGCACATCTCGGGCCTGTTGGATGACAGAAACACAGTTCATCAGAACAGCAAACACTGGAGAAAACAGGTTACGCAGGTATTCAGACAGATGACATGTTTATAACCGTTATTTATTCAGGGAGGCTTGCCTGAAGGAACCA
The DNA here is from genome assembly GCF_015220745.1 of Sebastes umbrosus. Taxonomy (NCBI): domain Eukaryota; kingdom Metazoa; phylum Chordata; class Actinopteri; order Perciformes; family Sebastidae; genus Sebastes; species Sebastes umbrosus. The sequence continues at coordinate 31,677,596 of NC_051282.1, read as the reverse complement.
CACCCAGTGCAACCACAGTCTGATCCCCTGGGAGATCAATAAAGTATTTATGATTGTGATTACTGAATTATCACCCAGACCTACTTGAAGCTACTTTATGTGAGTTTTGGCCGGACTTATTTTTCATGTAATGATCTCTTATTTCATCCCGCTGCTCTGTGTCACTGTGATACTGTCAGCGTACATGTAAAAACACAGATTATAAACTTGTGTTCAAGAAACCGTCCGTCTCCAGGAAAAATCAGGTTTCTCTAATCCCTCCTGCCCTGATTACACAAACAACATTTACATTACGTTGAAGGAATCAGCTTACTGGAGAGAGCCGACTGTAACCCGGTTACTGAAGTGAAAGTAAACGACTGGGAACAAAGACAACATCAACTGTGAAGCCACGTCCCACTACAACAGCTCCATCACAGCACAAACAATTACCTTTACCTCGGGATTGTGTTTGAATTACTTTTAGCACTTCACAACACTGTAAATAACGCCGGGACACACAGGGAATGTCAGGAGCGCATGGCGGCTGCGTGATCCACGCGTCGGGTGTTCACACCAGCTGTGTCTCTGCTGCGTCTCTGCTGCGTCTCTGCTTCTGCAGCTGCTGCTGTCAGCCCTTTCTTTCTACATAGAGTTTGACTTTAATAATGGCCTTTCCATTTCATTATAAATATCATTTATATTTATTTTAGACAGAGAAAGGTTAAGAAATGTGTGGTAATTTGTAAATAATAGTAATAATCGAAAATTAAACTCTGTACTATATTCATTCATGGAGCTCTCCAGGTCACTGCATGTTCTACAACACTGTCCGGCACATATTTCAGAATAAAAGCCTTGTGTTTACAAATGAAGGAATTCTGTCCACAGAAAAAACGCTTGAGGGCTTTTATTTTGAAATGAAAGCAGGAAGTGTTGGTTTAAAAAATATTCTTTACTTTTTCTCATCTCCGTAACATATTCTACAGATAGACATTGAAACTGTAGTAATGTAACTGGTATGATGTTAATATACAGTCAATAGATCACCTTCACTGTCCGTGACAAATTCTACAGATGTCTAGACATTGAAATTATAGTAATGTATCTGATATGATGTCAATATACTGTCAATAGATTACATTCACTGTCTGTTGTTGCTGTGAACTGCACACGGCATGCGTCCACGTCCCGGGTCAAAAATAGGCGACACCTCTATTCTCTAGAAGAGACACAGCTGAGACGTGCGTGTGACGTGCGTGAGGCACGCGTCTCACGCGGGCAGTGTGGCTGATTTAAAAAAAAACAACAGGTAATGCAGCCGCCACGCGCTGCTGACGTTCCCGGTGTGTCCCGGGCTTAAGATGCTTTACTCCTTTAAGTGCTGCTTTTTTGGTCTTCTCCATCAATGTCATGGTGTTTTGTACTCTCTGATAAAAAATGTGATAATTTTGCTTTATTAGTGCTGTGGATAAACCACGTTATGTGAAAGTATTTATTTGTTCCAGAGCAACGAGTGCAGGTTAATTTTAAGGCCACTTGGTGGTGCAAAAAGATCCATCAGAGATGTTCAGAGAGCAGAGAACAAAAGATGTACACGATGATCCATTTATCAACCAAACTACAGGATTTATTTCTGGGTAAAATACTCAGAAATTCTCAAAATCTATTCCAAGTGTTTAATCCTCCAAAAAAAAGGGCTTAATGTTAAATCCCAAGTGAGGATGCTGCCATCAGACACCAGACGTAGTGATGCAGCACCGAGATGACACCGACAACATCAAGTCCTGCTACAGACTGTAAACAACTAAATGATGCATCAGTGCTGTTCCTACTGAGAATTATCCTACAGAAAACACCATTAAATATGGAGCTAGAACTGTTGGATAAAAAGAGGCTCTTTATAGCCGACCGATGTTGTCAACGGTCATTTAAGGTCAGTCGTCTCCTCTGACTCACTCGCACTAAATGTACATTCAGTCTGAGCTCGGAGGAAATACAGTATAAAGCAGCGCCGCACTTGTTAAATTGATGCACATCTCTAATGGCCTTTAAGCATCCTCTGAAAGTCATTCAGTGAGAACGCTGTGGAGGTGTTACAGCCTGAAGAATATATTTTACAGGTAGAATGAGCAGCACAGCTTAGTTTTCCCACTGTTTTCATAATTAGGAGTGTTACATTTTCACATTCACAGGTTCCTTATTAATGATAAAATGCAGATAAGACTGAATTTCTGTCTTTTAGAAACCCACACACAGTAACACTGGTTACTGCTCAGGCTTCCTGGGCTCAGTGTGCATTTTTTCTGAAGAAAATACTTGAAAAATCATATAGAAGATATTAACAATTGGATTTTCTTCAACATAATCTCTCAGCACTAGACCATGAAGGGAAAAAGTTAAATCATACACTTCTAGGGACTTTTACTTTGGAAAATCTCTAAATTAATCCAGTAAAAATATTTGATTTTCAGCATGTACGTAGTCAGAGATGTCCTGAAGTCAAATATATCAGGATCATTGTCAGGAATTATTGATTACATTTTTTAACCAGCAACCGAAAAAAAATCAAAGAATAAAGACATTTCCCTCACAGATTAGTGGTGTTTTCTTTTTCATTTATAATATACATCTATATAGTGTTTTATACTTCTGGTGAATATAATCCAATCAATCTTATTTCCATAGATGTATTTTGTATATATAGTGTCTACGTGTCTACTTCCTCTAACTTCTCCAAGGTGGTCTCTAGCTCTCCCGTCAGCTCCGTTCTCTCTATCCATCCATGGTCAGCTCCATCGGGGCCGTTTCAATGCAGAGAACACAAATGTCAGTATATGGGTGCTCTACAGTTGTAGCGTCGGCCCATTTGACCACAGAGACGAGAACGACGGCCGGCTCCACCGCAATGTTACCGCGATACGATAACGTTTCCTGTCCGTGACAGAGTTAGCATGCAGCTTTAGCTCTGCTCTGTCTAGCTCTGCTTTTCCTGTCGATGTGTGAAACCCAAAGTGTTTCCATCCTTTACTGGATGTGTAGTGTTTACCACGCTGGATTTAACATGGGAGGGTGCAGGTCGTATCCACGCTGACCCTCCAACGTTTTACACTCTCTGAGGTTTGTTTTGGTTGACGGATACGGAACGGATATGACGTCATGTTACTCAGACTACCACAATAAAAGCGGTAACTTCCTTCTACCTCCACATAGACTCAAATGAAGCAAATATATCGATTCTGGCATTAAAAGTATATTTCAAAATTGTAAAAAAACAAAACAAATTGCGATACATAGGTGAATCGATTTCTTTCCTCCTGAGATTGTACGTTCTGTGGCAGCCTTCCTTGACATTTGTAGAATAAATGGAAGCAAAAGCTGCCAGTATGCTGCACATGAGCTGCTCATCAGATAATCAAAACAGCTTCAGAAACTCCGTCAATCTCTGTAACTTTACCAAACAGTCAATCTGACGTTCACACCCACTTCACACAGTGATTGGCCAGCTGTGTGGAAGTGAGCAGAGTACAACACCATGAGTGTCTGAAAATGTGTTATCCCCGTATTTAAATGATATCACATTTCCCCTCTCAGAACACTTTAAAAAACACTAACAAAAGAACGTCCATTCAGTCTGATATCAGGCTACATCTCGCTCACAGATGATCCTGAAGTGAAGAGGCTGCAGAGACACACAGGACCAAACAAACACATACAAAGGACTTTACGTCTCTACTCACAAAGTAAACGGCTCCGAAGCTGCCGTGACCGATCTCACGGAGGTCCGCGAACAGCTTATCCGGGTCATCTTTGCAGAAGAGGTCTGCCACCTCGGGGTCTTTCAGATTGCCCGCCCGTGCACTCGAGGGCATGGCCAGGGCCTGGAGGACAGGGGAGAGCACAGGTGGAATATTTTGAGAAAAGTATTATGATGTTACGAGAAAAACTTCTTGATGCATCCCTAATTAGTGTGGATTAGACTTAGACCTGGTTTTATATGTTAATCACCACTAAGGAGTTCCTATTTTCTTCTTTCCTGGTTAGCCCAAATCTGTTTGTTTCATCAGTCAAGCGATAGAAAATCGGTAAGCAACCATTTTTATATTTTACTTATCATTTAAGCTTAAGCACCAAACATTACCTGGCTCCAGATTCTGAAATATTCAGATTTTTCACGTCGTAATTAATTTAATCTCTCGACATTTTTGCTGGTCAGACAAGAGGAGAAATATAAAAGTCATCTCATCGTGCCTGAAAATATTGGCCTATTTCTATTTATGCGTTTACAGACATTTCTGAAGCTTTATCAGAGAAATATGAATATTGTTTGACTGATGTATTGACAGATCCAGAGTCATTAGCAGGCTCCAATCCTGGGTTTTGATTTTTGCTTTAGGAACGACCCTTTGGTGTAAATTTGGATCACGGACTGTGTGCCCATTTTGTTTTTGAAGTGATGTGAAGCGTCTGTTTTCCACTTCAGTTGGGCAGAAAACCATCTAATTAATGTGTTAAACATGCTGGAAAATGCATTCTTGTTCTCTAAATAGTGACCCATTTGCAAAGTCCCCTCATGTGCACCAGAATCAGAGACGTTATCAGCCTCCCTGATGTTCACAATCTGTGGTGCATGTCTCAAAATATCTGTAATATTTCAGGAATTCCATGACTGGCTGTTTTTGGAGTTATCGTGAGCTCCGCATTGATAGAAAACAGTCTTTATCTCCCACAGTTGATCTATCTGGGACAGTAACCAGCTGACAAGTTGTGACATGAAGTCGAAGCTGGATGTTCAACTGTGAAGGTGAGAGGGAGAGTTACAAACAGAGAGTGTGACGGAGGAGTCGTAATACTGAGAACAAGAGTGACATGAGCAGCGGAGACAAAATGGCAGCTGGTTTTCACAAAGTGCACTTCAACATGAATGGATTTCAATTATTAAATGTTCAGTTTGGGCTGAAACGTGTGACGTCAAAAGCTTCCAAAATAAGAAACAGTCAGCTTTTCTAATTCATTAACTAACTGGAGACATTTAGTGTCTCTCTTCGTGTCATAAAGATGTACATTTTAAGAATGACAGATCTGGTCGAGACACGTCTCACTCTTTTCCCCTCGGTTTCGTCGTTGTCTGTCCTCACACTCGTAGCTGGAAGTCCCTAGTTGTAGTTTAGTAGCATTTATTCACGACAAATAAACTGTACACACACTGCTACACCTACGTTCACAGCTATAATGCCAACAACCTCACACTTACCGTCAACACACACACACACACACGGCATGTCGGGAACTCGCTAAAGTTACACAGACTATGTGTGTGGCGGCGAGCACGAAGCCTCCGGCAACGCTAGAGCTGCTAACGTAGCACAAACACACTGTTTGTTGGCCACTTGCTAAAGTTACGCCGGACACACAGCTGACAACCTGCTAAGCTAAACTAAATGTGCGGTGGAGACTTTTACTGGGAAAGTGGCTGCATGTCCGCGACACTAGACGCAGCATCGTAGCTGCTTAACGAGGGTCGGTTATCGGTTAAGACATTTTTTCAAAATGAGCATCCCGACTTCAAACGTCCGCTCCGTAGGGCTGATAACACTGCTGGACACGCCGCTCGCAAATAGCTCGAATACTAGTCAAGTCAATTTTACTTGTATAGCCCAAAATCATAAATCACAAATTTGCCTCAGGGGGTTTTACAATCTGTACGGGATATTCAAGATTCAAGATGTTTATTGTCACGCCGGTTATACAAGTACAATCGTGTGAAATGCTTTTTGCTGGGAAGCTCCATTCAAAATAATAAGTTATATTACAATTATATATGATATGACACCCTCTGTCCTTTACAGTGCGACCCTCTCATCGGATAAGGAAAAACTCTCCCCCCCCAAAAAACGTTTTAACAGGGAAAAAAAATAAAAATGGAAGAAACCTCAGGAAGAAGAGGGATCCTCCTTCCAGGATGGACAGATGTGCAATAGATTAGACGTAACAATAGCTTCCCTCCTCAGCTGCACATCAGCTGCTAGCATCAACAACAATGTCAACCACGCCTGTAATTTCATATCCATGTTAAAACTTAACCACTGGTAGTCAGGTAGTTGCTGAAGTTGTTTGTTTTCTTCTGGAAAAGGTTTGCGTGATGAGACGAGACAAATCAGGGAAGGAAAACGTCGTGACTGATAAGACCCAATCAAGAAGCGAATGTGGGTGTCTGCGTCATTTTTTTTCTTTTCTTTTTTTAAAAAGGTCTCCATTTCCGCCCGTCCAGACTAAAACACAACCTTGGAGTTTTAAAGCTAAAACGACATCAGCAGCATTTTCAAACGTCTCCGTCTTAGGGGTTCGAAAACGCCGGATTAGTGTGGACGCTAGACGTAAACGTAGCAAAAGTTATACGTTTTAAAAACGTATTAGTGTGGATGTAAACTTAGTTAATCTAGAGATAACGGGCAGATTTTTCGACTGGTTGAAGAGTAGGTACAACTTCAGTAGGGCTGGGACGATTCACCTATCCCCGACTCAATGCTATCACGATACTTGAATCTAAAGTTGAATCATACACTTCTAGGGACTTTTACTTTGGAAAATATCTAAATTAATACGGTAAAAATGTTTGATTTTCAGCATGTATGTAGATGAACTGAAGTCTATTTTTTTCCCACCCCTAGTAAATGTTAACGGTGTCGTTCTTTAAAAATAAATCAATAATGAACTGCCCACCAGTGGCACAAAAGGAAAAAACATTAATCTTCACATAAAGTTAATTACATGCATGCCACTGGTGTTGTCTCATGCATGTGAAGATCAGAGAGCAGCAGAAAGCCTGACTGACATCACCACAGTTCCTCACCATCCAACTCAAACCAAAGATCAGTATAAATAAACCCACGAAGAAGCTTCAAATCAAATCATCTGACTAAATCAGCCCCCTGAATGTAATCTCAGGCTGCACACTGAGCCGCGGTTATTGACGAATGCAACATCACGTTATAATGGGGTTAATGTGGCTGCTCATCTCTGAGTGTCAGCTGGAGCCCTGAGGAGAGCCGGCAACATAAGCAGGCCTCTGTGAGTCTGTGAATACATGAAAACACGCCCTCGGGCTCTCGGTTTAATGCAGCACTGCGAGGCCTTGTTCCTTTTAAAGCACTAGTAAATCTGTGCTAGACGAGGAGACAGATTCCCGCCCTCCCGCCCCCTCCGACCCAACATTTCTTCAAAACGCACTGAACCGATTTCCGATTATATATCATGTGGCACTCAGTGGCCTGATGGTGTTCAATCCAAGGAGAGGAAGCAGACGCCTGCAGCTGCTGTCTACAGTCAGGAGGAAAACAACCGACCTGATAAATGTGAAATGTATAGAGCAACAACAGCAAGGTTTTCCAAATTAGAAGACACGGGGCATCCTAACTGCCTAAAGCCTAAACTGTGGTTCTGATCTGGTCATGGACCTTCATTTCATTCCCCTTTCACATTTTCTATCATTCCACACTATAGATTTTCACAATAAAATGGTAGCACGCCATGAACATAACTGTGGCCTTCAAATGGGGTCTTGTTAACTGTATTAACCCTCTGAGACCCGCAGGATCACGGGCGATCCCGACCGACTTTACTGTCTTTCAGAGGCTTTAACAGGTTCAGGCTAGACTGAAGATACTGGTATAGTATGAAACTAAAAAAACCTAAAGAATCCATGGGTACCAACCATGTCATACTAGCCTGTTGGGAAGGAGGTCAAATAATGCTCCAAATTTAGGCTAAATTTTGACGAGGAAAAACTGTCATGGCCATTTTCAAAAGGGGTCCCTTGACCTCTGACCTCCAGATATGTGAATGAAAATGAGTTCTATGGGTACCCACGAGTCTCCCCTTTACAGACATGCCCACTTTATGATAATCACATGCAGTTTAAATGTGTTATTGTCTCCTATTCTAAAATGGTGTGTTTGAATATTTCTGCATACTGGGGTCCCTAAACAGTCTTGAATTACATAAATTGGGTATCACTGTAAAGCTGAGACTAGAACAACTTGACACAGTGCTAAGCAGCATCTCAAATTAATCTTCAGGTTCCCGGCTTTCAGATGATGTACACCACTTCTATGTGACATCTACTGTTGACCTGCTATCTCCCCCTTAAGACCCCGTGGACCCCCCTAAAAAGGATGAGTCTATTGTGGGTCTCAGAGGGTCAAGAGTCCCAATGTTGTGGTATTAGTGACTAAGTGGAAATTTTCTGAAAACCCACGGCCACGTTCATGGATCGATGTTTGTCACTGTCCATTTTCCTCAGCTTCATGTTGAGGTGCAAAAACTACCAAATCATTCGCCATTTTTGAACTGAGGAGACGTCCTGTGGGATCTATTTTTGTCATTTTCTGAGGAACAAGGCCGCTCTCACAACTTTAAGTACACGACACTGGGGAAGCAAGTTTCCTCAACATCCTATGTGGAAAAAAAAACAAACTCACACATTTAAGCTAAAATTGAAGCCAGCATAAGACGCTAAAAAAAATAGGGAAAGGAAAAGGGAAACACAGCTTCAGACGGTTCTTTCTAAACATAACGAGTGACGTGAAATTTGGTGTGTCAGTGGTGCCGAATGACCAAGATCACATGGTTGAACTCAACCCTGGCCTGGAAACAGTTTTGCATAACAGAAGCTCCTTGTTGTGAATGTGTGTGTGACATTCACTCAAAGTGGGTAAACAATCATTTTAGCACCATATCCTTTACAAAATTGAGGTAATTTCTCTCTTTTTTTAAAACGTGGTTGGATGACTGGCAATGAGGTATCATTCATTTTCACTGGGCGTGGTCCAAACTGTACCACTAATGACAGTGAATACATGTAAACTGTAACTGTAATACTGCTAATTGCACGCTACTCGTGGCTTACAGAGTGAAAGCTGAACACTTTCCTGTGATTCAATGGCTAATCTCCCAAAGCAGACATCGTATTTACATCAAAAAGAATCTTACTAAAGTCATTTAGCAGGAAGTAAGATGTGTGGCTCTGATTTAAGTTTACATATCTACCTCTGACTCAAAACAGAAACCTCAGATCTATTAAGTTTTGTTTTGACACTGTAACACCATAAAGGGCCTCAACTACACCCTGATTATCAACAGAAAAGAATGTTATTCAACTGGTAATAAATCATACAACCGGTCTGTATCATCCTGTCCGTAACAAGGCGGAAATTCAGCCTGTTGTGATTAAAGCTTATCGTTAAACTCCAGGATTCAATCCTCCTGGAGGCAACTTGCTCCATCATATAAAATCTACCCTCAATTTATTTGTATATTGCTAATTTTATTAACGTGCTGAAGGAAGTTGCTTTTCGTTGCTGAATTCTCGCTGATTTGTGTTTCTTTACGGCAGTGGTGGAAAGTAACTAAATACATTTCTTAAATACTGTACTTAAGTACAAATTTGAGGTACTTGTACTTTTTCAGGCCACTTTTTACTTGTACTCCACTACATTCAGAGGGAAATATTGTACTTTTTACTGCACTACGTTAATTTGATGAATTGCTTATAAAACTATTTTGATAAGCATTGTGTAAAAACACCTTCTGGTTCCAGCTTAACATATGTGAAGATTTGTTGTTTTTCCTTGTAATCATGTTAATGTATTAGTAATAATGTTGAGGTTTGGACTAAACAAACATTGAGAAGGTGTCACTTTGGGCTCTGGGTCACTGTGACGCCGTCTCTCACTGGTTTAACTATTTAAAAAAACAAAAACAATCAATCGATTGACGGTGAAAATAATCAGCAGATTGATCCAGAATGAAAATAATCATTAGTTAATAGTAAAGTCCTGCTTTTACATTTATGCATGATTAATAATAATCTAAAGATAGAATATATAATAGTACAACAATCAGTTATAATACTTTAACTACGTTTTACTGATTATACTGACATACTTTTACTGAAGGGACATCTTCAATGCAGCACTTTTACAGTAACAGTGTTTTTACAGTGTGGTATTAGTTCTTCTACTGTAACAGTATTTTTAAAGTGTGGTATTAGTACTTTTACTGTAACAGTATTTTTACAGTGTGGTATTAGTACTTCTACTGTAACAGTATTTTTACAGTGTGGTATTAGTACTTCTACTGTAACAGTATGGTATTAGTACTTTTACTGTAACAGTATTTTTACAGTGTGGTATTAGTACTTCTACTGTAACAGTATTTTTACAGTGTGGTATTAGTACTTCTACTGTAACAGTATTTTTACAGTGTGGTATTAGTACTTCTACTGTAACAGTATTTTTACAGTGTGGTATTTGTACTTCTACTGTAACAGTATTTTTACAGTGTGGTATTTGTACTTCTACTGTAACAGTATTTTTACAGTGTGGTATTTGTACTTCTACTGTAACAGTATTTTTACAGTGTGGTATTTGTACTTCTACTGTAACAGTATTTTTACAGTGTGGTATTAGTACTTCTACTGTAACAGTATTTTTACAGTGTGGTATTAGTACTTTTACTGTAACAGTATTTTTACAGTGTGGTATTTGTACTTCTACTGTAACAGTATTTTTACAGTGTGGTATTAGTACTTCTACTGTAACAGTATTTTTACAGTGTGGTATTAGTACTTCTACTCTAGCAGTATTTTTACAGTGTGGTATTTGTACTTCTACTGTAACAGTATTTTTACAGTGTGGTATTAGTACTTCTACTGTAACAGTATTTTTACAGTGTGGTATTAGTACTTTTACTGTAGTAAATTATCTGAATATTCCTCCATCAGTGTCTAACAGTCTCTGTATGCAGAAAAATTATTTTAAATTCGGTTATCTAACGGAATAAATGCATCATGAATGAGCTGTGCTAACGATTAACGGTCAACGGTTATTAACGGTTAACGGTTGTATTAACGTTTAACGGTTATTAACGGTTAGGGGTTGTTAACGGTTAGGGGTTGTTAACGGTTAACGGTTATTAACGTTTAATGGTTATTAACGGTTAACGGTTGTCAACGGTTAACGGTTGTTAACGGTTAACGGTTATTAACGGTTAGGGGTTGTTAACGGTTAACGGTTGTTAACGGTTAGGGGTTGTTAACGTTTAACGGTTGTTAACGGTTAGGGGTTGTTAACGGTTAACGGTTGTTAACGGTTAACGGTTGTTAACGGTTAACGGTTGTTAACGTTTAACGGCTGTTAACGGTTAACGGTTGTTAACGTTTAACGGCTATTAACGTTTAACGGTTATTAACGGTTAACGGTTGTTAACGTTTAACGGTTGTTAACATTTAACGGTTATTAACGTTTAACGGTTATTAACGTTTAACGGTTGTTAACGGTTGTTAACGGTTAACGGTTGTTAACATTTAACGGTTATTAACGTTTAACGGTTATTAACGTTTAACGGTTGTTAACGTTTAACGGTTATTAACGTTTAACGGTTATTAACGGTTGTTAACGGTTAACGGTTGTTAACATTTAACGGTTATTAACGTTTAACGGTTATTAACGTTTAACGGTTGTTAACGGTTATAAACGGTTAACGGTTATTAACGGTTATAAACGGTTAACGGTTGTTAACGGTTAACAGCAGCACATCTAAGTTAAACCGTTTCTCTTCATGTTTTACTGAAGGCCTGTGAACAAACCAGTCAAAGACCACTGACCGTCCCCGGACCACAGTTTGAAAAACCCCTGGAACAAGCTAACTAGGTTAGCATTGAGCTAACGCTAACAGCTAGCTGCATGTAGCATCACTCACCGCGGCTGATTGTGGTTCCTCTCCGGAACCAGCAGACAATCTGTTAGCAGCAGAGCTACCGAGCCTCTGTCCTCATAGCCCGGGTCAGGGTTAGAGGGTTAAAGCCCGGTTCTCCTCTCTCCGGCTGGATCAACACCAAGTCGGGTCCATTTACACCAGAGTTCCGGCGGTGAAACGAATGAGCGGTCTCCTCTCTTTAGGTTGAGCTGCTCGGTGTCCGGTCCTCTCCTCCGCTGCTAGCCGGAGCTAACTAGCTTAGCTTAGCTTAGCTCTGCTAGCTCCTGTTCTCTCCCGTTAGTCTGTGTTGTTCTGGGTGTGGCTGCTGTTGATGTTCCTCTTCACTCCGCTGCTCCTCAGCATGCTGTTCCGTTACACCGGACCTTAATGAACGATATACTGTTAAAACCAGCCCTGTTCTCAGCGCCCCGTCCCGTCCCGAGCTCCGGCTGCTTTCTCACTCCGGTTTTTGTTCTTTGCTAAATACAAGATGGCTCAGACTGTCGGGGCGGGACTCAAGTGGTGACCGGAAGCTGAGTTGTTATATTTCCGGTAAGGTTCACAAATAAAAGAGTATAAATAAATCGACCTAGATAATAATAATAATAATAATCTAGAACCGGGGTCAGCAACCTGTCTAATGTCTCTCTGTGGATTTATAAAAATGGAAATGAATAACTGTTTTTTTTGTTTACATTTTCAATTGATTTATCATTGTTGTTGGTCTATGATATGATGGAGTATTAGGGCCACATTGAGGAAAGAAAATTCATCTGAGATTACGAGAAAAATCGTAATATTACGAGAATAAAGTCAGAGGTTTACGAGAAAAGTCGTAATATTATTAAAATAAAGTCAAAGGTTTACAAGAATAAAGTCATAATATCATAAAGTAGTAATTTGACACGTTATTTTCTTTTTTTTCTCGTAAAGTTATGACTTTATTCTCGTAATATTACGACTGACCTTTTTTAAAAAATATACTCTTAAAACCAGACCTGTTCTCAGCGCCCCGTCTCAAGCTGCGGCTGCTGTCTGACTCCGTTTTTTGTTCTTTACTAAACACAAGATGGCTCAGACTGTCGGGGCGGGACGCAAGTGGTGACCGGAAGCTGAGTTGTTATATTTCCGGTGAGAATTTCCGCTTCACAAATAAAAGAGTATAAATAAATCGACCTAGATAATAATAGTAATCTATTACAAAGGCTCCAAGGCTTGATTTAATGATTTTTTTTACAAGACATATTATAGTAATGAATTGATCATCTGATGGTGAGGTAAAAAATACTATTTTATTGTTTTCCTCTTGTAAAGTGAATACCTGTAACCTGTGTTGAGCATTAGTCATCATTATATGACAATTTATCAGTTAAATTGTTAACTGAAATATAAATCAAAGATCGGTTCAAATCATCAGATAAATGTCTTCAAAGATCAAAAGATCCAAATTATTGCCTCAAAACAAATCAACTCTTTCAACAATTTAGCTGAGACTTCCTGTTTGTTTCTCTGTTTTCTATTAAATAAGTGAGACATTTTCTAGCATCCGATTTCAGATTTCTTAATCAACTATCCACAATAAAGCTGGGATTTTTTATTTATTTATTTTTTGTCTGGTCAACACTGTCATTTTTTTGACCTAAACTTGGTATGTTTTATTTATTTAAATAATAAAAAAATTAAAAAAAAGATTTGAGTTGGTGACAGCAGTTTCTAAAATAAAATCTTGGTATTTAAAATCCTATATTCCTTCATAAAATGTGTCAGACAGGTCTGAGGTAATCTGTTGAAGTGCAATTGTGACATGTAGTGGTATTTCTGAGTACTGCACTGCTTTATTTTGGAAGTTCATACATATCCATTCATATTAACAAGTCAAGATGTTAATTGACTTGAGCGTAAAAGCATCGTTTATGATTATTAATTCTGATATTGTACAGTTTTCTCTGGATCTGTTACCGTTTCCATCTGGAGTATTTCAGCACTGCGTTTGTTCCCATGAAGGAATTAGCTTTAAGTTGATCTATTTAAACATCATTGTGCTTCAACTGCTGAACAACACTTTCCCTCAGGATAAACAAAGCTCCTTCTGATCTCAGAAACATTTTATTTTGTAATTTAAATAATTTTATATCAATAGCGGAGCTGTAAACCAGAAAAATTAAACCAAAAGAACCATCAAATTATATTTATGTTTCATCTTTATTCCAATGTCCAGCAACGCAGAAATGAAAATGACATTAAGATGGCACCTATTATCCAAAAGTTTAGAATATTAACACTTTTTATCATAAATATGATGGTGATAAAAACATATGAAGAAGAGGTATAAAGTTACAGTTCCATTTCAAACAGTCCCAGTGATATCAGAGTCCATGAGGGCCATCAGAGTCCATGGGGACCATTTTAGTCCACCTCCTCAATGGTGGGCTCCTGGGAGCCGCCGCGTGCCTCCTCTCCACAGCTGCCTGGAGGCTTTCCTCCCTGGTACAAGCTGCTGATGATGGGGTTACACACTTTCTCCAGCTCTTTCTGCCGGTGTTGGTACTCCTCTTTTTCAGCCAGCTGGTTGCTCTCCATCCAGGCGATGGTCTCGTCACACTTCTCAATCACCGTCTTCTCGTCCTCTGCACTGATTTTGCCCTTCATGTTCTCGTCCTGCATGCTGCTCTTCATGTTGAAGGCGTAGGACTCCAGGGAGTTCTTGGCAGAGACTTTGTCCCTCTGAAGGTCGTCCTCAGCTTTGTATTTGTCGGCGTCCTGCACCATCCTCTCAATATCCTCTTTGCTCAGTCGGCCCTTATCGTTGGTGATGGTGATCTTTTTCTCTTTGCCGGTGCTTTTGTCCACCGCGGACACGTTCAAAATGCCGTTGGCATCCACGTCGAAGGTGACCTCGATCTGCGGGACCCCTCGCGGAGCGGGCGGGATTCCCGTCAGCTCAAACTTGCCCAGTAGGTTGTTGTCCTTGGTCATGGCCCGTTCCCCTTCGTAGACCTGGATGAGGACCCCGGGCTGGTTGTCAGAGTAGGTGGTGAACACCTGGGTTTGTTTAGTGGGGATGGTGGTGTTACGCTTAATCAGAGACGTCATGACCCCTCCAGCGGTCTCGATACCCAGGGACAGAGGCGCCACGTCCAGCAGCAGCACGTCCTGAACGTTGCCCGAGGTATCGCCTGTGAGAATGGCGGCCTGGACGGCGGCGCCGTAAGCCACCGCCTCGTCTGGGTTGATGCTCTTGTTCAGCTCCCTGCCGTTGAAGAGATCGGCCAGGAGTTTCTGGATTTTAGGGATGCGGGTGGAGCCTCCGACCAGGACGATGTCATGGATCTTCCCCTTGTCCATTTTGGCGTCCCTCATGGCTTTCTCCACCGGCTCTAAGGTTCCCCTGAACAGGTCGGAGCACAGCTCCTCAAAGCGAGCCCTGGTGATGGAGGTGTAGAAGTCGGTGCCCTCAAACAGAGAATCGATCTCGATGCTGGCCTGGGAGCTGGAGGACAGGGTCCTCTTGGCCCTCTCACAAGCTGTGCGCAGCCTCCTCAATGCTCTCTTGTTCTGGCTGATGTCCTTCTTGTGTTTCCTCTTGAACTCCTCCATAAAGTGGCTGACCATGCGGTTGTCAAAGTCTTCTCCACCCAGGTGAGTGTCTCCAGCCGTGGCTTTCACCTCAAAGATACCGTCTTCAATGGTCAGGATGGACACGTCGAAGGTTCCTCCGCCCAAGTCAAAGATCAGGACGTTACGTTCTCCTGTCTTGCTTCTGTCCAGACCGTACGCGATGGCGGCCGCCGTCGGCTCGTTGATGATCCTCAGGACGTGCAGTCCTGCGATGACGCCTGCGTCTTTAGTCGCCTGTCGCTGGGAGTCGTTGAAGTACGCCGGGACTGTGATGACAGCTTTGGACACCTTTTGGCCCAGGTAGGCTTCAGCAATCTCCTTCATCTTCACCAGGACCATGGAGGAAATCTCCTCAGGGTTGAAGGCTTTCTCCTCCCCTTTGTGCTCCACTTGAATTTTGGGCTTCCCTCCGTCTCCGATCACCTTGAAGGGCCAATGCTTCATGTCCGCCTGCACCACTGCATCATCAATCTTTCTTCCAATCAGTCTCTTGGCATCAAACACGGTGTTGCTGGGGTTCAAAGCCACCTGGTTCTTGGCTGCGTCCCCGATGAGCCTCTCTGTGTCAGTGAACGCCACGTAGCTGGGGGTGGTCCTGTTGCCCTGGTCGTTGGCGATGATTTCTACTTTTCCGTGCTGGAAAACCCCGACACAGGAGTAGGTGGTGCCCAGGTCAATGCCGATCGCTACACTGTTAGCTGCAGACATCTTGGCTGTTTTTAATTTGTGTCCTAAAGATGCAGAGACAAAAATTTGAAAAATAAATACATACAGCTATTATTATGTTATGAATTAATCAATAAAATGTAGCCCATCCTAAATGATCTATTTACTATTTTACTTCTTAAAAATCATTAATTTACTCTTATTTTCATGGTCAGTAAAAGTGAATAAATGACAGTTACTTTACAAATTAAGATGTTTACACAAAATTATCAGCTTATACAACATGATGCACTGTTATAGATACACCAACATAGACTATATCTCTGATGTATGGAGGACGGAACCTGCCAAAATGATTTAAAAAAAAAAAAAAAAAAAAAAAAAAAAAAATGACTCAATGAATAAATAAAAATTAAATGTAGTAAAATATTAAAAATAAATGTAGCCATTAATTAATTGATAAAATGTAACATGAATTGATATTTATGTTCCAATTTGCTTTTATTTATTTAGGCATTTATTTTTATTAATTAATTTTGCATTCATTTTTTATTTATCTTTAGATGTGTGTATTTATCGATTTATTCATTTCTGCACAATTGTTCCTTTGCATATCACCTCTTATTTATTTCCCCAAACTTATATATTTCTTTATACATTTATTTTTATGCATTTCTGCCTCATTATGCAACTGAAAAAAATATGTCACTGAAAATGATAACTTGCAAAATTGTTATTGGTGGATAACTGGCTACAAACAGACAAGTCCTGGTGTTGAGGGGACCCAGGAACATCCAAACGAGCTAAACCTGTTTTGATGTGCCGGTGAGCAACACCGGTGCCCCCCAAAGAACCATGCTTTCACCCTTCCTGTTCACTACCTACACCTCCGACTTCCGCTTCAACTCGAGCACGTGCCACCTACAGAAGTTCTCCGATGACTCCTCCATCGTCAGCTGCGTCACGGATGACAACGAGGAGGAGTACAGAGCCCTGATGGAGAACCTCATAGGGTGGTGTTATAATCACCTCCAGCTCAACATTGGAAAGACCAAGGAGCTGGTGGTGGACTTCCGGCGGAGCACGAGGCCCCAACTCCATCACCACGAGGGGAGGAGGTGGAGGTGGTGGAAACCTACAAGCTCCTGGGAGTACATATGAATAATAAACTGGACTAGACCGACACCACCGCGGCCCTCTAGAAGGGACAGAACAAACTGTTCTCATGTCTTATTGCCAAACTGTTTAATTATTTCAAAGCCGAATTTTATATTAGACGTTAATGATTTTGTATAAATAACTCAGTTAGTTTGACAGGACTGAACATTAATTTTACTACCAATTCAGCCTAAATTTGACAAATTTCAAATGGAGTCTGGTGGAGCGGTCACTCACAATGAGAAATCTCCCTACAGCCGTATTTAACACGACGGTTACTTATATAAAACACAGTTTAGCACATATCCAATATGTTAAACTCACATTTAAAGTGTAGAATAAAGCGGAACCGGCCTACTTACTGTGGTTAAGATGATAATCTGGAGAGAAGAGCAGGAGAAGAGCTTACTGCCTCGTGGTGTCGTCAGTGCCGGAAACTACACCGGCTTCAACCCTTTATACTCCTCGCTTCCTTCTGGTCGCTTCTCGAGCTTTCCATTCATTCTTTTGGTCCAATCACAGAGCTCCGCGTTGTGCTCTGCGTGATGACGCCACATCGGAAGCGTAGCAGAAGTTTCTCCACGCTTCTGGTCGCATTGAGAAACTAGTAGAGCAAATCAGCGTTTAAAAAACAATAAAATACAGTAAATTCAACATCCAAGTCCAAATACAGCGAGACCGAATGAGTAAATATACACAGACTGAACAGAAAAAAACAATATAGCAAATATATAAACATATTTAAATACATTAATACACAAATCAGCCAAAATAAATCATCGTTTTAATGCTAATGCTCCTAATATTCCACTTAAATGCACAACCCGTGCTTGACTAACAAGATTTCTTCAATGCCGAAGTCTTGAGAAGACGTTAATGAATAATCCTAATAAGTAAGATGTGTTTCACAGCACGTTATATTAATCAGAAGACCCAAGTAAACGTAAAATTGAGAGTTTTTCAGGTGGAGTACTGTTGAAAGTTCAGCTTTCTATTTGGTCCAATCACAGAGCAGGGCGCGGGTGCTCTGCGTGATGACGTAACGCCGGAAGTTAATACATCATGTGAGAAACTAGTAGAGCAAAGTCTGCGTTTAAAAAATAATAAAATACAGTAAATTCAACATCCAAGTCCAAATACAGCGAGACCGAATGTGTAAATATACACAGACTGAACAGAAAAAAACAATAAAGCAAATATATAAACACATTTAAATACATTAATACACAAATCAGCCAAAATGAATCATTGTTTTAACGCAAATGCTCCTAATATTCCACTTAAATGTACAACCCGTGCTTGACTAACACGATTTCTTTAATGCCGAATTGTTGAGAAGACGTGAATGATTAATCCTAATAAGTAAGATGTGTTTCACAGCACGTTATATTAATCAGACGACCCAATAAACTTAAAATTGAGAGTTTTTCAGGTGGAGTACTGGTGAAAGTTCAGCTTTCTATTTGGTCCAATCACAGAGCACGGCATGAGTGCTCTGCGTGATGACGTAACACCGGAAGTGTAGCAGAAGTTTCTCCATGCTTCTGGTCTGTTAATACATCATGTGAGAAACTGGTAGAGCAAAGTCTGGATTTTAAAAACAATAAAATACAGTAAATTCAAAATCCAAGTCCAAATACAGCGAGACCGACTGAGTAAATATACACAGACTGAACAGAAAAAAACAAATATATAAACACATTTAAATAAATTAATACACGAATCAGCCAAAATAAATAATTGTTTTAATGCTACTGCTGCTAATATTTATTTATTTATTATTTTTTTATTGAGAAATTCACATTACAATATGGCATCGTACAGAACAGTCCACAACTACAAGGGAACAGACAAGCCTGGACATTGGCGTACAGTGCATAAGAGTGTGGATGAAGAGAGAAAAAACAAAAACAAAAATAAATAAATAAATAAATTTTAAAAAAAGTAAGGGAATGTGTGAATAGTGCTAATAGTGCTATAGGGGTTCTCTGTAAGGTTAAGGTCCTCAACTAACATTGAAAGCTTCATAGCATTCTGTTTCTTCATATGTTTCAGAGATGAAAAGTAAAGACACAGCTCCTTATGAAAAACAGAAATTTGGTCTTGATTTCAGGAATCTATTTTTATGTATAAAAAACTTTCCAAGAATAATTATGGAATTGATTGCCAGGTCATGTACACTGTAGCAGAAGTTTCTCCAAGCTTCTGGTCTGTTAATACATCATGTGAGAAACTAGTAGAGCAAAGTCTGTGTTTTAAAAACAATAAAATACAGTAATTCAACATCCAAATCCAAATACAGCGAGGCCGAATGAGTAAATATACACAGACTGAACAGAAAAAAACAATATAGCAAATATATAAACACATTTAAATAAATTAATACACAAATCAGCCAAAATAAATCATTGTTTTAACGCTACTGCTCCTAATATTCTACTTAAATGTACAACCCGTGCTTGACAAATAAGATTGTTTCAATGCCTAAGTGTTGAGAAGACGTTAATGATTAATCCTAATAAGTAAGATGTGTTTCACAGGACATTATATTAATCAGACGACCCAATAAACTTAAAATTTAGAGTTTTTCATGTGGAGTACTGGTGAAAGTTTGTTTACGTATGAGATCCAACATTAAAATATATAGCCTACTCTTAAAAATAAATGAATAAATAAACTATTCAATAAATAAACAAATGTCATTAAATGTAGCAAAAATAATATTGAATTAAATGTAGCCATTATTTAATTGATCAAATGTTACATAAATTGATATTTCTGTTTTAATTTGCTTCTTTATTTATTTATCTTTGTATTAATTCCCTTATTTATTTACTCCTCTGTTTAATTTTTATAAATGTATTCATTTATGTTTGCATTCTTTTATTTATTTATTTGTTTTTTTTTTCATTTATTTTTCTATCTATTTATTTATTTTTGCATTTAATTTAATATTATAAAATCAAATAAGACAACAATTTAGTACTGTTTTAATTATGATAAATTAAGAGGCATGAATGCTTTTAGGCATGTGCTTCAGAAGTCATTTTTTTTAATTCTTTACATATAGCTGTAATTTATGTTACATTTAGTCATTCTACTCTGTTTATTGTCAATACTGTTCATATTGTTTCTATTTTTTATATATTTCCCCTTTTTCGTATTGTTCCTATTTTTACTGATGCTTCTTGTTTTTCACGCTATATATCCCCTTTGCTGCTGTACAATGCAAATTTTCCTACTGTGGGACTAATAAAGGAATATCTTATCTTCTCTTATTTTAACAATTTACGTTTGTATAGCTTGGCTACTGCTATTTTTGAGATACAGACAATGGGCCATACCTTTTTGTTTGCATACTTATTTTGCAGAAATATTGACATATTCCCTTATTTCAGATCTATTTTTTTTTTTTAAAGGATAATTTAATAAACTTGAGATCACCTTGATAACACCGGCTGTTAGGTCTTTAACAAAAAGGAAATGAAGCAGGATGATAAAGGTTAGATTATTCTGTTTATGAGCTCAGCTGTGTGCTCCCCAGTTTATTAGCTTATTTATTTACTCCTCCGTTTAATTTTCTCTTTTATTTATTTATGTATATATTTTTTTATTAATTTATGAATGTATTTATTTTTGTTTATTAATTTATAATAAATATCAATTCATGTCACAAAAATAAATATAAAATAAATAAAAAATGAATGCAAAAATAAATAAATCAAAGATAAATAAATAAATAAAATAAAAAATAAATGCAAAAATAAATTAATTAATTAATACAAATGTGTGCAATTATGTTTTTATTTATGCAAAATTTTCCCTTTGCATTTCACCCCTCATTTATTACTTTTCTGAAGCTTAAAACTTTCCTGTTTGCTGCTGCCTTTTATTAAACCAAATAATTATCTGATACTGCACTATAACTTTAAACTCTTGTGTGTTATACTCTATTTTAGCTTCTATTCTAGCTAGTGAAAAGGCCCTGCTGGCATGCTGTGGTAGAAGAAGAAGGGCGTGTATGGAAGGGCTGTGTGAGGTGTGACAGCAGCACAATGCACCTGACAGGAGGGCTGATTACAGTCACGTCTTCCTGCTCCAGCCTAGTCAAACTGCACTGATTACAGGATATCATAAGATTGACATCATGGAGGTGAAGCGGTTAGTTTACAGTGTCGTTCTCCTGGTTTTAACAGCTACAGGTGAGTGCCGTTAAATACTGTCTCATTACATGTGTATTAGATGATGTATATCTATATTTATAATGGAAGGAAAAATAGAATAAACTGTTTTATTTCTGTGTAATTACCCACTTTTCAGACACTTTATATTTATACTCTTTGGAGGTTTTCCTGTCTGTTAAACCCGCTGGTGATATTACAGAGCTGAGGAACAAACTGCTTCACATTTTAACATCAGACATGAAGTAAAACATTCATCTCATCAGTCTGAAATGTAAAATATAAGAGGTAATAGACAGGATCTGATAGAGAGGAGATGATTCACTTAACATGAAAATCCAGAACAGCCAGTTTGACGCTTTGTTGACTGTTCACACTGAGAGTCCATCTGTTCCACCTGACCGATTTTAGAGGTGGTTTCACTTCTCATTTGGTTAACAAATCAATCTGTCTCTTCTGTTTCTGTCAATAATAATTACAACAGAACAAGGTGACTATACAAATCAGAAATGAATGAATGAATACGTTTTAAAAAGAGTAAGTAAACCAACAAAAAACTAAACTAAAATCTTCATAGTTAAACATTTTAATGGTCAGTAATTAAGTGAAAGGAGACACCTACTGAGAAGTTGTGGAAAGTGACTACATTTACTCATGTATTGTAGTTAAATAAAAATTAAAAGTTATTTTGTTTGAGTATTTCTATTTCAGTTACTTTACAAATTAAGATTTTTACACAAAATGATCAGCTTATACAACATGATGCACACTGTTATAAATACGCCAAAACAGACTATACCTCTGATGTATGGAGGACGGAACCTGCCAAATAAATAAATAAATAAATAAATAAATGACTCGATGAATAAATAAATATGTCATGTAAAAATGTAGCAAAATATTAAAAATAAATGTAGACCTTAATTAATTGTGAAAAATGTAATATAAATTGATATTTCTGTTTTAATTTGCTCTTTTATTTATTTATGCATCTATTTGTATTAATTTATTAATTTATACATTGATTTTTTATTTATCTTATATTTATCTTTAAGTGTGTGTATTTATTTATGTATTTATCGATTTCTTTATTTCTTTATTTCTGCACAATTGTCCCTTTGCATTTCACCCCTTATTTATTTCCCCAAACTTACAGCATATATTTCTTTTTACATTTCTTTATGCATTTCTGCCTTATTGTGCGCATGAGATGGCTAAATAATAAATAAATAAAAGTAAATGCAAAATAAATAAATTTCTAAATTAATACAAATAAATAAATAAATGAATAAAAGTAAATAAATAAGTGAATTAATACAAAGATAAATAAATAACAAAGCAAATTAAAACAGAAATATCAATTTATGTCACATTTGATCGATTAATTAATGGCTACATTTAATGACATATCTATTTATTTATCGAATCATTTATTTATTATTTTTTTCCCTGCATCCCTTTAATATTGCACCAATATTTTTGATATTATTATTATTTTGTTATCAATACTTATGTATTGTTATTTATGTCGAGCACAGTAGGCCACCGTAGGGTACTACAAAGTATTTCACTGCACAATGTAGAGATATGTCTATGAGTATGTTACAAATATACTTGAACTTTGAACGTACAAGTACTTTTGATTCTATAGGTAAATTTACTTTAGTGACATTTTCAATGCTGGAGTACGTTTATATCGCGGTATTCCTACTTTTACTCAAGGAAAGGATCTGAATTGAGGGTGTCTTGATATATCGACGATAACTGTCATATTTAAAAATGAAATATTGATATCATGTTAATGATACACAAATGATAATATTGTGCAAATAATCAGCACCTAAAATAATTCTTTATATATAATTATAGCTAGACTTTCTCTCTCCTCCTTGTATTTTGAGTACAATTCATTTGACAAAAAAGCGACAAAACGAACAATAAACAAAGTAAAAAACTGTCTTTAACAATGTGTTGTATTTTATAAGCTTCTCAAATGTTATTTTAATGTAATATCTTAATCTGGGGAGTGAACTAAAGCTGTCAAATGAATGTAGTGGAGTAAAAACTGCTTCTTCATCACTCTCATGACGACACAGTTCTTCTAATAAAGTTGACCTCATTAACTCATCTCAAAAATGATTTATTCATCAATATGAATACTGTGCGTGTTGTTCTTTTGTTTGGTCTAAATGCTACAAATACCGACCTCACCCAGCAACACGATGACCTCAACAGGCCAACTGGTCGGGTCTGTTTCTCGAACACGCTCACAAATGTAAATATGCTGGTAGAAACCTTTTTTTTAACAGTAACGATACAACTGTTAAACAATCAGGCAGACTGAAATAACTTCCTGTGAACAACTAATGTATTATTCTTTGTCTCTCACACAGGAAGCAACGCACAGTTAGATGGTGAGTTATGTTCTCATACTTTGGTTTAATTATTTAATTTAAAGGTTTTCAAGGAGTTCATAACAGCCTCTGAACTCTTAACATGAATCCAGTCCAGGTTTGAAGAGTCTATATACATATTGTATATATAATAAACAAATCAAAACGATATAATTATAATCTATAATAGACTACTGCAGCTTTCAGACACACTTTTGCTATTTTTACATTTCTGTTTGCATATGGATTAAAACTATGAGTGCCATAAAAAAAAATGTAATCTGTAAATAAATAAATAATAATAATAATAAATATGTAATTTAAAAAAATGTGGAAACATAAAGAGAAATATATAAAGTATAAATAATTAAATAAAAATGTGGAAGAGTAATTTATATACACAAAAATATTATTTAAAAATATATAAGTATGTACCGTATATAGATAAATAAATTAACAAATAAATGTGAAAATAAATAAAATTGCTTATAATTATTATTTTATATTTTGTTATTTGTCTTTAAATATATCCACATTTTTTTAATTGATATATTTATTTGTGTTTTTTTTTATAGCACTTTTTACATTTAAGAATAAGAAAATAAATGTGTAAATATAAAGAGAAATAAATAAAAGAATAAATAAGTAAGTAAAGAAATGTGGAAATATAAAGAGAACTAAATAAAGTATAAATAAGTAAATAAAGATGTGGAAATAGCAATAAGGAAAAATAAAAGGATAAAAATAAATAAATGCATTATATTAAAATAAATACATCTTTAAAAATTTTAAAATATACAGAAAAAATGACAGCAATTTATCTACAACAAAAAATATTATGTAAAAATATATTTCTAAATATATACATAAATAAATTAACAAATAAATGTGAAATTAATAAAAATATTATTAAATTATTAAAATTATTTGTCTTTAAATATATCCACATTTTTAAATTGATATATATATATATATATATATATATATATATATTAAAGATTTATTATTTTTTATGGCACTCCTATGACTCCATATCAACAAACAAGTTAGTGGGTAGTTGCATTTTTTTAACTTTGGACCGAGCCAGGCTAGCAGTTTCCCCCTGCTTCCAGTCTTTATGCTAAGCTAAGCTAATTGCCTCCTGACAAGAAAGTGAAAAATTGTGAATCACAAAATGTCAGATTATTGTGTGAAACCTCTAAATGAGAGCAGTTAGATGGTGTGGTCACCTGAACTCTGACTGTCTCGCTGCAGTTTGTGGCACAGCGCCGCTCAACTCCCGGATCGTGGGAGGCGAGGTCGCCCCCGCGGGGTCGTGGCCTTGGCAGGCCAGTCTGCACAACCGCTTCGGACATTTCTGTGGAGGCTCCCTGATCACCAACCAGTGGGTCCTGAGTGCTGCTCACTGCTTCTCCAGGTGAGCTCTGACCCTGACTCATGACTCAGCGCTCTAAACTCATGACTCATTACTATTACAGCGGTCTAAACAGAGGCGGTTTGTACAACAACAAAGAGAGAATGTAATGAGGGTGTGACAGGAAAAACACATTAAAATCATTTATCACGTTCTTCTACATGTCACAGTGAAATACCTGCAGTGTACAGCTTGTTCCACTGAAGTCCTGTACGTCAGGACATGTTTGAGCTATATGTACTTTACTTGAGGATTTTCTTCTCAGGCCACTTTCTACTTCTACTCCACTACATTTATCAGAAGCTTTAGTTACTTCACAAATTAAGATTCAAAGATTTCAAGTTTTAGTTCTTTTACTTTACTTTGACTTTTACTGTAACAGAGTATTTTAACAGTGTGGTATTAGTACTTTTACTGTAACAGAGTACTTTTACTGTAATAGAGTATTTTTACAGTGTGGTATTGGTACTTTTACTGTAACAGAGTACTTTTACTGTAACAGAGTATTTTTACTGTAACAGAGTACTTTTACTGTAACAGAGTATTTTGACAGTGTGGTATTAGTAGGTATACTTTGACAGTGTGGTATTAGTACTACAGTAAAGTATCTGAGTACTTCCTCCGTGTATTTAAACACGTTTTGTCCCGTGTTTCTCAGCTCCAGTACATCGGGTCTCACCGTCTATCTGGGTCGGGAAAACCAGCAGCTGTTTAACTTTGACGAGGTGTCCAGGTCGGTGGCCGAGGTCATCAGACATCCCGACTACGACAACACGCCCAACAACAACGACGTCGCCCTGCTGCGTCTGTCCTCGCCGGTCGAATTCACCAACCACATCAGACCGGTGTGTCTGGCGGCGGACGGCAGCGTGTTCAATGCTGGGACGACCTGCTGGGTCACCGGGTGGGGAACCATCCGAAGTGATGGTGAAAGTTCATTATTAAACGTATTAATAAGGGAATGATTGTATTTGTTATTGTTGCATCACAAGACTGTGACTCTCTCTGATGAAGAAGAACGTAACATTACCTGCAGCAAGCAGCCTAAATGTAGCACTCTTTCAAACCTGTTGCTCTTCAGGCCACGCCCCCACATCAGTGATGTCACAACGGGTGTTTTCCATCGGCTCGTAAACCTGCGGTGACATCACTGATTGAATAAAGTGAAGGACGTCCTGTCAGAGTCATCGTGCATCGCTCCTCCTCCTGTCTTTCTAATTAGAGTCGACTCCTCGCCGTCCTGCTTCAACATCACGTCATTAACCTGGTGAAAGGGACCTTTAAAGACACCTAACACACCTATATAATGACTCTGGGCCGGCCCAGGCCAAAGTTAACAAGGATGACACCACATTTCATATAATAAAGTTTAAAAGACAAGACCAGGGACTACTGAAACTGAAGGTTTACCGAGTACCGATACAAGTACTTCTCTGTGTCTGAAGACCTTCGTTAACAGCCAGCTGGAGGGTGTGAGCGACACACGGCAGGCTGGGGAGTCCCGCATACGAGGCGGTGCACCGCCACCGGCTCTAGGTCGACTTGGAAAGGCTCGGGGAGAAGGTGCTTCCCGGGCCGTGGACAAAGTGTCACCGGGGCGGACTGTCCTCAGTGCGCCCTAACCGCGGGGCTCGGCCCACGTAAAGGTGCCAGGGGTCTGCGGCAATGTCTGCAACCCACCCGACCCGTCTTGAAACATGGACTAAAGGGATCTAACGCACGCGCGAGTCAGAAGGTGCAAGCAAAACCCCGTGGAGCAATGAAGTGAGGGCCGGCGCACGCCGGCTGAGGCAGGATCCCGGCCCCGCGGGGTCAGGCGCACCACCGACCCGTCTAACCCGCACCGTCGGGGAGATGGAGCGTGAGCTCTTTCGATAAGACCCGAAAGATGGTGACGAGAGGTTAACGTCACGCTGCTGTAAAGTGGTATCGGAGCCGTTTTGCGAGTACGAGTACATGAGCACAGTATCGGACCCGATACCCGATACTGCTATCGGTGCATCCCTAGTCAGGACCATCTAAAAACCTTTGCGATCAAAAGTTATCAAACTTTTGCGTTTTCATGCAACGCTGGTGACGTGGCATTTCGGCGAAAAAAGCACCTTTTGCCATAAAACAGGAAGTTGTTGTAACTTCAACATACTTTGTAAAATCTGCTCCAAAATGTCTCAGCCATGATGGCGGTCCAGGCCTGAGGTCATTTACATGCCAATATAGAGTCATAGCCCCGCCCCCTTCACACTAGCCCCGCCCCCTTCCATAACTCATGAACCGTCTGTCGTAGCGTCTCGTGGGAGGGGTCATTGTACTCAGCAGAGAGTTGCTGTTTCAATGGTGAAGGTTATCCCCGCCCCTATCAAGAACCAGTTATTGTAGACAGTAGAGGGAGGCATACTCAGCAGAGTTCCTGTTTCATTGTGCCTGGCCGCGATGACCGGCGTCCCGCCATTACCCCCCGACGTGCGTAAATATGCAGGGGCTCGTCCATCACTGCTTGCCAGCTTTAATTTTTACTGATATTTTGTCTCTCAGCTCCGAGCCCATTGGTTCCTTCTGAAGACGTAAATAAACACTAATACATAGTTTCATCAGTAATCTCCTAAAACAGCTGCTCACCGTAGATTTTAGGAGGAAATAGTGACTTTGTTGGGGACTATTTTCAGCGGCGGATTAATCCACATGTGGTGTTCTAGTGAGTATTTAGGACGGTGTGTTCAAGGTGATGAAGGAACATGTCAACCAGATTTAATGTGCCTTTTCTTCTTCAGTTCCTCTCCCGTTCCCACAGACGCTGCAGGAGGTGAGCGTCCCCATCGTGACCAACAATCGGTGTAGTAAAGCCTACACTTCGATCACAAGCAACATGGTCTGTGCCGGTCTGGAGGAGGGAGGGAAGGACTCCTGCCAGGTGAGTCTGTCTGCAAAACCCTCCCTTGACCTCTGACCTCCAGATTATGTGAATGTAAATGGGTTCTATGGGGACCCACGAGTCTCCCCTTCACAGACATGCCCACTTTATGATAATCACATGCAGCATAAATGTGTTATTGTCTCCTATTCTAAAATGGTGTGTTTGAATATTTCTGCATACTGGGGTCCCTAAGCAGTCTTGAATTACATAAATTGGGTCTCACTGTAAAGCTGAGACTCTTGTGGATCTAATGAGCCCAACTGTATTCATGTGTGATGATGTTAGTCCCCATAGGAGACATTTCATTGACCTCACTGTATAAAATGACCTGTGGTGACCTCTAGGATAATCACAGCCTCATGAAACTCTACAGCCACAAACTAGAGACCTAGAGCATTCAGAGGATGGATGGATCAGACTAGAGACCTAGAGCATTCAGAGGATGGATGGATCAGACTAGAGACCTAGAGCATTCAGAGGATGGATGGATCAGACTAGAGACCTAGAGCATTCAGAGGATGGATGGATCAAACTAGAGACCTAGAGCATTCAGAGGATGGATGGATCAAACTAGAGACCTAGAGCATTCAGAGGATGGATGGATCAGACTAGAGACCTAGAGCATTCAGAGGATGGATGGATCAGACTAGAGACCTAGAGCATTCAGAGGATGGATGGATCAAACTAGAGACCTAGAGCATTCAGAGGATGGATGGATCAAACTAGAGACCTAGAGCATTCAGAGGATGGATGGCTTTCCTAGCTGGATTGATCAATAAGGGGGTTTCTGAGCAGTTTACACAACAGAAGTGCTCGCCATCCAATCGACGAAAACATGCAATTCTTGCAGAAATCTCCAAAATGTCAAAAGCTTTTGATCCCAAATCACAGCATGGCTTTTTCTCTGGTGTTCTTCAAGGTCTTGGTGTCTTAATGTGGCATTTGGAGGGATTATTGATCATTTTTATTAATTCTCCAGTGGTAAAAAAACGGTTAAATTTAGCACCAAATCTGTGTAACAAATGGTATCAACCCAAAAATTGCTGCAAGAACTTTTCAATTAATTAATTCATGTTTATTTCTGATTTATGAGTAGAAGAACTTAACACACAAATTAATTTCCAGGTTCCCAGCTTTCAGATGATGTACACCACTTCTATGTGACATCTACTGTTGACCTGCTATCTCCCCCTAAAGACCCCCTGTTCCCCCCTAAAAGAGACTAAAACGGGTTTATTGTGGGCCTCAGAGGGTTAATGTGTTCATCACTTTGATTAATGTTGCAGCTGGTAAAGGTGGAGCTGATTTTAATGACTTTATATACTGGTGGTAGTTTGTCAATTCCTCCCGGGGGGGATCAATAAAGTTTTATCTTAACTGATAATAATACTTCATCATTTAATAGTCGATTCTATTTTGTTTTATTAATCTGAATCTGTAAAGTAACTAAAGTTATCGAATAGATGTAGTGGAGTAAAACTCAAGTAAAGTACTAGTAGCTCAGAATTGTACTTCAGTGCAATACTTGTTGATGTACTTATAGTTTGCTGGTGTTCTGACCTGTTCAGGGCGACTCCGGCGGCCCGCTGGTGAGTAAAATGGGCTCCATTTGGGTCCTGGGTGGAGTGGTGAGTTTTGGACGAGGCTGCGCTGAGCCCAACTTCCCAGGAGTCTACGCCCGGGTGTCCGAGTACCAGTCCTGGATCAACGGCCGCATCTCCAACGGCCTGCCGGGCTTCGTCACCTTCTCGGGCAACGGGACGATATCTGGAACCGCTCATCGGGTTTCCTTCTCCGTCCCTCTGCTGCTGTCCATCCTGCCGGTCCTCTTCTCTCTCTGTGTGCTCTCATAGGAAGTCTAATGGGGACATAATTCATTCATTCATTCATTCATTCATTAATGAATTAATTAATTCATTCATTAATCAATGCACCAGTACAGAGCCAGTATCACCCGCTGCCTTCTCCTCTCACTGAGATCCATTTATCTTTAAAACAAGCAAAATAATCTTCGAGATATCACAAACTTATATCAACAAAATTATGATTTAAAAACTTTCTTGATTAATCGACTCATCGTTTTGTCTTTAAAATAACAGAAAATCCTAAAAAAAAAATCATCTCTTTTCTTTCTTCTGCTGCACAAAAACATGATGTTCAAAAGAATATAGAAGTTATGTATTTATATATATATACAGATATAATGATCTGTAACTTACAGTGTGTTTTACCAGAACACCTCTTGTTATATCTTTGGTTGGGGCTGCAACTAACGATTATTTAATCTGCAGATTATTTTCTTAATTAATCAATAAATTATTTTGTTTATAAAATGTTAGAAAAAAAATACAAAAACTATATATAATTTCCCACCATCTAATCTTCACATTTGAGAAGCTGGAACTTCAGAATATTTGTCTGTTCTCTTGTAAAATTACTTAAATCATTTATCAAAAATAGTTATTGATTAATTTTCTACTTTTGTTTAATCGTTGCAGAAATAAGTTAAAGTGGAAACAGGTGAAATAATCTTTAAACTTCGTTCGTTAATGAAGTTATCAGTTAATAAAATGACGATTGTTAAAAAAAGCTATTAAAAATAATTAATCAGTAATGTATTAAGTAAAATAAATAAATTAAAAGATCATTAATTAACTATTTTCTTATTCTGTATTGAAATCATGAATTTATGATTAAGATTTAAAAAGTAAAATTATTCTAAACGTTTTTTTTTTAATTGAGTAAAATTAAAAAAAATTACAAATATTGATTTTCCCTTTTAATATTTACAATTTCCATTTTGTGGATGGTTGTTTAGATTTAAAGTTAAATCTTTAACAAAAATAAGTTGATTAATTTAACAATTAATTGTGAGGTGGAATATGTTTGGCTGACACATAAGTAAATATATACAATTTATTTTAAAAAATCCTTTCTACTGTAAAATTAAATTATTAATTCATCATTTAAAGACAAATTAAGGAAATTATTAATCGATAAATGTAATTATTTATTTAAAATATAGTTTAAATTGGAGAATTTATCAACATGGTTATAATTAAAGAATACAAGTTAATAATTATCTAAATCTATTTAAGAAATTAATCTGAACTGATTTTAGCCTGAAAACGATCAAATATGCAGATTAATAATCAGTCTTTGTTCTAATGTTTCTACTTTAAAATTTCTGTTGATTTTCATTTTATTTGTTTATGACCTCAAATATTAAACTTTTGTACTGGTGGTGAATTTTAGAAGTGAATGAATTTGATATGGAGCGATGGACTTTAATACCTCTATAATCTATGCATTATTACCTATTAATATATATATTTTTGCACAAAACAGATGCAACTGTGATTTAGTTTTTAAGCATTCAACACTCGAAGTACAGATTATATTTACACTATAAGCACTTCCATAATGAAACATTTAGTCAAACATGTGAAACACCAGTCAGTGTGTTTAGTTCAATATGACAACAAGTGAAATGTATAATAAATATTATTCAATATGTTGTAACACCAGATACAAAGCGACTGTCTGTCTGACTGTATTATGTTCAATAAAATAAAATAAATTCTAAACATTTGGAGTATTTATGTTTGATTTTCTCCTTCTGTGAAGCGTACTAATACGACACAGCGAATGTGTACAAATACTCTGTTAAAGTCCTGCATTGAAAATGTGACATAATTAAACATTTACTCAAGTACTGCACAATTTTTAGATACTTGTACTGTACTCGAGTATTTCCATTTTTTTTACTTCTACTACTACAATTCAGAGAGAAATATTGTACTTTATATACTACTGCACTACATTATATATATAATAAAAATAATAAATACTACTACATTTCAGAGAGAAATATTGTACTTTATATACTACTGCCCTACATTTATCTGACAGCTACTAGTATAAGTAAGTACTAGTATAATAGTATAAAAGGTTTATAATTTGTTCAAATTATATGTATACATATGTGTATATATATATATATACACATATGTATACATATGTATACATATATAGATAAATACAATAAAATAATAAATATTATTACATTTCAGAGAGAAATATTGTACTTTATATATATATATACATACATATATATATATATATATATATATATGTAAAATATACAGTAATATAATATTGTGTAATCCAGTACAAAGTACAGTTGTGTTGTTTGTAAAGTGCTAGCAGTGATGGAGGAAGTATTCAGATCCTTTACTAAAGTAAAAGTACTAATAAAAGTACAACCAACAGTCTAAACATCAAAATTAATAAAAAATAAATTTAAATAAATAAATACAATAAAGAAGCACATTTGTGAAGCTGGAAACATGAAATGTTTTTACATGAAAAATAACTTCAGCTATCAAATAATTTTTCTTTTAAATCGATTAATTGATTAATTGATTAATCAGCTGTACAGTTTCATATGTTTTGTGTGTAAAAAACCTTAATTTGTAAAGTAACTAAAGCTGTCAGATAAATGTAGGGGAGTTAAAAAAGTACAGTATTTACCTCTGAGATGTAGTGGAGGAGAAGTAGAAAAATACAAGTATCTCAAATTTGTACACAAAGTTATACAGTAGAGTTCACAGTTCCCACGGTACGTGAACGCAGCACACGGTGGGATTAATGTGGTGGATTCTGATTGGCTCTCAGACCGGAAGAGAGGAGACGGTTCATTCTGCCAGCTGTTCTGTTAAATGTGTGTTTTTGTTGATGGAATATAACAGATTAACTACATGGACACAGATTGTTCTGGTCTGTTTCATCGGACTGAAGGCAGAGGAGCCGTCCGGTGGCTGGTGAGTCAATAATAAACACTAAACTGATATCATGTGTGAAGTTATAGTAAATATGATGTCTGTTTCTTTACTTGATGTAAATGTGAGCTAGTTTAGCCCTGATGCCTGCAGCTCTGACTGAACTTCACACCAAACTCTATTCAAAAATCGGACATTTTAACACCTGTATTTAAAAAACAGAATTTCAAGGTACTTGTACTCACTTGGAGCCAAATCTCACTGTCAACTTTTATCAATAAATAGATGACTCGATAAATAAATAAAATGTCATTAATTTTAGCAAAAATAATATTAAAAATAAATGTAGCCATTAATTAATTGATAAAATGTGACATAAATTAATATTTCTGTTTTAATTTGCTACTTTATTTATTTATCTTTGTATTAATTCCCTTATTTATTTATTTACTGTTCTGTTTATCTGTTTATTTATTTATGTTTATATTCCTTTTTATGTATTTGTTTTTGCATTATTTATTTTATTTTTTATTTATTTTTTATTTATTTTATATTTACTTTTAAATGTATGTATTTATTTATGTATTTATGCATTTAAACCCTTATTTATTTCCCCAAACATATGTATTTCTGTATTATTTTCTTTATACATTTATGCCTCATTATGCAAATAAGAAAAGAAAAAATAAATATAAAAATAAATCCTTGAATAAATCAATATATTTAAAAATAAATATAAAATAAAAAAGGGAATTTATACAAAAATAGATACATTAAAAAGCAAATTAAAACAGAAATATCAATTTATGTAACATTTCATCAATTAATTAATGGCTACATTTATATTTTATATAATGTTTGCTATATTTAATGACATTTCTTTATTTATGGACGAAAAGTTAAATGATGTTTTGTATAGAACTCATTACCAGTGTTTCTCTGCACTTAAACATCCCCACAGTGTTTAAATAAATATCTTAAAATAAATGAATAAATAGTATTAGTTTTAATGTTGGTGTCTGTTTGTGTGTTCAGGTCTTTAAAGTCAGATGTCAGATTGCAGGATGAAGGTCTCTGTAACATCGATGTGTTGGATAGCTCCTCACTCTCACATCAGCAGTTCATTCAAAGGTTCGTATGACAAATAAGATGTTTAAAAATAAATCCATTTAATGTCGACTGATGATATCAATTGTGTTTTCAAGGTCCTATATATATATAATTATATATAATTTAATAATTTAATAATATCAGTTAATCTGCTGATTAGACGTTTGGATTTACTCGGGTTTATTGTTTTTTTTACATTTTTGCTTGAAAGAATGTCACAAAAACAACTAAAGAAACTCTTGCTTGCTTGCTGTCTGTTATTTCTTCAGATATGCGTACAGCAGGCCGGTGATCCTCAGAGGTCTGACTGATAACACGGTACGTACTTTAAACACTTAAACATTCATGTTGGCTGCAACCAGTAATTCATGTTATTGTGTTAAACTTTCACAGGAAGTCATATAGTTGCATTTGTATTGTAAGTGTTTTAAATGAGTGTTCGTATTCAGTGAAAAATCCACCCGCTGACTCTGATTTTAATATAATAATTAATATAATAATTTATTTTTTATACATTTACAATCAGACTATAACATTTATGGAGTCATAGGAATGCTATAAAAAATAAAAATGAATCTGAAAAAGAATAAGAAAATAAATGTGAAAATATAAAGAGAAATAAATAAAAGAATAAATAAGTCATAGCAATATATAAAATAATAATTAGAAGCATTTTCATTTATTTTCACATTTATTTGATATATTTATTTATTTTTTGTTTGCATATAAATTAAAAGTTTAAATTTATACATATAAATATTTTTTTCTGTGCATATATATTTATACACAATTTTTTAATTTATTAATCTTTATATAATACCATTTATTTATTTAGTTATAGCCATTTATTTTTCCTTATTCATTTCCCTATTGCTTTTCTCTATTTCCACATTTTATTTACTTATTTATTTCTCTTTATATCTCCACATATATTTTCATATTTATTTGTTCATTTATTTCTGTATATAGTTATTCATATATTTTATATATATATTTATTTATATATTTATTACATATAAATTACTCTTATTTTGTGTATATACATACATACACATACAGTATATGTATATGTATGTATATATATACATATATACACACATATGTATATCCGGACTGTAAACACTGACTGTGTTTTAGAGATTCAGGTCCTCGTGCTCCAAGTCCAGTTTACTAGAAGAATATGGCGCCCGGAGAGTTCGGCTCAGTACAGCCAACACTTACTCTTACAAGAAAGGTACGCATGTCCAACACTGACAGTCTGCATGAAACACTCACAACCTGCAGGGATGTCTAGTTTTATTTATTTATGTATTGTTTTAATACTCACTGTGATCACTTTGTCCCAGTGGACGTCCCTTTGCAGGAGTATGTGGACATGTTACTGAGGCCTCAGTCTGCAGACGCCCTCGGCAGCGGTGAGTTTAAACTCCTTTCTACCTCAGGAGGAGGAACTGAATACGACTTCCAACACTGCAGAGAGGAGGAGAGATTTAAATCATCTGATGATCCGTCTGAAATGTTTATGACAACTGCTGAAGTGATTTGACAAAAGGTTTCATGACTTAAATAAAACTAAACTCTTCTTAACTCGACTCTAAAATAAAATGAACAAAAAGTTAAATGTTGTTTTGTATTGAATTCATTACCAGTCTTTCTCTGCACTCAAACATCAACACAGTGTTTAGTGCATTATATATATATATTATATATATATATATATATATATATATATTTATTATTATATTAAAGTTTGTCCTGAAGTTCACGGGGTCGGTATATTCATACATTTCTATTTCTGTCAACAAATCTCCATGTGCAGACCCAAACAATGTGTTAGTCAGTCTCTTAATACTTTCCCCACGTCCTGTCACTCAGCTCCAAGCCCATTGGTTCCTACTGAAGACGTACACCTTTAAAAACACAAAGATAGTTTCATATAGTTTAATTTCCTTAAACAGGCTGTGAGACTCACTCAGTACTTGTTAGTAGAAACGTTCAGCGTTGGTTTGTTGTTGAAAAGACTCCATGTTTGTCTCTTCTACAGACACGCTGTATTTCTTTGGAGACAACAACTTCACAGAGTGGCAGAGTTTGTTTGAGCTGTACGAGGCTCCGCCGTACGTCCTGCCTCACACCAGCGGAGCGTACAGCTTCGGCATCGCAGGTTTGTTCTCAGACTTACAACCAGAATTAACAAAACTCTGTGGTCACATTATCTCATCCAAACATTAATATCTAAAATACATCTACGCAGTCTTGTCTCCGGAGGTCATTTTAATTTATTTTCACAAGTATTTGTTCATTTATTTCTGTATATATTTAAAAATATAAATGTATTTATTTATTGCATATATAATAATAAAAAACTTTTTTTTAATACAGCACCTTTCATACATAAAATGCAGCTCAAAGTGCCCTACAAGAAAAATTAAATACATTTTACATATATATATATATATATATATATATATATAATTTATTTCATATTATGTAATTTATTTATTTTTATCCCTTTATTTTTCCTTATTTCCATTTAATTTATTAGTTATTATTTTATTTATTTCTCTTTATATCTCCACATTTATTTGTTCATTTATTTCTGTATATATTTATTTATATATTGTGAATATTTATATTCATTTATTTATTGCATATAAATAACTCTTATTTTTGTGTGTGTGTATATATATATGTATATCTTCATTCTTTTCCACATTTTAGTTACTTATTTATTCTTTTATCTATTTCTCTTTACATCTCCACATTTATTTTATTTTCACATTTATTTGTTCAATTATTTCTGTATACATTTACTTATTTATACTGTATATATATATATATATATATATATATATATATATATATATATATATATATATATATAGCGAGAGAGAGAGAGAGAAATCGACTATTTCTCCTGTTTCTGTTTTGCAAAAAAACGTCTTATTTCTTATTTCTGTGTATGTTTATACTGTATGTAAAGCGATTGCCTCAGAATGAAATGTTTTGTTTTTATACAGCGACTGTTTTGTTTTCTGTGACTGTAAATACATCAAATATGAAAATGATTTATGACGTGAGAGAAACAAACTGCAGCTGTTAACCTTCAGGTCCTCTTTGTGTCTTCAGGTCCTGGAACCGGAGTCCCCTTCCACTGGCACGGTCCGGGTTACTCTGAAGTCATCTACGGAAGAAAGGTGGAAAATAACACCTGTAGTTTCTCTTCAGTTTCATTCAGGTCATGTTGATTTATTTCATCGTGTTGACACATGAACACAGATTAATGTCTCCGTCTGTGATCACACAGCGGTGGTTCCTCTACCCGCCTGACAAGGAGCCTCATTTCCACCCGAACCGGACCACCCTGGCCTGGGTGACGGAGACCTACCCCCAGCTGACGGAGGACGAGGCTCCGCTGGAGTGCACCATCAGACCTGGAGAGGTAAACACCTTTTAGAGTTCTAGTGGTGAGAACTGAGAAAAATCATTTCAACCGTCATCAGAGGAGCTCAGAGGTTCACACAGACATGGAACTGAAGAAGAAGAGGAAGAGGAGGAGGAAGAAGAAGAAGAAGAGGAGGAAATGGAGGAGGAAGAAGAAGAGGAGGAGGAAGAAGAAGAAGAGGAGGAAGAAGAAGAAGAAGAAGAGGAGGAAGAATAAGAAGAAGAGGAAGAGGAGGAAGAAGAAGAGGAAGAGGAACAGTATGATGAAGAAGAGGAAGAGGAACAAGCAGAAGAGGAGGAAGAAGAAGAGGAAGAAGAAGAGGAACAATATGATGAAGAAGAGGAAGAAGAATAAGAAGAAGAAGAAGATGATGATGAAGAGGAAGAAGAAGAAGAAGAGGAGGAAGAGTGCATCAGGGTTATTACAGTAAACTAAAATAAGAAGTAAAAATGAGTTAGTAAACTGAATAAAAAACTAATCCGTCCTTTAAGAACAACTAAAGTGAAACGATATTACCTGGTGAGAAAACTAATAAAAATAGCTCTAATATAATAATAATAATAATAATAATAATTTAATATATCACTACGGAAAACAGGAGACAGCATGAATTTCTGTCTTTAGTGACGTTGAACCACAGAAACGTTCCAGGTCGCTGTGGCGCCGTGACACGGTGGAACGCTGTGACGCTGTGGTGCCGTGACGCTACGCCGTGACGCCGTGGCGCGGTGACTAAATGATCCTCACCTACAGCCTGACATGTTCACCCGTTTCTGTCTGATCACAGCAAGACATTTGAAAACAAATGAAATAGAAATATTTTCTAAACTATTCGGAATCAGCACCAATATTTTGTGATAAATTCTTAGTTAAAACATTTTTTTTTTAAATCCTACTGTTTTTCTGTGACTGAAAATGCATCAAACAGAAAAGTCAGATTTCATCAGAAGAAACTAAATTATTTTTTTCATTGTAAAACTTCTGAACTAAGACTTTTAAATCTCATTTATTCCTCGTGAATTCGTGACTAAATCTTGTTTTGTCGCCTGCAGCATTAATTTGACTCTTGGCTGAAGCACCAACATGATAAACTCAAAAACACGTCGTTAAGACTCACGTGTGTCCGTCTGTCTGTCCGTCAGGGTTCACTGAAGTGTCGTTGTTGTTGTTCCTCCATCAGGTGCTGTATTTCCCCGACCGCTGGTGGCACGCCACCCTCAACCTGGACACCAGCGTCTTCATCTCCACCTTCCTCGGCTGAGCTTCGTCTCCAGCTCTACTTCTACTTAAAGGAAGTCATTATATATATATAGATATATATATATAATCATAGTTTATCTCCCGCTGCAGACTGACGGGAGGAGAAACACTCACATACAGAAACACCGTATTTATAGTCTGAAGCACCACAGTTACATTCCAACTGAATCTTCTTTTGTTGTTCTTCATTTTAAACATGTTTTCTAATGATATAACAATAAAAATGTGTGTTTGGAGCCTCACACACAATGACTATGGAGGACGGAACCTGCCAAAATCAAAAAAATAAATCAATAATTATATAAATGACTCAATAAATAAATGTAGCAAAAGTAATATTAAAAATATTGTTGCCATTAATTGCTAAATGTGACATAAATTGATTTTTGTTTTAATTTACTTTATTTATAAATCTTTTTAATAATTTCCTTATTTATTTACTCTTCTCATTATTTCATTTTATTTCTCATAATTTGTATTTATTTTGAATTTATTTTTATTTATTTTATATTTATTTTTAAATGTATTTGTGCATTTATTTCTTGAATTCTTTTTTTCTTATTTGCAGAATGAAGCGGAAGTGTATAAAGAAAAGATTACAGAAATAAATAAGTTTGGGGAAATAAATACGGGGTGGAATGCAAAGGGAAAATTGTGAATGAATAAATAAATAAATACATTTAAAAGTAAATGTAAAATAAATGCAAAAATAAATAAATTTAAAGATTTATAAAAAATAAATACATAAATAAAATGGAAAATTAAACAGAAGAGTAAATAAATAAAATGAATAAGCAAAAACAGTAAAACAGTAATATCAATTTGTCACATTTTAAAAAATAATTGATGGCTGCGGTTATTTTTAATATTACTTTTGCGACATTTATTTATCAAGTCATTTATTTAATTATTAATTTATTTTTTGATTTTGGCAGGTTCCGTCCTCCATAAAATGTCAAGTTACATTCCTGTCAGGACGGAAATACACAAGTATTATGTCATCATATCATTTTTATCAGTCACCTGGACTTTCTTGAAGTAATAAAGCACAAAACATTTGGTCCAACAGTCTGCTATTAAAATGTTTGCTGATCATTTCTGTGGTTCTTTCAACAGATAAAAGATTTGAGATTTCACTGCAACAACATCATGTTTCTAGTTTCCAAAAGTAGCTATATTATTATTATTATTATTATTATGATTATGATATAAACACAGAGTCCAGCTGAGGCTGGATGTCATCAGTTCTTATTATTACTAATAATAACACTTTTCTAAACCGTCTTCAATCAGTGACGGAGACCAGACTGAAACTCAGATGTAGAAAACACGGAACATTTATTTTATCACGACATTTCCAAACACCTTTTGTGCAGCAGGTTGATCATTCAAAGATTTCCTGTACGGTAAGACGTCTCACTGCGACTGAAAACTAGAAGAAACGTAATAAAGGTTGAAGTAAATCTGCTCCCTTCAGTCGTCATTTAGAAAAATCGGACTTTAACTTGATTGAGTCAAAGCTGGATTGTATTTGTCACATTTCACCAGAAAGAAACTTTTAAATAGATAATTCTGTCTCAAACAAATTAAAACACATTATATAGGGCGGGTCCATCTGCGTCTTATCCGTTGTTTTTTTTTCAAATGGAAACGTCCACTCAGCCGTTAGCAAAAAGCAGTGACGTAGGTTCTGAATAATGTGAACGCTAGCACTAGCTGAGTCAACGTTGGCTGTGCTAAGTTTGGAAATAACTGAAAGGGTTAGTTCTGATGTTTTGAAGTGGGGTTGTACGTATACTCCGTGTTCTGAGAGGTAAAATTAATGCTTTTATGAATGGAGTCTGGTGGCTTTTAAGAGAGCGATATATAACGGCTTCAGAAACCATCAAAAAGAGCTGTCTGACGGTGAGGTGAAGCGGCTGTCAGACGGCCCTTTCTGACGGGCAACTGAAGCCTTTCTATGCTCTCTCCAAAGCCACCAGACTCCATTCACAAAAACAGTCATTTTTCCCTCTCAGAACAGGAGTTGCTGGCTCACCGCTGCATCCATCGGTGAGTTAGTTTGTGTTATTGTGTGACTTTCTGATCTGAACTAACGTGGCGTCCACACAGCAGTACATCGCTTAGCTTCCTGCCGGTACTCCTGTCTGCTTCTCCAAACTGGGAGCACGCCGACCGCCATCTAAGTTACTGTATTAATACACTCACTATAAGGATGTATATATATACTGTACATGTAGCAGCGTCATCATGCAGAAACCTACGTCAGGTCACCATGTCGGGTAAAAGGTTTTAGAAGGGCTTGAAGGGGAAATAGACTTTTAACGCTAAAAAACATACAAAATTTGAATGTTGGGATTTGAAATCGAAGATACAGGATGACATAAAAACCTCAAAATTAAACTAAAATAATGGACCCGCCCCTTTAACCAGTAACACATCAGGCTTAATGTTCCAGTTTGAGAACGTCTCATACTGATGTAAGATGATATATGTTCACACCTGCTGATAATACCAACAATTCAAAAAACACTTAACCATCAACAATGAAATAAAATGAGCAAAATGTAGATTTTGCAAAAAAGAAGCTGCACCAGAGTCCACTCATAAAACAAGAGAAAATCATCTGAAAACACAATAAGCAACATCTTAATTTACTGATTAATATTTACAACATCAACCTTTCCACGTCAGGATGAGTTCCTCTCAACAACCCAGACTCTCGTTCTCTCTCAGCTGTAACGCTACAATTTCCCCATTTTTAGTTTGCCAGCAAACGCAACATGTTTCCTCATTTACACTCTAAATGATGAGCAGTATGGGGGACGGAAACTGCCAAAATAAAAAATAAATTAATGAATAAATAAATGACTCGATAAATAAATTAATAAATATGTCATTAAATGTAGCATAAAATATATTAAAAATAAATAAATAAATTGATAAAATGTGACATAAATTCATATTTATGTTTTAATTTGCTACTTTATTTACTCATCTTTGTATTAATCCCTTATTTACAATTTTGTTTAATTTTCCCTTTTATTTATGTACAGTATTTATTTGTATTAATTTTTTACATTTTACATTTATTTTATATTTGCTTTTAAATGTATGTATTTTTATGTATTTCTGCATTTATTTCTGCATGATTTTCCCTTTGCATTTCATCCCTTATTTATTTCCCCAAACTCATTTATTTCTGTTTTCTTGATACGTTTCTGCATCATTATGCAAATAAGAAAGAAAACATAAATAAATGCATAAATACATTAATAAATACATACATTTAAAAATAAATAAAAATAAATGCAAAACTGTATTAATTAATTAAAAAAATAATAAAAATAATAAATAAAAGGGAAAATTAGAGTAATAGATAATGAAATTAATATAATATATCAATTTATGTCAAATTTTATCAATTAAATAATGGCTACATTTATTTTTAATATTTTCACTACATTTAATGACATATGTATTTATTTATTTATTTATCGAGTCATTCATTTATATATTAATTTTTTCTTGTTTTGGCAAGTTCCGTCCTCCATAGAGCAGCAACAGCAGCGCAGTTTTCATAAATATAATCTGATTACTTAAAGTGAGTAATCTGATTGTAGTCAGCAGTTTGTTCATTCTCTGATCTGCAGCATGGATCACGACATTAACTGATAATCAATACTGATCACAGAGATACAGGAGGATCAAAATGAAACGACGAATCCTCAGATTTGTACTCGAACATCTCATCTCAACTGGTCCCAGTAAACGGGAGCAAACTGGAACCAACACGAGACGGGAACACAGAGGGGCTGTCGAAACATCAGAGTTCACTTTTCTGTCGTTTCTCAGACAATAAAATAAAAATATCACTTGTTTTTCTTTTCATTTCAGGCTGAAATTTCACAGATTGTAAATGGAAAATGAAATCTAATTGATGTATAACTTTTACTTAATTGATTTATAGGCTTCTTATTTTAAAGTTTGTTTTGTTTCTTGTTCCTTCTCTGTGCAGAATAATGTTGTTATTAATATATATATATATATATATATATATATATATATATATATATATGTATTTGCGGTGTGTTCAATGCAACTTGTCGGCCAAGACAAAAGCAACTTGAGGCGACGCAACAGTCGGCCTTCATCGCCGCTAGTTCTCTGATGTCGGGTTGGTGTGTCCGGGCCTTTAAATCTCAGTTTAACAGGTGGACGTACCTGCAGGATTTTTTTCTACTAGTTTGGAGCCAATCAGGGTCCAGTATGCAACTTACACAAGTGAAGTGAGGTGAAGTATCTTGTTTAGCTCAGTTAACTTTTAAAATTAAAAAAAGTATTTACATATTCGCCAAAAAAATAAAAAAATTTCCCTAGTGATGCACAAGGGTTAAACAAGTCTTAAAAATGTCTGAAGTGTTTCAGTACTTTTAATAATAAATTAACATTGTGCCCTTAAACTTTGAGGGTTTCACTTAAAGTGCTTCTTTGTCAACAAGAAAATATGTTAAAAGTTCAGCGGGATTTGGTCTCAAGACTTCATGTTGATCTGTTTCATTCTCAGTTGGACTTCATGAATATTTATTAGTAAAGCTGCAGTGAAAAGGTAGATAATCAATAACTAAGTACATTTGCTCAAGTACTGTTCTTAGTGATGGATTGTTATTAATTAAACAGGATATAAAGTAGTTAAAATTAGTTGCATATCATATCAATGCATCAATAATAATAATACAATA
The DNA here is from genome assembly GCF_015220745.1 of Sebastes umbrosus. Lineage (NCBI taxonomy): Eukaryota > Metazoa > Chordata > Actinopteri > Perciformes > Sebastidae > Sebastes > Sebastes umbrosus. Next base: position 31,634,181 of record NC_051282.1, on the reverse strand, counting down.
AATATAATAATGAGTTTTGAGAGAATTTAAATTTTAAATGCAGGACTTTTACGTGTAACAGAGTACTTGTATACTGTAGTATTGCTACTTCTGAGTACTTCTGAGAGCATCCGTGCTGCAGGTTTAAGAGACAGCGACCTTTAGTGACGCGTCTTTAAACTTTAGTTTTCTTTTGGGCTTTTTTCTTGGTTTGACTTTGATTTTGTGGGTTTTACATTCATATCTCTCTCTTTCTTCGTCTCTAGTTCTAAAAGAATAAAGTTTGTTTGTTGGGTTGTTTCAGCTTTTCTTGAACTCTAAACGTAAATCGACGACCCCTCTGAGACCGTCACAATCACTTCCCTTCCTCTCGTTGGTCAGTAGTCCTCCACCCATCCATTCTCCAAAATAAAAGCATCAATGACTTCCTTCATGGCCAGGTTTGGGATGAGCTGATCTTGGGTCAGAGGAGAGCGCGTCACCGGGTCGAAATGGCCGACTCGCTGCAAGAGAACAAACATGTCTTATATAGTTATATTTATATATCTATATATATTTTAGGCTGCTGTAACAGCTACACAATATATTTCTGTGAACACAAATTAAGTCAGAAAAAATGTCCCAAAAAAAGTCTGAAAAAACACAGAAAATTGTCAGAAAGTCCTAAAATTGTCCGAAAAAATGTCAAAAAAGTCAGAACATTTATAAAAAGAAAAAAAAAAGTCTGAAGGTCTGAAAAATGTAAAAAAAAGAAAAAAAAGAAAGAATAAATTGTCAGAAAAAATGTTAAAAAAGTCAGAAAAAAATAAATACAAAAAGTCTGAAAATGTAAAAAAAAAATTATAAAAAAAAAAAAAAAATCTGAAAAAAACTCTGAAAAATGTAAAAAAAAATAAAAAAAAATAAATAAAGAAAAAAAATACAGAAAATTGTCCGATTTTGTTTTTTAAAAAGTCAGAAAATTTTCAAAAAAAAAATAAAAAATAAAAAAGTCAGAAAAATGTCCCAAAAAAAGGTTTGAAAAAACGTAAAAAAAAAACAAAGCTACTTTCTACTTCTACACCCCTACATTGACCTGACAGCTTTAGTTTTGTAACAGAGTATCGTTTACTGTGCAGTATTAGTAGTTTTACCTGCAGGTGCTCCTCGATGTCCTTCCTGTCGTAGGTGACTCCACTCGGGGTGATGCACGGCTCTCTCATCAACTCAAAGCTGATCTTTCCACACAGGAAGTCTGGGATCTCTCGCTTCTGTCAAACAACAGACACAATCTGAGGACGACGTCACGCCTGTAATATCAGCAACATTAACAACAGGTGGATGTTTCTGTCAGCGAGGAACGTTACGTTTCGTCATCACTGACCTTCCTTTTCTCGTCCACTTGACAGAACAGCTCCTCCATGTCGGACAGATACTTGTCCTGAACAAACACACAAACATCAAATTAAAGAGAGTTTTGGAGTGTTTCTTTCTTTTCTCTCCACGTTTCTGATCTCTACAACTATCAATTAAAGGTAGATCAAGTTTTAAAAGTCAACAAAGCTCTGTGTTTTTAATGGACAAAGGTCGTCAGAATAGAAGAACCTACGTGTTTCGTGTGGATGTCGTTTTGATTGTGTTGAATTCTGCTGTCGTCGTCTTGTTTCTGTCGGCAGCCCTCCAGCTCTCTGTAGATTAAACACACTTCACTTTACAGGAACATCAACATATAATGTTTTTCAGAGTGACGACTGTTCTTCGTCGGTGGATTAAACCTGCCTCTTTTTCTCGGCGAGGACGAGTTTGGTGAGGTAGGCGTGCAGCTCGCTCTCCTGGTTGATCCTCCTCTCCTCCATGTTGTTCCAACGTTTCTTCTTCGCAATGCGCAGAGCGCTGGGAATGTCGTCGCCAAAGTTCAGACGCTGCTCCTTCGCCAGGTTATAAGCTGGAGAACAAACGTAAACAACGTGTGTGTGTGTGTGTTTAGAGGATTTAAAGCTACTGTTAATTAACCCAAACGTAGAGGATGAGCTTGTACCTTTCTGCAGGTTGCCGATGGCTTCGTCGTAGCTCTCCATCTCCAGGTGACACTGGCCCATGAAGAAGTGAGCTTTGACTGACTGGCTGTCCAGCTCCAGAGCGTGGCGGCAGTCCGCCAGAGCTTTGTCGTACTGCTGCAGTTTCACGTAGCACAGCGCTCTATTGGTGTAGTACGCCGGGACGGACGGACTGTGAGTCTGAAAGATCAAACACCGATCCAACATGTTTCTCTCTCACAGATACCGACGCTCTCCTGTTGTGGCACGAAACACTGAATTAAAGTAACTGATTGGTGGTAACTCTGAATTTTATATCAACATTGACTCCCTTTTAGGGCTGTCAAAGTTAATGCAATTTTTTTTTAATGCACTAATTTCTTTAACGCAACTTCAGATTTTTAGGTTGTAGCTGGATCAGTTTTAAAGAGTGAAGATACTGGTATTATCTGAAACTATAAAACCTGATGAATCCATTGGTACCAACCATGTCATGCTAGCTTGTCGCGAAGGAGGTTAAATAACGGTCCAAAGTTACTCTAAATCTTGGCGAGGAAAAACTGTCATGTCCATTTTCAAAGGGGTCCCGTGACCTTTGACCTCCAGATGTGTGAATGTAAATGGGTTCTATGGGTACCCACGAGTCTCCCCTTTACAGACATGCCCACTTTATGATAATCACATGCAGTTTGGGGCAAGTCATAGTCAAGTCAGCACACTGACACACTGACAGCTGTTGTTGCCTGTTGGGCTGCAGTTTGCCATGTTATGATTGGAGCATATTGTTTTATGCTAAATGCAGTACCTGTGAGGGTTTCTGGATCAATATCTGTCATTGATTTGTGTTGTTCATTGATTTACAATAATAAATATATACATACGTTTGCATAAAGCAGCATATTTGTCCAATCCCATGTTGATAAGAGTATTAAATACTTGACAAATCTCCCTTTAAGGAACATTTAGAACAGATAAAAAAATGTGCAATTAATTTGTGATTAATCAAGATTTTAATCGTGATTGACAGCCCTAGTTCAAATACAAGTTTTAATGTGATTCTGTAACAGCTTAGATTAATTAATTTTACAGATAATGTCGTTCACACACCATTGAATATGATCCAGGATTTTATGTTGGATTCTTCTTCTTTTGAGTTTATTTAAATACCTGCAGCGTCACACAACAGCAGGAACGATACCTGTGTCTTCAGATTACGAATAGGGGTTGTGTGCATCAGCATGTCGGCATCACAAGAAGATTCAGACTGTTTCTAAAGGGAATTACCGGATACATTTCATCTCATTAGGCCTCGAAAAATAAAGTAAATAAACTCTTTGGTTGAGCTGATACGTGGACATTGCTTCGTTTTAAGTGACGACAAACTAGAAAATGTTGGAAAAAGCTGCTTTGAAGTATATTTTTTTGCCCAGCTTTAACAAAAGAAAATAAAGGAAAACATTTTAGGAGACTTCAGTTGATTTAATGGATCATTTTAAGAGATATCTTCAGGAGTAGTTGCACTTACTATGGCTTTGCTGTAGCAGGCAGCAGCCTCCAGGTACTTGCGGCTCAGGAAGAGGCGGTTGCCTTGTTCCTTCAGCTCCTGAGCCGACACCGAGGCACTTTTCTCCGGGCTCTCTGACATTTTGTCCACCAGGCTCGCTGCGCCGCCGGCAGCTGCCCCTTCACTTAGCTTCCCTATCCTGACGCTCTGATCCGACGGGCCGGGACAGAAACTGAGACGAGAGGACAGAAAACAGAGGGACGTTAGTGGTCGAAATCCAGACTGGAAAACATCCAAACAGGACCCAGAAGGTGTTCAATACGTGAGGCGTCTATAGACTGTTGTTTCTCTGGGAAACAGTAGAAGAGAAGTGATGATTATCTGCTGGAGATCTGACGTCATGCAGATAAACATAATTTAAAATCAGAATACTTTACCTAATATGGAAGAACTGACAGCTTCTCTTAGTTTATAATAAACAGAAAACATAATGCTTTAAAGCCGTGATTCTCAAAGTGGGGTCAGTAAAAAGTTTTCAGATTAATTCATTTAAATCATCATGATGTCATTTTTTTTTTTTTTTTTCTACAAAAGGCTTCATAGTTCAACAAATAATATTTAAATTTTTAAATCTAGAGTGTGATTGTTCATAAATTATGTTCTAATCTAACAAATATATAACATAAATCTGCAAGTTTAATGTGGTATTTTGGAAGGATTATCGATCATTTCTATCAATTCTCCAGTGGTAAAAAAAATGGTTAAATTTAGCATCAAATCTGTGAAACTAATGGTATTATTATTATTAGTAGTAGTAAAAATAAATAAATATAAATAAACAAGTTTGTTTCAAAATAAATTAAGATAACTGCCTTATGTCCTATGTCTTTTTGTAATGTTATAAATAAATAAAAATATAAACAAACAAGTTTATTAAAAAACAAATAAGACAAGTGTCCTATGTCCTTTTGTAATGCTATAAATAAATAAATATAAATAAAAGTTTGTTTCAAAATAATTAAATAACACAACTACCCTATGTATTTTTGTAATGTTATAAATAAATAAATAAAAATAAACAAAAAATAAATAAATAAAACTGATCACATTAGCCCTCTGCTTTAGACACTGGACTGGCTGCCTTTATCTTGAATTGATTTTAAAGTGTTTTTACTTGTTTATAAAGCTTTAAATTACCTTTTTCCTCCCTACATCAGAGATCTTTCATTTTATGTTCCAGCCAGATCGCTACGGTCCTCCACTGCTTTTCTTTTAAATGCTCCTTATGTGTCCCATTTAGGTGCCTTCTGATTTTATGCCCCTTAACTGTGTTACTCACTGCCTCTGTACTGGATATTAGAATAGAAACCTCTCTATGTATTTTAAAAAGGAAATTAAATTTAATCTGGATGTCTTTTAATTTGTTGTTTTTTTAAGCTTTAATCATATTCTTTTACATTATTTTGGTATTCTAGTGTTTATTTTATTTTATTGGATTTTTATTTATTGATTTTTAACATTTTATTGTTTTTTTTTAGTCTTGCAGAATTATATTTATTGTTGTTTATTATATATATTTTTTTTTGGTGAAGCACTTTGGGCTGCATGTTTGTATGAACTGTGCTATATATATATATATATATGCTATATTCAGTTTTAACATTTTTCTTCATCTCCTTGTATTTTTATATCTGGTATATTTTTTTTTACTTTGTACTTTGCACTACTAACTTTTTTACTGCCTTTTTACTAACATGTTTTGCACTATGGAATTGTGATGCTGGAAACTTGAATTTCCCTCGGGATCAAAAAAGTTACTATCTATCTATCTATCCATCTATCTATATAAAAAAATTGAGTTGAGACCATTAACAGTATTTCTGAGTAGCCTTGCTATTTATTTCAAACAAATTTATTATATTATTATATTTGATTGACTTTTAACATTTTATTGTTGTAATTTTTAATCTTGCAGAATTATATCTATTGTTGTTTATTATATATTTTGTTTTCTATGAAGCACTTTGGGCTGCATGTTTGTATGAACTGTGCTACATAAATAAAGTTGAGTTGAGACCATTAACAGTATTTCTGAGTAGCCTTCTTATTTATTTCAAACAAATTTTTTTTTATTATATTATAATATTTTTATTTATTATTAATAATAATAATAATAATAATAATAATAATAATAATAATACATTTTATTTATATAGCGCTTTTCTGGATACTCAGACACTTTACACAGATAAAATGATCATAAAAACAAGGACATCATAAAAATATTAAAATATAAAAACACACAATATTAATTACACATTAAAGGCAGTTCTAAAAGGGTGAGTTTTGATTAGTGATTTGAATGTGGACAGGTTGGTGCAGTCTCTGATGTGTTTGGGGAGTGAGTTATTATTTATATTGGTGTATTTAAGAGCTGTAGGTGATGGGAGTGTTTCGGGCAGGTGGAGGTGTGGATCCGGTGGAGGTGTTTGCAGTCATTAGGGGATACCGACATGGGGCCGACCCAGAACCGGTACCGACCCGCCGTCCTACCGCCTCCTCAGGGCCGAATCTGAGCTGTAAAGTTGGGCCGAATTTCCTGTTATTGTCACACCTCTGCGTGTGTCTGATGCGGGCCACAAACTCTGCATATTTATGTTATATTTGAGTTATTGAACCTTAAATGTCCCAAAAACATCATTGAGTCTGGCAGCTGTCTCTCTGACGTCACTGCTAACCTGGTTCTGGTTCTGCCTGCCTGGTTCTGATGTTTACATGTTATTCATTCATATTGTGCATCGCTGAGGACATTAGAGACGAAACAAACACACTGACATGTTGTTATATTTAGAGTATTTACTGGATTTAAGCTGCAGTCACAGCTAATGTTAGCTTTAGCTTTGGCTCCTTCTCTGATGTCGGAGCATCTATTTAAACATTATTTCACACAGATACATAATTAATAACATGAGACTCACATACCTGCGTAGCTGCTGTTTCACCACCCTGACTGAAGTGACGGTGTATTATAATACTATTTAATAAAATGAGGTGTTTCTGGTGATGTAGCCAGGTGGCTAGCTGCTAGGTGGCTAGCTGCTAGGTTGCTAGGTGGTTGCTAGGTGGCTACCTGCCTAGCTACAGTTGTCGTGCCAACAGATGTTTTGGTTTTGATCTGTGACGTAAAGCGCGTCATCGGGAGACACGCCCAACGTCAACTGTGACAATAACGTTTTTATTGTGGAAAAATATAACATTTCAAAATAAATAAATAAGACAATTACCATATGTCCTATTGTAATGCTGTAAATAAATAAATAAATATAAATGTTTGTTTCAAAATAAATAAGACAATTACTCTATGTCCTATGTCTTCTGTAGTGTTGTAAATGAAGAAAAAATATAAATAAACACGTTTATTTCAACATAAATAAATAAGACAAATGTCCTATGTCCTTTTGTAACGCTATAAATAAATAAATATAAAAGTTTGTTTCAAAATAAATAAGACAATTACTCTATGTCCTATGTCTTTTTGTAGTGTTGTAAATGAAGAAAAAATATAAATAAACACGTTTATTTCAACATAAATAAATAAGACAAATGTCCTATGTCCTTTTGTAACGCTATACATAAATAAATGAATAAATAAATAAAAGTTTGTTTCAAAATAAATAAATAAATAAGAAAATGACTGTATGTCCTATGTCCTTTTGTAACGCTATAAATAAATAAATATAAAAGTGTGTTTCAAAATAAATAAATAAATAAGACAATTACTCTATGTCCTATGTCTTTTTGTAATGCTATAAATAAATAAAAAATATAAATAAGCAAGTTTATTTCAACATAAATAAATAAGACTAATGTCCTATGTCCTTCTGTAACACCATAAATAGATATTATAGTTTGTTTCAAAATAAATAAATAAATAAATAATACAATTACTCTATGTCCTACGTCTTTTTGTAATGTTATAAATGAAAGAAAAATATAAATAAACAAGTTTATTTCAACATAAATATACACAAGACAATTACCCTATGTCCTATGTCTTTTTGTAATGTTATAAATAAATAAAAACATAAACAACTTTATTTCAATATAAATATCTAAGACAACTGTCCTATGTCCTTTTGTAACACTATAAATAAATATATAAATAAGACAATTACTCTATATTCTATGTCTTTTTGTAATGTTATAAATAAATAAAAATATAAATAAAAAAGTTTATTTCAAAATAAATAAATAAGACAATTACCCTTTGTCATGTCTTTTTGTAATGTTATAAAAAATATATATATAAATAAATACGTTTATTTCAACATAAATAAATAAGACAATTGTCCTATGTCTTTTTGTAATGTTATAAATAAATAAATACAAATAAAAGTTTGTTTCAACATAAATAAATGAGACAATTGTCCTCTGACTTTTTGTATTGTTATAAATAAATAAATAAAACAATAAAATACATACACAAATATAACAGATACGTCAAAGATAAAGAGCTATACATGTTTTAATTGACGAAGCATCATAACCAGCTTTCAAACATTTTTGCATAGTTTATATGTTTATGTCTCTAACAATAATGATGACGTTTTGGATTAATAAGCACAACATATTCTTCTCCGCTGTGCAACTTTTTAAAACCCTTTAAAAGTAAAACACGAGAATCCAGCATAGTTTAAAGTTCATAAAGTGCTAATGCTTTCACACAGCCAGTCTCCACTCTAAAACTTTATTTAAACATCCTACATTAAGGAACAAGACTGAGAAATACTGAGGAGAATAAACACCATGTTTGTTCACGACGCTGAGGGTAGAATCCGGCTCGCCGTTAAGGGGGAAGTTAAGGGAAACAGGACCTGGTCCAGTGTGGTCTAGGTGTGAAAAAAGTAGTGTAATCTCCCTTTTGTTTTTGCATTTTTACAAATACAATGAAGGTTTCATAAATCTGAAACTGTGTCTTAAAGAGTCTCTGGTTTCTCTGGGATAATCTAGTCCAGATTTGACCAGTCTAGGTGTACTGGTTTTTGATCTGGACCTGGCCCAATGTGGTTTAGATGTGAAAAAAGCAGTGTAATCTCTTGAAAGTGGGTTTCAGACGGCGTCGAGGCTTTACCTAAAATGTCTAACATGCTTTCACATCAGTAACAGGTGGAAAAAAAACGGATGCCCATTCATGTGAGTTCATTTTCCCCTTAACTTTCCCCTTAGCTGCTGAATCAGGAGCTGACTTCAGCGTCGGCGTTTTTTTATTACTGTGAATATTCTTGGCAGCTAGTTCAGACACAACTAACTAAAGTTAATAATAACTTCTAATCGTCTATCACCAGTGCAATTAAGACAGTTTGGACCTGAAGACCAGCCTGTGATCTGAAATGTGTTTATGAAATATAAAGTGCATCATGTGTGTTCACTAATAAGATCAGTTTCTAAATGTCTTTTTGTGGAGGAATGTGCAACGTCTGCTGTCGGAGGCCAGAGCTGCTCTGAAGACAGAAATCTCACTTTTTTGATTTACGGCGTCAATTTACACCCAGATTACAAAGCAAACAGGACGTTTTTACTACAGATTATAAGCATCAATGTCCCGTATCAATGCTGATTAAGTCTCGTTCAGGGATCTTACTGGAACTGTGAGCGCTATAGTTATAACATACAGAATTAACAGGCAGCGCAGAGGAGGGAACCAACCAGCTGGCCTGTAAACTACATTCATTTCTCTAATCCAGTGATGGATAGATACGATATGTAGATCGCTCAGCTGTTCTGTAGTTTGAGGACATTATTCTTATTTTAGTTTTATCAAAGAGTTTAGAAGCAAAGAGACGAAACTCTGATGCTTTTTTTGACAACAGCCGCTGCGGTAGCTCTGTCCATTTTGGACTGAAAACCACCAATGAGTCCATGGATATGTAAAGAGTCGTCTGTCGTCTGTCGTCTGTCGTAGCGTTCACGTACTTCTGATTCTGGATTCTCTGAATAAGTAAATAACCGGTGTTCACCTTTAGTATCGTTGAGTTCAATTTGCTGATTTGTTTCAGAGTGAAACTTTTTCTAAATACTTTGATGAATAATATCTAGGAAGTGCTTTTTTTGTTGGCAAAATTAACATTTAAAAGAATAAACTAATACCTGAATTTCTTCCAACAATGTTGATGAAATAAAGTGGAAAGATGTTGCTCCACCTCTCTATTGTCTTTACTGTTTAAACATAACGCAGCCATAAATAGCTGTATGGCTCTTTTTGTTCGGTTCCGTTGAGGTTTATTTCTGTCTCAGAGGAGCTCTGACTCTTAAACATGTTCGTAGAGATGAAACAGCACTCGGTGTCTTTGCAAAATAATCCAACATTTAAGGGAAACGTGCCTGTTTTCCATCAACAGCCACATGTACGACGGCGTAGGAGCGCCATTGTAGGTTAAAACAACTACAGAGCAGGGGGACGGGGGATATTAAAAGAAAAAACTCAGAATTTACGAGAAAAAACTTGGATATTCTGAGTTAGTGTGCGTGAGATAAGTATATAAGACAGAGAGAGAGCTAGCACAGCGCCGCCATTTTGGACTGAAACTGCCAATGAGTCTGTGCCCATGGAAGTATAAAGAGACGTCTGTAAATCAGAGAGGTAAATAGACTTGCCAGTAGGAACACTTAAATATCCCTCATTTAAATCATGATGTCCTAAAAGTTGTAAAATGAACTAAAACTAAAAGAACGCAGAAAGAACATGAAAGAAAACGCGTCTATGTATCTTTCAGGACCTTCTCCTCGTCTCAGAGGCCATCCTTAACATAATAACACTTTAGGAGCAACGACATTCAGACGGTTTTGCAGAATCTTTTTGTTTTTTTCTCACAAATTTCTGGTTTTATAAAATCAGAGAATATCCAAGTTTTTTTTCTCGTAAATTCAGATTTTTTATTTTAGAATTACTCTTGACAATTTCACGGATGTAACGTTAAGGCTATTGAATGTATGACCCTGTTGTGAAAACTAAACTAAATGTTAAAATTCAGAGTTTTTCTCTGACTATTTACCCCCCTTTTCCAAGCTCCGTAATTATTATTGTTTTTATTTACTTACAATGGCGTTAATACGTCATCGTACAAATGAGACGAACAAGCACAACTCCCAGCAAGTGTTGGACCGCTCCTCCGTGTTGAGATCTCATTTGTAGCGTGTGAAACAGATCTTTTGATCTCAGAGTCAGAGGGGTCGGGGCCGATGCAGACCTGCCGTCTCCGGGCTCAGAGCCGGACTGTGTGTCGCCTTCGAGGGACTCCAGTTCCCCAGAGAAGCCTGGACGGCCTTACGGTGAGCCAGCCGGTGTGTGATGGAGAACCCGGCGTTTCCCTCCAGCTGAGACAAAACCACGAGCACCTGTCTGAGAGAGAAGTGAAGCCTCCGTCACATCCGATACATCTTCATCGTCTTAATATAATGATTCAGAAGTTCAATACAAAAAAAACATATTCATGTAGTTCAAATACAAGTTTATCTGGATTTACTATTACTCACTGCCCCAGGCGGGAAATGCTCCTTTGGCCAATCAAATACATGCAAATGCACGTTCCTGGTGGATGACTTTGTAACGTGAACGCTGTATTTCTAACGTTCACCTCATGATCGTCGCAGCAGAAGTGAAAATAGAAACTTTACAGAGCTGTGCAATCCAATTTCCGAGGACCACCTTCCGGAAGAAATGACAGACTGGACTATAAAAACGTGTGACGCCACTGTCGGCTGTAACGATCCACATAAATATTCAGCTTACCCTCAACCATCACTGCCTGCCATTATGAATCCAAACTATCCAGGGTCATATTTCCTTTGGAGTTTTTACTGGTGCAGAGTTGTCTCCAACATCACTTTCACCTTTCAAAAAACGCTCCATTTGGTGTCACTGCATCCGAGACACACGTGTCTGTAACAGGGGAGACTCGTGGGTCCACACTATTTTTCACCTATATTTTTGACAAGTTCACACACATGTCTGACATTATTCTGATATATTCAAACATTTTTCATCTATAATTTGGACATTTTTCACCCAATTTTTTGAAAGTTTTTCAGAAATTTCTCAAATATTTTTTTCGGACGTGTTTCACACATTTTTAGGATATTTCTCACATATTTTTCCGTCATTTTCCACCTAGATTTTGGATTTTTTTCACACATTTCTCGCTCATTTTTCACATATTTTTTGGACATTTTTTCACACGTTTCTGACATTATTCTGACATTTTTCACAATTTTTTTACATATTTTTCATGTATATTTTGGACATTTTTCACACATTTCTCATAAATTTTCCGGAGAGGTGTTGTTGGGGTTGACACCGACTATAACTGACACTCACATATCTATAGGTCAGAGGTCAAGGGACCTCTTTCTCTCTCAAAATTTAGCGCAAGTTTGGAGCGTTATTTAACCTCCTTCCCGACAAGCTAGTATGACATGATTGGTACTGATAGATTCTTTAGGTTTTCTAGCTTTTCATATGTCTGTGTCTTCACTCTAGCTTTAAAACTGAACCTGCTAGAGCCTCTGAAAGACAGTGAAGTCGGGTCTCAGAGGGTTGACATAAAATAGATTCAGAAAGTGACAGCATGTTTATTTATATCACAAATGTGTTGAGATTCTGGGCTGTTGGTGTCAGCGGTGTTGAGTGCTGCAGTGAACCTGTGCAGAGGAGGGATGCTGTCGATGGTTCTGAGGCTGCTGCGCGTCGACACCACGTTGAAGCTGTCGCTGCAGTCACATGACACGTGGAGGTGATGTCTCGGGTGTCTGTTCTCCACCATGACGATGAGCCCGGCCCAGCCGTGGGTCAGGTAGTAACAGGTCATCCCCTCTCGACCCTGTGGAGCACCACATACTTTATAGAAGGAAAAGTACAAATAGCAGTCTTTTTAAAGAGTGTTTTAGCTTAAAGGGACTGACATCAATAAATCATCGTGATCACTCATTTTTACACCTAGAGTTAACAAACAGACAAGAGAAGACTGACGGCCTCTGTTAGCCTGAGTTTATATATTATATATTTATACAGTATATATACACTGACACTGTGACACTGTGTTTAAAGGTGTGTGTAACAAGCAGAGTGTTACTTACTATCTGAATCATTTTTATGAAATATGATATTAGGCCTGTTAAAGGGACTGTTTGTAACTTTTTACACGTATAAATCTACCGGGTCGGGATCCCATGCGCGCTGGCATGTGGCTACGTTGTTCAGACCGCTCCTCTGCTTGTTTTCACTCACGCACTGCGCTCGTACCCACACCACCTCTCACGTGCATGCTGCTCACTCCACACTGCAGAAGAGTTAGTTTAGCTCTGAGAATATCTAGGGAATGTACAGTGGACGTTTGTGCAGAAATAACTGCTGCAGCTCCTCCAGACCAACAGAGGTTTCCCGTGTCTTGTGAAGTGACGGGGCTCCGCAGAGAGAAACGTTATCGTCTCCGACCAAAACTCCGGCGTCTCCCCCGTTCCCTCCGGCCGCGGTCGGGAGGCTGAAGCGGGAAAAGCCAACACTAGGATCAGCATTGATTCATGGAGAGACCTTGGTCTGGTCAGCTAACATTACTGCCAAGCAGCTGAAATATAGAGTGATATTGTGCTTTTAGCTGACGTGTGTCTCCTCACTGTGTTGAGCGATGCTCCTTCATGTCTATGTAGAGCGAGCACAAGCGCGATCCTGACGCTGACTTTCGTTTACTTAACGACCACAGGTGTCGCTATTAACAAGACATTTCTGAAAGTTTACAAACAGTTCCTTTAAGAAGGTGGCGGACTTTCTCAACACATAAAGGAACACTTTGACTAAATACGACGAGTACTGAGTGAGTGCGGCGCCGTTACCTCGTGTCTCTCTCCTTTAGTTTCTGTCAGCTGGATGACGGCGTCGGCGATGGTGGTTTTGGAGGCGGTTACCTGCTCCACCATCACCAGTCTGGAGCTGTAGACCGCCAGCATGTAACCAGGTACCTCTGATCGGCCGCAGTTCGCTGAAAAGACACAACGGCGGCTTATTAACAGATTTAAATTATGTGAAATTAAAGTGACATTTTGGACTTCAGACGAAAAGAGAGACGAAAATAAAAATCATTATTTTTTATTCCTAATGTTCAAACAAAATATAAAAGTTATCTGAAGCAAGATGTATGTTATTCGGACTGTTGTAGGTAAAAAAAAAAAAAAAAAAAAAAATGTACAGAGCCGGGGGAGACGGGTAATATTCAGAGAAAAAACACAACAAAAGAGCAGAAGAAAGGCAGGAAAAAAGTCTGACATATGTCCGAAAAAATAGCACTAATTGTCATTTATTTAACATTAATTTTATAAGTTTTCTCTTTGATTTGTTTCCTTTTTTAATCCTTTCTGTTATGTTATGTAATTATAATTTTAATGTTCCTATTTCTTGTTTATTTTTTCATCTTTTGTGAAGCAACAGACCAGTTCTTTTACTTACTTTTATGTCTTCAATTAAAATAAATCCAACAATTTATTAATCAAAATTAATTCAGTCGCCTAAATGGCCTTGCTGGAAAAGTTAACTTATTATTATTATCATTATTATTAATAATCAATACTGATAAAAATAATAAAGAAAAAAAAAATAAAGAAAAATAAAGAAAACTTAAAACAGTATTAATTGTCATTTATTTAACATTAATTTTATTAGTTTTCTCTTTGATTACTAATAATAAGTTAACTTTGCCAGCGAGGCCGTGCATCCACTGCGTTCATTTTGATTTATAATTGAGCTTATTTTTAATTGAAGATGTAAAAGTAAGTAAAAGAAGCAGTCTGATGCTCAGCAGTTAGTTTAAAGGGACTGTTTGTAACGTTTTAAGTGTATGAGACGAGTGGTGAACTTTGTTAAAAAGAAATGTGCGTGTTATTTCGAGTCAGTTTTGAATAAGTATGTATCAGGTAAAGAGAGTAAACCGGGCCGATGTTGGCGGTCTCACCCGTCCCGTCCGTGCCGGCGCTGTGCCAGTGGTTGAAGGCGCAGCAGAGCACGGCGTATTCTCCCGGCTCCAGCATGACGTCGCAGCCCACAAACCTCCTCACGGAGCGGCGGCTGTGAGCCAGCAGACGGCCGAGCGCCGGCATCCCCGAGCTGTCATAGGAAACACGAAACAACAACACGCACAGATCCAGCAGGTGGCTCTCTGCCGTGTCCCATCGCCTGAGGACACAGGAGACGGAGACAAGTTCAGTTTAAGCATGGAGCAGCCACCTTTAATTCTTTTATTGCTTCACATACTGTATATCTGCGTTATGGCTGACGTAACGGACGACTTTCTGACTCATACTGTTTAAATATGACACCAAATATGATTTAAGTGTCTGATTCAACAATTAATCAAATATGACTCGCAGATTCTTTTGCATGTGATTTCACTAAAGAGTATTTTTTGTAATCACAATCGTAATTATCTGTATTTAAGCTTTTCTTGATCATTTTTAAAGATAATTATTCAGTTTTTTAGATGTTTATGACTCTATTTTAACAATTAATTTATGTTAGAAGAAAAGGATTTCATGGAATTCTAAAAATATTTCTTGTAAAAATACAGATTTTTTTTGCAAAACTTCTGAGTTAATGTAAATTTGGGCTTTTGCAACGTAAAATTCCATGTTTCATTTGTGATTTATATGTAAATGGTCTTAGATTTATGGTGTATTACTCTATTCTAACAATAAATATATGTTAAAAGTAAAATATTTCTTGTAAAATTACAGTAATAAAGGCTAATTATAGAAAGATAATTACTGTTTTGTTTTTTTTACAGTTTATTTATGTTAATTAACGGACAGTATTTTTCAGTTTTTTAACAGACATTTTCTGGCGCCCCTGCGGCCGGAAAATTTCCGTTATTTTACATCTTTTTTTTTTTTTACAGTGTATTATTGTTGTAGTCTGAGTAATGTGACGTCATAACCGTTCCATATCCGTCAACCAAAGCAAACCTCAGAGAGTCTAAAACGTTAGAGGGTCAGCGTGGATACGACCTGCACCCTCCCATGTTAAATCCAGCGTGGTAAACACTACACATCCAGTAAAGGATGGAAACACTTTGGGTTTCACACATTGACAGGAAAAGCAGAGCATGCGAGGCAAAAAATCTTGTTGGTTTACGGTTAACAATCGGTTAACGAGGGTCGGTTAAGAAAAGTTTTCAAAATGCGCGATAAACACATCGATGATTAAGAAGAATGTAATTCAGGGATGGTTACTGAAACCCGGTATTCAACGGGAGTATTAAAAGGAGAAGATACCGCAACGTCATGTTGTCGCTTCACTCTGAATAATCTCCACCAACACCAGAAACTCGTAGAGGAAGGAGCCCAAGCTGACCAATCACAGCTCTTGTTGTCTGCACATCCTCACCTCTAATGTGAACGTATATCTCAGACGTGAAGTGACAGTTTAGCGTTGTACTACCTGCTGCCCTGCTGGAATAAAGCCAGCTCCATGGCCGTTCTCTCCAGCACGGTGATGGACACCACCGTCACCGGCACGTCGGCTCCTCGGGGGAAAACGCCCGGCGCTCGGACCTCCTGCCAGTCGGAATGAATCTTACAGATATCCACTGAGTCAAAGTACCTGCCAGGGTCAAACACACACTCACAGACATGTGTCAACACTTTACGTTATTTCATTCATGCTTTTTATGACCAAGTAAGCAATCAGAATATATATGTAAAATATATGAACAGAGTTTAAGAGATCACAACGTAGTAAAAAAGTGCAGCCTTTGTTAACTCCTGATCTACCTGATGAAGTCCCAGAAGTCCATCCAGAACAGGCCGTCTTCGGCTCGCTGGGCACACAGCTCCCTCTTCAGGTGTGCAGGCCAGCTTGGCCAGTCGTCCGCCCAGGGTCCGGTCCAGGAGAAGCGGCCCCACGGGTTCCTCAGCTGCAGTAACCTTAAAACAAAACACAGGTAGATGTTAGACGCTGTTTTATAACAATTAAATCTAAAAAAATACCGCATGAACGAGCCAGAAAGGACTGAAGGTGTACGAATGTTACCAAGAAGTTATATGTTACAGAATGATCCCTGTTAGTTCCACTCTGCATTTAACAGGTTTCAGATTTGGGGGAAATATTTTCAGATTTTGTGGAGTGACTCTTTACCTATGTCATTTGTTTTTATGCAAATATAAAAAGGTAGACTCGTGTGTTTGTTTTCCCATCACAGTCTTCCTTGTGGCTCATGTAAATCACATGCATGTTTACGCTAAACGTAGTGCAGAGGCAGAATTTTTCCACGCAAAACTGACCCATTACAAATAGTGTGACTTTACTAAATCCAGAGGAATGTGTAAAACATTTCTGAAAAAAAATATGTGGAAAAACGTCCGAAAAATGGGAGAAATGTGGAAAAATGTCAGATTTTTAAAAAAAAAAATATCAAAAATGTGTGTGAAAAATGTCCAAAATATACATGAAAAATATGTAAAAAAAATAGAAAAATGATTGTAAAATGTCAGAAATGTGTGAAAAATGTCAGAAAAATATGTTAGAAATAACCGAAAAAATATGTGAAAAATATCCAGGATACATATGAAAATTGTGTGAAAAATGTGTAAAAAATGTCAAAAAAATAAGTGAAAAATGTCGGAAAAGTATGTGAGAAATATACTAGAAATGTGTGAAACATGTCCAAAAAATCTTTGAGAAATTTCCGAAAAACTTTCCGAAAAATGTATGACAAAATGTCCAAAATATAGATGGAAAAATGTCCGAAAAAATGTGTGAAAAAAGCCTGAGCATGCTGCTTCCCTGTCACGTTATAACCCTGTCCTCAGCTGTATTTTGGGATTCTGGATATGGACTCACTTAATCTACCTGTACACTCGAGTCCTCACCTGTGACCGTCTACGTCCCTCACATCGAGGACAGAGTAAGCGTGTCTTGGACGTAAACCCAGGGACTCGTACTCCGAGTCATCCACCTTCATGTTACCACCTCCACAAGACGCCCCCATCAGGAAACTAGCGGCACAATAAAAAGAGTTAGGATTAATTTTCTGACAGAAAAGTCTTTTCAGAGCCGTCCGCTGACACTCACCCTGCTTCTTTGGAGCTCAGCATTTTGGCCCAGATGAGGTCAGTGTCGATGGGCTCCTCCTTGGGGTTGGTGGTGCTGACCTGGAGGGCCAGCGACTCGCAGGGGGCCCCGGTCAGCGTGGACAGGCCCTCGATAGCACGACCTGCCTGCAAAGCAAAGTAGGAGCCGTGGAGCTTGGCCAGCGCTTTCTCAATCAGAGCCACCCAGAGCTGCTTCCGCTGGGCCTGGAGAGAGAAGGCGAGAAAGAAAGGATGAATTATGTCCTGTACCGCAGCTTCAAAATCACATCTGGTGGTCAGCAGAGCAACATCAACCCCGCACATTAAGAGGGTCGCTATCGGACCCCCCCACCCCGCCTGACCAACGAGGAATCATCCGTTTTATTCATTTGTTTTTTGTAATAAATAAATATATAGATACTTAGAAATAAACTTGAAATGTAAGGTTGAAATGATGTCCCTAATGCTGCATTCACATGGAATCAGGCAGACGGTCAACATCTATGGAGGACAGAACCTGCCAAAAAATAAATAAATAAATATAGAAAATATCAAAAATACATGTGAAAAATGTGTTACTAAATGTCGGAAAAAATATGTGAGAAATGTCCAAAAAATATGTGAAAAATGTGTGTAAAATATCCAAAATATCTGTGAAAAATACATGAAAAATGTCCAGAATATATATGAAAAATGTGTGAAAAATATCCCAAATATATGTGAAAAACGAAATATGTAAAAAATGTGTGAAAAATATGTAAAAAAATGTTAAAAAAGAAATGTCCGAAAAATGTGTGAAAAATGTCCAAAATATATATGTGAGAATTGTAAAAAAAAATGTGTGAAAAATATTTGAGAAATGTCCGAAAACATGTGAAAAATGTCCAAAATATATGTGAAAAATTCCAGAAAAATGTGTTAAAAAATGTCCAAAATACACATGAAAAATATGTAAAATAAAGGTGTGAAAAATGAATGAAAAATATGTAGAAGATGTCACAAAGATTTGTGAAAAATATCTAAAATATATGTGAAAAATGTTTCAGAAACATTTTCAAAATATGTGTAAAAATGTGTGAATCAGAAAAGCTGACTGCTTATGAAACCTATGACAGGGACACTGTTAAAACCATTGTGTTAATTAAAATGGGAACACTGAGGACCAGATTTACTATGAAAACCGTGCAACGCAAAGACTTAAATCAACATATTTAGTTCCGTTTGATACACAAACAGTTGAGTTGAGTGTTTAGAGTCGAACGTTTCACCTGAGAGAAGAGGAGGTGTCCGTTATCGTCACACGGCAGCATGTCGTCCACCAGCACGGTGGTCCACGAGCCGTCTTTGCACAGACGCACCTGATAGGCTCCTTCTGCACACAGCGAGCGCGTCACCATCACTTTCTCCACCAGCTCGGGACGTTCAGCCAGAACAGCCAAGGCACTCAGGAACCTGAGGAACATGCAGACACACTGAATAACGGATCCAGCTGCAGGCCTCTCAGAGCACCGTTACAGCCGACTGACGGGAGTGTCTGATGACTTTTAGTGCACAATCTCTGTGAAGACGGTATTAAAGTAGGCAGAATAATATGCTGTTAGAATAGCATTTAAATACAGATTATTATTCCTGTGAGAAGCACTTTTGACGGTCAATATTTTCCTTATTTCCAACATGTTTGTAGAGTTTCAGGCCATAAAACAACAACTGACAGCTGATAGATGTTTTTGGTTTCTTGTGTTAATTTGGGTCACATCTATTGGCTGATGAGCACATATATCACTCCAGAAAAGCTAAATAAATGTGGACAATCCAAGGGAACATTTTCCATATTGTGTAAATATATATATTTATTTATTTATTTTGCATATAAATTAATCTTATTTTTTCTGTATAAATATTTTCTTATTTTTAAATTTATTTATTTTTTAAAATGTAATTAATTCATTTTTATCCCATAACTTTTCCTTATTATTTTCCTTATTGCTTTTGTTTTTCCCTGTTGCTATTTCCACATTTTTTTAATTAATTATTTATTTTTGTATTTATTTCTCTTTATATATTTCTACATGTTTTTATTTAATTATTTTTTTATTTTATTTATCCCTCTTTATATTTCCACATTTATTTTCTTATTCTTTTACAGATTTATTATTTGTTATGGCACTCCTATGACTCCATAGAATGTATATCCTTAGAAATAATTACCTCTTCTATTCAGAGAAAACAGTAACTATTTAAAAGTATGGGGTCCTTTTAATAATGATCTTGAACATACAAACTGGGTCAGCGGAGTGAATTAGTTATATTATAATAATCATTAAATTGTAAAAATAATTATAGTTATATATCGTTTATGCTTCTTGAAAACCGAATAAAGAAAGTGTAAAAAAAAAATAACAATACGTTTGGACCACATCTGTTTTTGTGTTTTTGTGCATGTGCAGGGCCGTATGAGTGGATTCAGCATTAACAGTGGGCTCACCAGCAGTTACCCAGAAGTCCCTGCAGGATGTCGGATGGACGAAGAGTGCGGAAAACGGACCACTTCACCGCGCGGTCTCTCAAGTTGCAGCAGTTGATTTCTTGAGGACGAAGCCACTTCCTGACCCGATGCTGGACGCTGTCGTCCGCCGGGAAGCCCACGGACTTCGGACCGGGAGGGAAGCTGTCGTCCACAAACGTCACGGCGTTCTGGGAACGAGCCAATCAAATAGAACACAGAAACAACTCAACCTCAAGTGTGGTGCACAGACTTTATGGTCAATGTGAAAAATATGTGGAAAAACGTGTGAAAAATGATCGAAAAATGACAGAATAAAGTCAGAGACGTGTGTGAAAAATGTCCAAAATATACATGAAAAATATGTTAAACATGTCCAAACAATATATGAAAAATATGTGAAAAATGTTAAAAAAATGTGTGAAAAATGTTCAAAATATCCAAGATATATGTGAAAACTGTGTGAAAAAATGGTGCAAAAATATGTGAAAAATGTTCAACAAATGTGCGACAAATATGTGATAAATGTATGAAAAATGTCCAAAATATACATGAAAAATATGTTAAACATGTCCAAACAATGTGCAAAAAATATGTGAAAAATGTCCAAGATATATGTGAAGACTGTGTGAAAAAATGGTCCAAAAAAATGTGAAAAATGTTCAAAAAATTTGCGAAAAATATGTAACAGATTTTATGGTCAAACATGGTCTGAAGGAAGAAGAAGAAGCAAACCTCTCTGCAGAAGCTGACGATGTTCTCCCACAGCTCTTTGGCCTCTCCTTCATCACTCTGTCGCAGCGCCTCCACCAGCATGCTCTCCTTCCTCTTCGGGGACCCAGCTGGTCTGAGCTGGGCGACGTGCTGTTGAGGAGTGTGGCAGGCCAGGCAGTGTTTGGCTTTCACCTCGTTAATGAGAGTGCACGCCGGACAGGCCCACTCCTCCTTCCTGTTAACGGTGGGGACGACGCACGGTGGGAACAACGAAGAGGCGTCCGGCGCAGGTGACAGCGGTGACATCGGTGACATCTCCTCATTCAGGATGCTGAGCCGCCTGCTGGGCAGCACCTCCGGTTGGGCGGAGAGGTGTGAAACCGTGAGCGTTGACGGAGAAGGACTTAAGTTGTGAGTTTGAGTGAGGCAACCTTCTGGAGGTGGCACCTCTCTGCGGCTGCAGGGAAGAGGATTATGACCTGAAGACGCTCCACTGAGACTTGAAGACGCTCCACTGAGCACTGAGGAGTTTGTGTGTGGATGTGAGGCCTCCACCGGTAAACACTCGCCTCTGGTTGATATGGAAAGGGACAGCACCCCCGCTGCAGGCTCTGGCTGTTCTTCTCCTGTTTGACCTTCAGGCATGAGCAAGGCGGCGGTGGGGATCTGTGGGAGAGACAGTTTGCGTGGTCCGCCACAAGCAGAGCAGGACATGGAGGTAGGGGTGTTCTGCAGAGTGCACCTCAAACACTCCCAAACCAGGCTGTTTATAACGGCGTCCGGGGGCCTCAGGGGCCCGGAGCAGCTGCTGGAGCGCTGAGGCCGCGGCTGGTCCTCGGAGGGGCCCCGGGGTCGGTCCGGCGCTCCGGCGGCGTAGCTACACAGAGAGCAGGCCAGGCTGTCGGCGGGGTTGGCCAGCGTGCAGCGAGGACAGGACCAGCGACCATCCTCCCTGCTGGCCCCCTGCCACATCCACCGGGTGTCGGGTCTCCGCCGAGGGGCTTCACAGATGGAGCAGCGGGGAGCGCCGGCTGCGTTGAGGAAAGTGCAACAGCCACAAGACCACTGGCTCCTCTGCATGGGCATCGACCCAGAGGAGAAACTGCAGAGAAAACACTACACTGTTAACCACTGTTGCTGCTTTGTACATGTTGAAGTCCCAGATATGTCAGAAAACCAAACGCTGTCGTGTCTGGGTTCATAACGTCACCCGGCGGCGAGCTGTATTCACATACACTGACTGTATCTAGCAGCCTCACGTCTCTACTGCGGAATGAACTCAAAATAAACAGATTGAGCTGTGATTTAATATCAATAAACGGATCAAAATGATGCTGAAATAACTACATAATGATGCCGATTAGTAAAAAGTCTGAATTCATGCTTTGTCAGGTCTGTTACCATGACGACAAGCAGACAACTTTTAAAATGCTTGTTTTCTGAATGGAGTCTGGATGGATCAGAGCCAGGTTGTGCAGCTGCTCCATCAACACTCAACATGACGTCATCTAGAGACGTTGTTGTTTCTACCACAGAGAGTCTGTGGTTTCTACACAGAGTTTGGTCCGCTCTCTGTACAGATATGAAGTATCTTTACATTGACTTTGTATGTAATCGCGCCGCGCAAAAAGTTCACTTCGCTCTCGGTGTGAATGTGCCATTATACCTTTATACATATTATAATTAGTTGACACAGGTTTGCATAGTTCTTGCATATCCTCGTCCTAACTTATATATTGTACAGTATATATCTTCTTTTAAACTTGTCTTTCTATTTTATTTTCTTCATTCATAGTTCTTGATGTGATTTTAACTCTTAGTTTGTCTCTGTGCTGCTGTAACTGTACTGCCATCCCTCTCATACCTGATGAATATGAGGTATTTTGCTTTAATTGATTACACAACTGATCAGTAAATAATGAGTTTATTGATGTTTTGTCATCCTGAAATAGTTTCCTAAAAGATACTAAAGCTTCGAGCATCATTCAGGGATGTTTGGTTCCAGTTTGGGGCATGACATTATGGTAAAACTCACTGATATAATAACCAACAGAAATACCTGCTGATAGAGAGTATAATGAGAGAAATATGATAAATGTCTTCTGGTTTTATGTAACTGTAGAATCTCGAGGGGAGAGAAGGAAGCCGAGAAGACGAGGGGGGAAAAATCCAAATATAAATGTGTGCATTAACATTTTTCTGTACGCTGTCGTGGCTCGGAGGAGAAAATTAAAATTCATGAATATGGAAATGAAACAAGAAGCTGCACTACGATAACAACATAAACTGTCCCCTCGCAGACACTGATATATAATATTTATGATTTTGTGTTACATTCCAGCCGTTTCACCACCACTAAGATCACTTTACACTGAATCTGGTAGAAAAACATCTAAGATTTATGTTCCTCGTTGTGCTCAGGCGGTAAAACAGACCCAGATTATCTGTGCGGTGGCATCCAGGGAGAGATTCAGGCTGCAGGAGCCGGTGGGACGTCTGTGTGGAGGTTGGCCCACATTTTTCTAGCTGTAGCTTTGGCATCGAGCCGGAAACTTCCAGCACAGGCCGACCCAGACGGGTTACTGCGGAGCAAACTGTCGCTGAGATGCAGGTGTGTGTGTGACGCAGAGCTCAGCTAGTTCTTCTAAACAGTGGTGGATATTAATGAAGCAGATATACTTTGTTACTGTACGGGAGGTTTTTACAAAATACACTCAAACAACACCTAATCATAGTTTCATTTTGTAAAAAATAACTGGTTTTCACATTAGCTGGTGTTTGTCTCCAATATGGAGGACGGAACCTGCCAAAATAAAAATAAGAATAAATAAATAAATAAATGACTGACGATACCTGCTCTGCACTTTCTGAGTTCGATTACTAAGACACAACATGAAAGCAACACCCCCTCATTTGCATAATGAAGCAGAAATGCATGAAGAAATGTATAAAAAAAGAATACAGAGATAAATAAATAAGTTTGGGGAAATAAATAAGGGGTGAAATTTTAAGGGAAAATGCATAAATAAATAAATAAATGCTTAAACAAATAAATAAATACATACATTTAAAAGTAAATATAAAATAAATAAATAAAAAATAAAAATAAATGCAAAAATTAATAAATAAATTTAAAAATGCATACAAATAAATGCAGAAATAAATAAAAATGGAAAATTAAACAAAAGAGTAAATAAATAAGGGAATTAATAAAAAGGTGAATAAATAAATAAGAAATCATATTTTATCAATGAATTAATGGCTACATTTATTTTTAATATTATTTCTGCCACTGTTAATGGCATATTTATTTATTTATTTATTTATCCATACTCCGAACATGTGTAAATTTAATGTATTTCATACATTTACTGAAGCTGTTTTTATAGTTAATCTGTACCTAAAAGATAATCGAGTGGTGTTAATGAATGGAGCTGAAATACTTTTCTACTTTTGCTACAGAAATGTGTATTTTACCTTTTCTATTTTATCTTTCTGACTATATTTTATTTGATCATATTTTCGATTTAAATTGATAGCTTATTCCATTGCAATTTACCAGGTTACTTTCATTATTTCCTGTAAAACACAATTAAAACAAAAAATTAAAAAGATTAAAAATTACGAACATGCTGAGAAAAAACTCACAAATTTACAAGAAAAAAATTTAACATTCTCGGAGATTAAAGTTGTAAATTTACAAGAAAAAAACTGCTTGAATATTCTCTGAGATTATAAAGTCACAAATTTACGAGAAAAAACTCTGGAAAAGTGTTTTTTTTGTCAAGGAACCGCCTAG
Source organism: Sebastes umbrosus (assembly GCF_015220745.1). Taxonomy (NCBI): domain Eukaryota; kingdom Metazoa; phylum Chordata; class Actinopteri; order Perciformes; family Sebastidae; genus Sebastes; species Sebastes umbrosus. Next base: position 31,609,558 of record NC_051282.1, on the reverse strand, counting down.
CTTCACTTTGCAAAATTGAATCAACGTCATCACACCACAGACGCCGTCACTGGATAATAAATTGATAAAGTTTATTATTATTATCATATATAAATCAGGTCTTACAATATGCAGCATTGTTGACTTTATTCATAAGGTCAAACATTTTTTCTTATACGTTCTAGCTTCAGAAAACATGCATTCAATTTGAAATCCTTCTATTTCTCTTCCACCTGTTTGATGGTGAGAAGATATCAATGGGATTTTTTACAGTGATGTGAAATACACCTGACATTTAGAGAAGTTCAAAGCGAGCCTCTGACTAGAAATCACTGGAGTTGATCTTTTTTTTTTTTTTTTCTAAATCCGACTTCAAAATCTCCTGTTTTATAAAACTTCATCAACACTGTCTTTTCACTGTTGGTCCGTTTTGATCCTTATGCATCAAACGAAATGTTAATTTTTCCTCTGGAAAGCTTCTCCAGACTCCCGTCTACAGCCCAGTCATCAGGGATTTCCCCGGTCGCGTTACATTTCCTGTCAGAGAGTAACTTGACTCCTGCTACGACCGAGTTTGATGGCGGCCGGGACAGTGTGGCAGCAGAGGAGACTTCATATATACGCTGCACATTAGACACACAGTAATAATTAATAAGTGGAGATTTGAACGACACTCAGGAAGGCTGAGGTTTACTTTTATATCGAACAATTCATGAAATATTCATGAGCACATTCTGGAGCCCAGGACGTCCACACGAGTGTAGAATATGAATTAAACATCCGCTCCATTCAGACAGCACATTTAAGGTGCAATGTGTGGCGTAATGACATCAATAAATCATCGTGATCACTCATTTTTACACCTAGAGTTAACAAACAGACAAGAGAAGACTGACGGCCTCTGTTGGAGTGAGTTTATATATTATATATATATACACTGTATAAATAACAAAATTTTTCTAGCACACTATGTTTGAAGGTGTGTGTAACAAGCAGAGTGTTACTCACTATCTGAATCATTTATATGAAATATAATATTAAGCCTGTTAAAGGGACTGTTTGTAACTTTTTACACGTATAAATCTACCGGGTCGGGATCCCATGCGCGCTCGCATGTGGCCAGAGACTCTGCTCCTCTGCCTGCCTTCACTCACACGCACCGCGCGCGTTCTCGCTGTCTCTCTCCACCTCTCACGTGCATGCTGCTCACTCCACACTGCAGGAGAGTTAGTTTAGCTCTGAGAATATCTAGTGAATGTTCAGTGGACGTTTGTGCAGAAATAACTGCTGCAGCTCCTCCAGACCAACAGAGGTTTCCCGTGTCTTGTGAAGTGACGGGGCTCCGCAGAGAGAAACGTTATCGTCTCCGACCAAAACTCCGGCGTCTCCCCCGTTCCCTCCGGCCGCGGTCGGGAGGCTGACGCGGGAAAAGCCAACACTAGGATCTGCATTGATTCATGGAGAGACCTTGGTCTGGTCAGCTAACATTACTGCCAAGCAGCTGAAATATAGAGTGATATTGTGCTTTTAGCTGACGTGTGTCTCCTCACTGTGTTGAGTGATGCTCCTTCATGTCTATGCAGAGCGAGCACAAGCGCCAGCAACAGGACGCTGACTTTAGTTGACTTAACGGACACAGGTGTCGCTGTTAACAAGCATTTCTGAAAGTTACAAACAGTCCCTTTAAGCTTCAGGGATCCGTGGTGCTAAATGACACAACAAAGATCACGTATCTAATGAGTGAGGAGATCATTTAAACATCCATCTAGTAACTTCACTGATAACGAGAACGGATGAAGCTCAGCAGTAATTGATTGATCACTTTGCAGTATTTAATCAGAGCAGCACACACCTCCTCCTCCTCTCACTTGGTTCCTCTGGGAAACCCTAAAATATCCTAAATCTCCCTTCAGGACCACCATGGAATGCTAAATCATGAGATTACTGTTGTTTTCACATATCTTGTTGCTGATTGGTCCAGAGGCTGCTGATTGGTCCAGAGGCTGCTGATTGGCCCAGACGCTGCTGGGAGGACAGGTGTAGGTGTCTCCTCTCTGGGTTGGTCTCTTACCTGCGCTCTCTGTGCCTGCTGGGTCTGGGAAGCTGCCGTGGGATGGAGGAGCTCTGGCTGCTCCTCAGACATCCCATGATGGGGGAGGGGGGCAGGGCTGCACCGCGGGAGGGGGCGGCGTCACCCTCCGCTTCGTCAGCCAGGGACGACGTGGAACCTCCCATGATGCCGCTGGGCTCAGGAGGAAGCGCCCTGAAGGAGGAAGCAGAGGGAGAGTCGGCATCTACTTATAAATGATTCATTTTTAGTTTTATAAACGACAAATATTCTCTGATTGCAGCTTCTCACATTATGAGGATCTTCTGCTTTTCTTTGTCGTATATAATATCAAACTGAATATTTATAGATAAAATAAGCTATTTGTATATGTCATCTTGGGCTGTGTGAGACTCTTTCACCATTTTCAGACATTTTATAGACTAATAAAACAATCTGCAGATTGATCAATAATAAAAATGAATCTTTAGTTGCAGCTCTAATTGAAAAGACTCATACTGACGTTAGAAATGTGCACATTGAGCAAAGGGTCAAAACAACTTCCCACTGACTCTGTAACCTTAATTTAGTTTTGTAGGAGTCCTATTTTTGTGACAATAAGCTGATTTTATATTTTTAGCAAAATTGCAAAAACAAAAATAGAGTTCAAACATTTACACTTAGGATGCCATCTTCTGGGGGGGGAGGGGGGGGGGGGCTGGTCACCCTCTAAAATAAATAAATTAAATTATAATATATTTTTTTAAATGCCGGTGGGCGTCCTTCCTCATTTTCTGCAATGAGGAAACACTTTTAATAAATGATATTGATATTTCTGTTTTATTTGAAAATCTTTATTTATCTTTGTGTTAATTCCCTTATTTATTTACTCTTTTGTTTATTTATATATTATTTTTTATTATTTTTTAAATATATTTATTTATTTTTGCATTTATTTTTTATTTATTTATTTTTGCAAATAGATGCATAAATGAATGTAAAAATAAATATAAAAATGAATACATATATGTAAAAATAAATAAATTAATTAAAATAAATACATAAATAAATTTAACAGAAGGGTAAATAAATAAGGAAATTAATACAAAGATAAATAAATAAAGAAGAAAATTAAAACAGAAACATCAATTTATGACACATTTGATCAATTAATTAATGGCTACATATATTTTTTATATTATAATTTTTGCTACATCTAATGACATTCATTTATTTATTGAGTCATTTATTTATTTATTAATTTATTTTTTATTTTGGCAGGTTTCGTCCTCCATACAAAGTGAGGTTTTATATTGATTAGTTTAAAATGCATGATATTTATACTTAATCAGTATTGACAGCATCAGTGTCCTGCAGAGACACACATGTATTAAAGCTCCATTAGTGAGTGACATTGCTCAGACTGCTGTCAGCTGCCTCCCTGCTCACTCCACACTTATGTCCTTGAACAAGGACTTAAAATCATCCTGATCACCTCAGGAGCTCCAGCTTCACAGGTGTTGTGACACAAACACACTGATCAGAAGACACATGTTCTCCATCAAAGATTCACTTCTTGAATCGTTATATATAAAAAATAAAACAAAATCACATCTCAAAGCATTTGTCTCTTTCTTTTTCTGGTTTGATCTTTAATCTGTCTCTGAATGACAGAATAACATTCAATGCATGAAAGATTCAAATTGAACCACTACTCCTGTGTGGTTTGAAGACCACCAGGAGGATTCCTCTGAGCCTCAATGCAGATGCTTCCCTGCTGATAGTGAAGTTCACATAGACTTTAGGTAACCTGGTGCACCTGCAGTACAGCTGGTGGCTGGATGAGAAACTGCAGCGCAGCATGAGGACACTGAGACACTGAGGCAGCACAGAGGACAGTTGGACTCACCTGACTGAAGAGGGGACACACCGTGCAAGAAGGAGATGAATATTGCTGCCAGCTGCCTGAGATCTCCATGCATCTTCTTTAATTTAAGCCCTGATGTGCACAGTCACCACTGCTCTCCTCTCACCACCACCACCACCACCTCCATCAAGCTGCAGGGAATACAGTGCACTTCCTGTCAAGACCTTCAAAATAAAACTAATGACAAATGGTTGCATTTTTTTTTATACTTTATTTTTTCCCTTTTTTCAAGGCTGTATATGCAATCCACTGTTTGTAATTACAACAGTCTATAAACCAACTTTTAAGTCGATGAGCTTACAGACAAACCCATCAAGTACACTAGAGAGAAAACAACCTCAACATTCAAAACCAAAACAAAACCAATAAAAGAAATAACAATAATAATAATGACAAAAAGAAAGAGTAGAGTTAAAAAAAACAAAAACAACAAAGCAAAAAAACACGAATAACAAAAAAAAAACGGTTTAAATTTTTAGGTTTTTCCGGCTCAGTTTTAAAGCTAGAGTGAAGATACTGCTATCATATGAGAAAAAAAAACAATAAATATATACATACCAGGGCTGTCAATCAATTAGAATATTTAATCATGATTAAAAAATATCTGAAAAATAAAGTTTGAAAAATGTTGGAAAATAAAGTCTAAACAATGTCTAAAACAAATTTTAAAAGTCTGAAAAATGTTGGAAAAAAAAGTCTGAAAAATGTTGGAAAATAAAGTCTGAAAAATGCTGGAAAATAAAGTCTAAGTAATGTCTGAAAAAAGGTAAAAAAAAAATTTAAAAAAGTCTGAAAAAAAAAGTTTGAAGAATGTTGGAAAAAAAAGTGAAAAAATGTCCGAAAAAAAAAGAGTCTGAAAAATGTCTTAAAAATGTCTAAAAAAAAGTCTGAAAAAAGACTGGAAAAAAAGTCTGAAAAAAAAAGTTTGAAAAAAGTTTGAAAATAAAGTTTAAGCAATGTCTGAAAAAAGGTAAAAAGAAAAAAAAAAAAAATCTGAAAAATAAAGTTTGAAAATTGTTGGAAAAAAAGTCGGAAGAATGTTGGAAAAAAAAGTCTGAAAAAATGTCCGAAAAAAAAAAGTCTGAAAAATGTCTTAGAAATGTCTGAAAGAAAGTTGGAAAAATGTTGGAAAATAAAGTCTAAACAATGTCTAAAAAAAATTTAAAAAGTCTGAAAAATGTTGGAAAAAAAAGTCAGAAAAATACTGAAAAAAATGTCTAAAAAAAAGGTTTGAAAAATGTTGGAAAATAAAGTCTGAAAAATGTTGGAAAATAAGGTTTGAAAAATGCTGGAAAATAAAGTCTGAAAAATGTTTTAAAAATGTCTGAAAAAATGTCTAAAAAAAAAAAAAAAAAAAGTTTGAAAAAAGTTTGAAAATAAAGTTTAAGCAATGTCTGAAAAAAGGTAAAGAAAAAAAAAAAAAAAAAAAGATCTGAAAAATAAAGTTTGAAAATTATTGGAAAATAAAGTTTGAAAAATGCTGGAAAATAAAGTCTAAGTAATGTCTGAAAAAAGGTAAAAAAAAAAAAAAAAAAAGTCTGAAAAATAAAGTTTGAAAAATGTTGGAAAAAAGTCGGAAGAATGTTGGAAAAAAAGGGAAAAAATGTCAGAAAAAAAAAAAGTCTGAAAAATGTCTTAAAAATGTCTGAAAAAAAGTCTAAAAAAAAGTCTGAAAAAAGACTGGAAAAAAAGTCTGAAAAAAAAAGTTTGAAAAAAGTTTGAAAATAAAATTTAAGCAATGTCTGAAAAAAGGTAAAAAAAAAAAAAAAGTCGGAAGAATGTTGGAAAAAAAAAGTCTAAACAATGTCTAAAAAAATTTAAAAAGTCTGAAAAATGTTGGAAAAAAAAGTCAGAAAAATACTGAAAAAAATGTCTAAAAAAAAGGTTTGAAAAATGTTGGAAAATAAAGTCTGAAAAATGTTGGAAAATAAAGTCTAAACAATGTCTAAAAAAAAATTTTAAAAGTCTGAAAAATGTTTGGAAAAAAAGTCTGAAAAAAGTTGGAAAAAGAAGTATCAAAAATGTCTGAAAAAAAGATTGAAAAATGTTGAAAAAAAAAAGTCTGAAAAAATGTCCGAAAAAAAAAAGTCTGAAAAATAAAGTTTGAAAAATAAGTCTAAAAAAAAGTCTGAAAAAAGTCTGGAAAAATATCTGAAAAATAAAGTTTGAAAAATGTTGGAAAAAAAGTCGGAAGAATGTTGGAAAAAAAAATCTGAAAAAATGTCCGAAAAAAAAAAAGTCTGAAAAATGTCTTAAAAATGTCTGAAAAAATGTCTAAAAAAAGTCTGAAAAATGTCTGAAAATAAGTCTGAAAAAAAAGTTGGAAAAATGTTGGAAAATAAAGTCTAAACAATGTCTAATTTTTTTTTTTAAAAAGTCTGAAAAATTTTGGAAAAAAAAGTCTGAAAAATGTTGGAAAAAAAGTCTGAAAAAAGTTGGAAAAAAAGTCTGGAAAAAATAGTGAAAAATTAAGTTTGAAAATGTTGGAAAATAAAGTCTGAAAAATGTTGGAAAATAAGGTTTGAAAAATGCTGGAAAATAAAGTCTGAAAAATGTTTTAAAAATGTCTGAAAAAATGTCTAAAAAAAAAAAAAAAATGTGTTATATGTTTGGATTTTTGCATTATGACAATTATTAACATTTTTGTTGATTTAATTTTATGTAAATTAATTAATTGTTTGAGCACTAATTATGACCCCCTGTGACCACCATAAGCAACTAACCATCAGCAGAAACAACACTACAGCTAATTGGTGTTTTTTTTATGTTGCTCATGTAGGCCTAATTGATTAATTAGATTCCACTTAATTCTTGTCATAGAAGTTCCTGTCAGACTAATTGGTACCAAACTCTGTTAAAAACTACAGTCTTTGCATAGTAAACTGGGTTCTGAAGCTCCATACTCACCCTTCATCTCTGCAGACATGTGCTGCTCTTTTATTCTGAAGGTATTTCCCCTCAGTGTTTCTGGTCCTTGCATTGACTCACTGCAGTCAGCTTGATGCAGCTCTCCTTCAGCTCTCCGAGGTGGACAACTGTCTTTTTCTGCAGGGACATTTCCAGGACAGGACACCGAGCAGCAGCAAGAGACGTATCGATCTCTGATCCGGTCAAGATGTGTATCATCTTCCTGCATCACAGTCCAGGATGATGCAAACTAAACACCCAGTTCAGTTACATTCCCCACCAACCAAACTCCATTATAAATATAGCAGTTTAATGTTACTGGACTTATATGCATGTATGCACCTTGTAAAACATGAATTTAAGTGTTTATTATGAATCATTGCTGCTTTTTGTTTAATTCGGCATAGAAATAATACACCAAACTCCATTATAAATCTAGCAGTATAATGTTACTTAACTTGTATGCATGTATGCACCTTGTAAAACATGAATTTAAGTTTTTCTTACTACTCATTGCTGCTTTTTGCTTAATTCTGCATAGAAATAATACACCAAACTCCATTATAAATCGAGCAGTATAATGCTACTTGACTTATATGCATGTTTACACATTTTAAAACATGAATTTATATTAATATAATTATTATAATAAGTAATACACCAAGCAGCACTTTATTTCCAGAAAATCTATCTAGATTTCAAAATGTTTTACCACAGATTATAGTTAAATAGTTGTTTAACTAACACTGTCACTGTCAAATGTTATAAAACTCAGAGCTTGCATTGCTAATTGCCAAAATAATTAACAGCTAATGTTAGCTAGATTAACTAGTAAATCCACTGCACAAATGTGATTTGTTTCTTCGACATATCACAGCATATATATATTAAGCCACCGTCCAGCGTTGCAGACTGTATTTATATATATATATATATATATAGGTAACCAATAATTATAAAAGAAATAAAGGGATAAATAAAAACAAACAAAAATAAAATAAAGTAATTTAAAAAAATCATATAAAACACAAAACATGCCAGGGGTTAATATAAATAAATAAATAATAGTAACTTAAGTAAAAACATTAAAATGGGCACACAAATTCACCATTTTACTAGTCTTTTTGTTTTTTTTAGGAAGATATTGTCTTATAAACTGTAGTTCCATTTATTTATTGAAAACATTAAAATGAGATTTAACTCTCTCAAATTTGCATTTATGAATGTAAAACTTTGCGACAATGATAATGAGATTAATTAGAAAATATTCTCTTTCATATATTGTGTTGAAATTTAAAAAAAAGAGTACATTTTCCACATACTGCAATATTGTCTGTATAACTCTGGAGTTCTGCTTCTTCAGTACTTTACATTTAATTCCTTTTTTTTTTTACTACATTTCAGGGGGAAATATTGTACTTTTTAATTCACTACATTTATTTGACATCCTAAATTACGATTAATTAATATTTTTTAAAAAAACAAAGTGTAGGAGATAAATGAAACAGTAAAACTAAAGCAGCAGGGATAAGTCAGTCGTGTAAAGTACGATTTCATATTTCTTATTTTACTTTTTTACTCAAATTAAGATTTTGCATACAAAATACAAGCAATGCATTTAACCTTTTTGGCTTGTGACTCCTTACAAAAGAGTTAATAAAAGTCTTTTTCAGATGTCTGTGAGCAGTTACACAAGAGAGTGATTATATATGACTTGTAGAGTTTATATGAACTGTAATACAAATTCATACAAAACTCTGCTACAAACAGCAGAAATCCACCCAAACAACAGATGATATAACAAAAGTAAATGTTATTGCTTAGAAGAGGAACAATCATGTCACAGGAACTTTTACTGAAAGTTGATTTATGGAGTTTAATACCAACATTTTTCCCCTTTAAATTACATCAATCACAATGTAACCTGTGATTAAAATAAAGAGTAAAGTATCTGGATGCATGGTAATAAAACACCTCAAACTACATCATTTAAAAACTGGAGACACTTTACATTTTAAATGTGTTTTTATACAAAGAACTGTTTACGGCCACTGAGTTTCATCAGCTGAAGTAGTAGTAAAGGATTTTATTAATCTGATAAATCACTTCAGTCACACTTAAATCACATCAGTCAACTCATACAATGAAGGAAAAAAGTAAAGTTCATTTAATGTGTCTCTTTCTTACTGTAAAAGCAGCCTCATCAACATTCAGAAAGAGACTATAAAGTAGTTTGAAGCTGTCTGTTTCAGTAAATAACGCTAATATTACCAATAATACTACGCCCGTCTGTGATGCAACGTAGTAACGTAACGTAGTAATCTGCCAGTGAATAAAATGCTGTCAAGAATGACAACTCTTACTACGAGGAAGAAGGTAATATTAAAGGGCCAGTGTGTAGCGTTTAGGGGGATCTATTGGCAGAAAATAATATTAATAAGTATGTTTTCTTTAGTGTTTAATCACCTGATAATAAGAATTTTGTTTTCGTTACCTGAGAATGAGCCGTTTGTATGTACATAGGGAGTGGCAAAGAGTAGAGAAGTAAAGAGGCGAAACTCCTGTGTTTCTCTGACAACAGCTGCTGCCGCCATTTTGGACTGAAAACTCTTATTATATTTAGAATATCTTATTGTTCAACACAGAATATGAAAATAGAATAGAAATCATTTTGTTTTACTTTTCACTTTGTAGGCGGATGTTTTACTGGCGTCCGGTAGTCGCTTTCAGTCCAAAATGGCGGAAGCGTAGCTCTGCTGCTGGGCGCTGACGTTGCAAAACGAGTTACTGACTTTAACTTTCTTTGGGACGGAGGAGGTCCTCTCTCCACGGAGTCCGCCATGTTTCTACAGTCCAGAACGGACAAACCAAACTCTTTTCCTGCTTGGGCCGGAGTGGATAACATTACTCGCCGCTCTCTCTCTCTCTGGCTTCACCACTCACTTCCCACGTACACACACACACACACAGTCTACGCACCGGCTCTGCTCCAGATGACCGACGCTACTCTTACAACAACTGGCTCTAGAGAGGGAAATTCACGTTTTCGCGCGTCGACCACTGTAGCTTTACAACATGCTTGGCACACGGGAGAGGCTTCACATCACCTCACCTCACCTCACCGCTAGATACCGCTAGATACCGCCACATCCTACACACTGGACCTTTAAGTAATATTAACCCTGTCCTGTCTGAATGGGGCTTAAGACTTGCTGTACGTCAGTTCTTCAGTCTCAGTTGTACTTTCAGCCTGAACTGAACACATTCGAAAGTACAACTGAGACGTAAGTGTTTGACGAATGGAAGTTTTGACTGATTGGTGAGAATAGAAGAAAGTCATTAGATATCCATCTAATAGTTTCAGACAAACCCTGGTCTGAACTGATGTGTTTTAAAGGGAGAGCATAGAGGTCGCTGTGTTTTCTGATGAATTAAAACATTCAACAGACGTCTGGTTCTGTGTTTAACAGCGTCCCCTGAAGGCACCGCGGTTCCCAGCTGTTTCCGTCTGCAGGCTTCTTCTTCTTCTTCTTCTTCTTTATGGTCCTTTTCTCCAAACCTCCTCTCCAGAAATGAAGGTGGCTTTGACGTTGAGGGCGTCATCGAGCAGAACAAGGTCTGCGAACACAAACACAATGAATGTTTCTGTCTGCAGACACGGCGGTGTCTTTTTTAATGCAGTAAATCCTGACCTGCGTCTGATCCGTAGTCCAGGTTTCCCTTCTTGTGTCCGATGCCCAGAAGTTGAGCAGGATGGAGCGAGGCGGCCTCCAGAGCTTCCTCTACGCTGCAGCCTGTTAGAAGAGAATGGTGGAGTAGTTAGTGGAGGTTGAACAGATAAAAATGTGTGATTATTCGTGATTAACTATGGACAATCATGCAATTAATTGTGATTACATATTTGAATTGATTGACAGCCCCAGTAACACGTTTTTATATAAATTGTAAAACCAAGGAACCAAATCGCACCTGAAGCGTGTTTAAAGTGCCGTACACACATGTCCATCGTGGCGATGCTGCCGCAGAGCGTCTTAGTGCCTAAAAGACAGAGAGAATTAAAAACACAGATGAATCAATTATAAGTCTATAAAGTCAATAAGACCTGAATCAGACTGAAAAACAGCAGAGTTCAGATACCAGATGTTTTATTTACATGTGAAATAGTTTTGTTTCCATTCAGTGGATGTTCCCATAGTGTTGCATGATGGGAGAATACTGTTGAACTTGAATGTTGAATTCGTTTTCAGTCCAGAAAAGCGTCAGTGACCCTCGATCATTATTGAACCACAACGAGTCAACTGGGCTCTAAATATTGAGTTAGTTCCTCTGCAGTCGACTGTGTATGTCAATGTCAGGGGTCAGCAGCCTTTACTATCAAAAGAGACATTTTAGGCAAAAAGAAATGCAGCGAGGGCCAAAGTACAAATGTACTACGGAATATTAGGGCCACATTGAGAGAGAAAACATCTGAGATTTACAGAATAAAGTCTTAATATTACGAGAATAAAGTCGTACCATAGACCTACAACAATGATTAATAAAAATGAGAATGCAAACAAAGAACAGTTATTCATTTCCTTTTTTAAACATCCACAGGGGGCCTCTGGAGAGGAGCTGAAGAGACGCAGGTTGCTGACCTCTGGTTTATGTGTTACAGATGTGTTACAGATGTGTTACCAACATACACACATGTGTGTATATTTGTGTTACGTCTATAAATCCATCATAATTAAATATAAAATGTGTTGATATATGTTAAAGAGGAACTTGAGACCTGCCACGTAGGCGTGGAGACCCTGGATCTCAATGACCTGCTGGCCCAGAGTGTGACGACCTTCAGGGAGACCCATCGCTGCGATGGCGTCCGTCACCAACACCAAACCTGAGGGGGCAAACAGGAAGTGACATCAAGACTTTGGCACCTGAGACATACAGTAGGTGAATCGATTGTTTTTTCCACCCCTAATGGATGTTTTAACACCGGCGGCGGGCGACATGACGCCGTGCAGAAACAGCCAACAGTAGTTCAGACAGAGAATGAGGTGAAGAGAGCAGCACTCGTCCCACTGACCTGACGGGTGAGCTCGATGAGCGATCCGGAGGGCGGCCGGGTTGGTGTGGATCCCGTCAGCGATCATGCCGTAGTAGACCGTCCTGCCTGCAGGAACCTGGTCGCTGGTCAGCAGACCCACGATACCAGGGTCCCGATGGTGGAACTGGATCACAGCAAAGACAGAAGAAGATGCTGGAAGTCAATCAAACCTTCAGGAGGCCGCAGAGGACAGATGATGTACGGGCACATCCTTTACTGCAGGAGATGTACTAATACCACACTGTAAAATACCCCGGTACAGTAAAAGTAGTGTGGGACTCACAGGCAGCATGGCGTTAAAGAGGTGAGTGATGAAGGAGGCTCCGTGGTGAACGGCCTCCTCAGCCTGGGACAGGTTGGCCACTGAGTGACCTACAGGAGGAAAACAGTAACAAGCAGAAGGATCCATTAATGAGAGTCAATAAATACAGCTAACAGAAGTGTGTGATCGGGGCCCGTTCTGGACGCGACGGAGTAAATGACGCTCACCTAAGGACACAGTGATGCCCCTCTTGCAGAGCTCCCTCACCACCGATTGGCTGCCGGCCAGCTCGGGCGCCAGCGTCACCATGGCGACATTGTCCAGGCTGCCGTAGACCTCCATCAGGTCCTCGATCCCTCGGGACTGGAAGGTCAGAAGAAACTGCTGCGGGTGAGCTCCTTTCTTCTCCTCGCTGATGAACGGACCCTCCAGATGAAAACCTGCAGACAGGAAATATACATTATACAGATATTATGTATAGATAGATAGATAGATAGATAGATTGATAAGCAGATAGATAGATCGTATCCTTTAACATGAAGCAACCAGTAATATATAAATACAGGAATAACCTACACATGCATGATTTTGAAACAGAGCATACTGACACCTTTAGAGTCGACTCATATTCAACCAATCACTGGTATTAAGAGGCTTTGGCGGAGCAACAGAACATCGCTGACATCTTACCGAGAACTCCCGCTCCGTGCTCTCCTCCATCGTGAACTTTGACCTGAGGCACAACCTGAAACACACATGTTGATCGTGTAAGATGTTAAAACACCAACGAGGGACCTTTATAACCGTAGTAAGGTAGACAACACTCGTACACTTGAACACTTGTTGTCCTTACCTTGTGGTAGACAGCAGGAGGAGAGGTGACCAGCGTGGGACAGAAGGACGTCACGCCGTGCTGCAGGATATTTTTGGCCACAAAAGAAACTCCACTTACGACGTCATCGGAGGCCTGAGAGAAGTCGATGCCGTATCCTCCTATAGGGAGAGGATGGATAACTGAGGACATGTTCTATAGGATCAATGTATCCTCCTATAGGCAGAGGACAGATAACTGAGGACATGTTCTATAGGATCAATGTATCCTCCTATAGGGAGAGGACGGATAACTGAGGACATGTTCTATAGGATCAATGTATCCTCCTATAGGCAGAGGACAGATAACTGAGGACATGTTCTATAGGATCAATGTATCTTCCTATAGGGAGAGGACGGATAACTGAGGACATGTTCTATAGGATTAATGTATCCTCCTATAGGGAGAGGACGGATAACTGAGGACATGTTCTATAGGATCAATGTATCCTCCTATAGGCAGAGGACAGATAACTGAGGACATGTTCTATAGGATCAATGTATCCTCCTATAGGGAGAGGACGGATAACTGAGGACATGTTCTATAGGATTAATGTATCCTCCTATAGGGAGAGGACGGATAACTGAGGACATGTTCTATAGGATCAATGTATCCTCCTATAGGGAGAGGATGGATAACTGAGGACATGTTCTATAGGATCAATGTATCCTCCTATAGGGAGAGGATGGATAACTGAGGACATGTTCTATAGGATCAATGTATCCTCCTATAGGCAGAGGACAGATAACTGAGGACATGTTCTATAGGATCAATGTATCCTCCTATAGGGAGAGGACGGATAACTGAGGACATGTTCTATAGGATCAATGTATCCTCCTATAGGCAGAGGACAGATAACTGAGGACATGTTCTATAGGATCAATGTATCCTCCTATAGGGAGAGGATGGATAACTGAGGACATGTTCTATAGGATCAATGTATCCTCCTATAGGCAGAGGACAGATAACTGAGGACATGTTCTATAGGATCAATGTATCCTCCTATAGGGAGAGGACGGATAACTGAGGACATGTTCTATAGGATCAATGTATCCTCCTATAGGCAGAGGACAGATAACTGAGGACATGTTCTATAGGATCAATGTATCTTCCTATAGGGAGAGGACGGATAACTGAGGACATGTTCTATAGGATTAATGTATCCTCCTATAGGGAGAGGACGGATAACTGAGGACATGTTCTATAGGATCAATGTATCCTCCTATAGGCAGAGGACAGATAACTGAGGACATGTTCTATAGGATCAATGTATCCTCCTATAGGGAGAGGACGGATAACTGAGGACATGTTCTATAGGATTAATGTATCCTCCTATAGGGAGAGGACGGATAACTGAGGACATGTTCTATAGGATCAATGTATCCTCCTATAGGGAGAGGATGGATAACTGAGGACATGTTCTATAGGATCAATGTATCCTCCTATAGGGAGAGGATGGATAACTGAGGACATGTTCTATAGGATCAATGTATCCTCCTATAGGGAGAGGACAGATAACTGAGGACATGTTCTATAGGATCAATGTATCCTCCTATAGGGAGAGGACAGATAACTGAGGAATACATTTTACTGCACCATGCATACTTTTTTAATTTAACAATTTAACAAGACTGATTGATTAATTGAGAATAAAATTGGCAGATGTATCGGAATACAAAATGATTGTTAGTTGCAGTCATTCATTAATTTATTGATTAATTGACTTGTCTCAGCTCAAAGCTTCTGAAACACCCTGAAGGCAGCACGACGTGATGTGTGTGTGTGTGTGTGTGCGTGTGTGCGTGTGTGTGTGTGTGTGTTACCATTGATCTGAACGTCTATAAAGCCTGGGGCGATGATGCTGCCTTCACAGTCCACACGCTTGTCAGCGTAACCCTGCTCATCAAAGAACAGCTTCTCTGGATCTAAAATCCTCCCGTCACGCACCCACAGGTCCTCTCTGCGCACACGCACACACACACACGCACACATCAATGGTGGAATGTAACTAAGTACATTTACTCAAGTGTTGTACTTTTACTTAAAGTATATTTTACTGCATAATGCATACTTTCACTTTAAGTTCTTAAAGTATATTTTACTGCATAATGCATACTTTCACTTGAACTACATTTAACTGATAATACTTTTACTACAGTAAGGTTTTGAATGCAGGACTATTACTTGTAGTGGAGTATTTCCCCAGTGTGGTATTAGTACTTTTACTGCGGAAAAGGACCTGAATACTGTGTGTGTGTGTGTGTGTGTGTGTGTGTGTGTGTGTGTGTGTGTGTGTGTGTGTGTGTGTGTGTCGTACCTCTGCAGCTGGTGGTCTCTCAGTATTCTGCAGTTGATGAACTGAGCGATGGGAGCGTCAGACACCGACTTGTTGGACGGCATGTTTTATGTCTCAGAGACAAACTCCGTCCGTTCGGCTTCAGGAGACTGAAAGACACAGCAGAATAAATCAAACAGCTCTTCTTTGTTACACTAACAGTAACATCCCATAAACTAACTCTGAATGATTTCTGCCCTAAAGGGACACCAGAGGGAAACTTAGTGGATGCTCTGCTGTGACTTCAGGACATGACCTGAATCCTGGATTTAACCCTTTAATCCCAATCCTGACTCCAACTCTGAACCGGTTTTACAGGTTTTACTCTCACCCCCCTGCTCCATGAATAATAATAAACTCATCCTAAACTTCTGTAGACATATCAACTTGTTTGGCTTTTGATGACCACCAGCTGAAAGCCGTGTCTGGTGTACTTTGCTTTTTATTCCCCCTGCTACCATGGTCACTGTATACTGTATATGGTGATGCACCAGTATTAAATGATATCTTATCAGTGGAGGTGCAGCAGCTGACTTTGACCCCTGATCTTCTTTATGCGTTATAAGAATGTGTGATGTTGCAATGAGAGAAAAATAAATCTACATTTTACTGTTGTCTTTCATACTCTGCACACGTATATTATTACCTGCGTGACCATGATGCATTGCTGCAGATTAAACTAGCCAACAGGATATAAAGGAGTTAAAATGCAACGTACACATTAATGCAGCAGTAATATTAATCCAGAAACATCAGCTAGATAACAGGAAAACACTGATTACTGACACAGCAGTAATTTTACTATAAGTGCTTTAACTACATTTAACTGATAATACTTTTACGGGTGACTACTGTAACTACATTTAGATGATAATACTTACACACTTTTACTTTAAGTACATTTTACAATACAATGCAAACTTTTAATTTAAGTACTTTAAGTACATTTTACTGCACAATGCAAACTTTTATTTAAAGTATTTTAAGTACATTTTACTGCACAATGCATACTTTTATTTGAAGCACTTTAAGTACATTTTACTGCACAATGCAAACTTTTATTTAAAGTATTTTAAGTACATTTTACTGCACAATGCATACTTTTAATTGAAGTACTTAAAGTACTTCAAATAAAAGTATGCATTGTGCAGTAAAATGTACTTAAAGTAAAAGTATGCATTGTATAGTAAAATGTACTTAAAGTACATTTTACTGCACAATGCATACTTTTAATTTAAGTACTTTAAGTACATTTTACTATACAATGCATACTTTTACTTTAAGTACTTTAAGTACATTTTACTATACAATGCATACTTTTACTTTAAGTATATTTTACTGCATTTAATGCTTTATTGAATGTGTGATGAGAAAAATAAATCTACTTTACTGTCTCTCATACTCTACACATGTATATTATTATTCTACTATTCCGTCTTTGGGAAACTGTTACTCTGCTCTGTTCTCTGAGTGAAAACGCCCAACGCCAGACTCCATTCAGAAAACAGTAAGTTTAAGGTTTGTTGATCTCTGACCTGCTTTGCAGACCTTCAGAGAGACGCAGGTTAGTAGTTTGAGGTTTGGCAGAATCCAGTTGTCAACTCGGCGAACACTAAATCCACAATACAACACTTAATCCAGTTCAATGTTTAACTTCTTCAGCCGTCACCAGGTCGCTCGTCTTCTCCCAGAGAAACAGACAAACAGCAATAAGCCTCATGAAACTACAGCTGTTTCTAACAGAGTTCATCGTTCATTCCGTGTTTCCATCCAGATGTTTTTCCATCAGCAGGTGAGACAAGATGAGCAAACTGTTACTGAACTCTGATCTGTAGTGTTGCTAAGCGTTTTCAGCCCAGCCTGTCTGATAGAAACAGAAACAGGGGAAACGGATGTCATGTGACCGCTGGTCAGCTGATCAAAACAGTAAAATGTCTCCCGTGACTGATATCTGATATATATATATATTAAAAAAAATATATATATTTATATATATATATATATATATATTTAAAAAATAATATATATATATATATAAAAATATTAAAAATATATATATATATAAAATATTAAAAATATATATATATTTATATATGTATATATATTTAAAAAATATTAATATATATATATATTTATATATAACCTATATTTTTTATTTCAAAATGACAGTATACGGTGACTGAATTGTACACTGAATTTCTTTTCTTTATTTGATCATATGTATGTGTTTTGGTATGTGTATATACTGCGTGTGCGTGTATGTATGTATATATGTATACAGTATATATATATGTATATATAAATAGATTTTATTTAATTTTATTATTATTATTTTTTTTTTTACTTGTGTATATTCTTTTACTTATTTATCTATTTTTTTGGTATATAATATGTTTTTCCTGTATCTATACTGGCTTATTTTATATTAATATTAGGTTTGTTAAGTTTCTTTTTACCGAGAATGTTATTACTGGGGACGTTTGTGAATGTTTGTTCTGTTGTTTCAAAAATAATAAAAAAAAACAATAAATATAATATTGAAAAAAAAAAATGACAGTATCCATAGTAACAGCAGAAAACATTAAAATAATTTACATACAGAAGAAGCATAGCGAAAACATAAACAAAGAGCTGTGACAAACATTAAAGGACAACAGAAATGAAACAAAATCAACATCAAATAAAAAAATAAAAAAGAGACCACGCGAGAGCATGACAATAATTTCACTTAAAAACATTAAAGATATTTCATACATTCATTGTTTTGTCTGGATTTCCTATCTTTAGTTATTTGGATCCCAAGATATGTGACAGAGTTTCTCACAGGAATATTAGAGATTGAGGTCACCATGCTTTCTTCCACTGGTAATAGTTATCTGATATATATATATATATATATATATATATGTATGTATACATACATATATATATATATACGTATATATATACATATATATATGCAGGAAAACGCACCGGACAGACCACAGAAACAGGAGATCTATCCCAACCTCCTCTGAATCTCTGACAGAGCAACGGCCTGCAGAGATGGCAGGTCTGCAGCCAACCACTCAGGGTCAAGCTCCGAAGGTCAACCGTAAAAAGAGCTCGTTGAAGACTAGACCTGAGGATAGGACACATAAGAACCTCTCAGAGGCTCCAGCTTCTGAGGATCAGACCTCAAGTTGGTGGACCATCGGTGCTGGCGTTCTACGCAATGTAGGTAGGTGTGCTGTCGCCATCGTGGGACTAGTGGCCTATACATACATCTTAACTGCATAGTGTCACCTCGAGCGATATGAGGTGTAGCACTGTCGTCACCTCGTGCGATATGAGGTGTAGCACTGTCGTCACCTCGTGCGATATTAGGTGTAGAGTTTGCCTGTTCTCTCCGTGTCAACGGGGGTTTTCCTCCAGGTGTTCTGGTTTCCTCCGGCTGTCCAAAAACATGCATCATGACCTCTCACCTAACGTGAGCTGTGAAGGCTCATATTGAGTGAGAGGTATTCAGAAAACACATTCTGAAAAATATAAAAAATAAAAAATAAAATAAAATAAAAAAAAAATAATAATTTTGAAGGGGAACTGAATCTGTAAAATTAAATAAGAATTAAATAAGGAAAACTGAGTATCATATTTGTGAGAAATTCTCATCATATAACGACTTTTTTTCTGGTAAACTTCTGACTTCATTTTGTGTTCACCTTGTCATTACTGTGAAGTTGTTGAAGTTGTTCTTCCTGTGCTGATGCTTCCTATAATATCTTCTACATGTTGCGTCCTCACACAGCGTTTGTCTGTCAAAGGCTTCAGCAGTTCTGCCCTGCATTATCCATCGGCTCTGTGAAGACCCAAACTAACTATGTGATTATTTGTGCATGTTGAAGTCCATGAATTTCTGTTCAAATTTAAAAAAGATGCCATTGACGAGTGTAAAGCAAAACAGTGTAAACATCCAGAGAAGTCTTGAATCTGTTAATACAGGGTTCTCAACCTTTTGTAACTCGAGGCACACTTCCGATTGTTCAAAAATGTCCACCTTCCCAAATAAATGACAAACTGGGCTATAAATATGTGTGATGCCACCGCTTCCCCTCACCCTTCACTGCCTGGCATTAGGAATCTAACGTTTTTATATACTGCTCCTATTTTTATACTTCCTTCTATTTAAATGGTTCATATTTTGTTACACTTTGTTTAGCTCTTTTTTACTGTGTTAGCTGATGCATCTTGCTCTTTGCACTATCCCCTTAGCTGCTGTACACTGCACATTTACCCACTGCGGGACTAATAAAGGAATATCTGATCTTATCTTATTCAGGGTTGTATTTCCTCACCACACTTTTACTGGTTTCAAAAATTGCTTGATTTTGTGTCACTGCTTCTGTGACATACATGTCTGTAAAGGGGAGACTCGTGGGTACCCATAGAACCCATTTTCATTCGCATATCTGGAGGTCAGAGGTCAAGGGGACCCATTGAAAATGGCCATGACAGTTTTTCCTGTTTGGAAAGGAAAGTTTGAAGCATTATTTAGCCTCTTTCCCGACAAGTTAGCATGACATGGTTGGTACCGATGGATTCATCAGGTTTGCAGTTTCATATGATGCCAGTATCTTCACTGTAGCTTTAAACGTGAGCCCGCTACAACCTCTGAAATACAGAATAGCAGTTAATTTAACCATTTGGCAGCACCTTCGCAGCCCACTAGGTGGCTCTCTGAGGCCCACCAGTGGTTGAGAATAGCCGTCTTGAATACAACCATTATTCTCACAAACAATACTTTGACAAGTTAGGCAATATAGATCAATAAAAAACATGAATTAATCAATAACTGAGTTTTACTAAAAAAGCACTTTATTAATCAAGCAGGTTTTCTCTTTTTCAGAATGGAATGATATGAAAGATCTTAAGTTTGAGAGTCCGTCTCCTTTGGAGATGAAAAAATTGAAGGCAAAAATGAATAAAAGCAGACATTTTTTTTAAAAACTCAAAATGAGTTGAAAGTGCTCAGTCCCGGCCCAGCTCTGTTGCGGACGCGTGGGAAAGAAGGCCTGGCTCAGACTGCTCCGGGTCTGGGGCTAAAAGCCAAACTGCAGACCAGGTTTACATTTCTTGCCAAATCATCATTGGCAACACATCAGGAGGGCGCTGCTTTTAAAAAAAATAAAATAAAATAATGCGCCAACCATTCTACAGTAGAGAGAGAAACTTCAGCAGCATCCTCAACTCTCCGTTTACTCAACAATACAATGCATGTTGTTCCTTCCTATCACGGTGAACAGGTGGAGCAAAGCTGGATTGGAGAAGGAGTGTCGGGGCAAAGTGGTCAGCACAGGCAGTCCTCGAAGATCATCGTCGATGTGTGGAGTGGTTCAACGCGGTCGTCGTTGCTATAGCTTGATGGTGCCGGTCGGCAGGCTACTATTACACAGTCTGTAGTAGCGGAGGTCGTTCACCAGCCGCTGCACGCTTTGAGTGAACGAAGGCAAGTCCTGGAGAGAAAAAAAAATTGGTATCGGTGCATGCATACAAGCTGTGATTTCAATATAATTCAGATAAGTGGGAAGAAAAGAAATGGCGTTCTTATCTTACCCGTTCAAGCTTGAAGTTGCGTGCGAGAACAGCTCGCTGGCCGGAGTCCACACCTTGGCAGCCGTTGAGGAACTCTGGCATGAAGGCCGAGTAGAAGGCATCGAAGTCGACCGAGGCCATGTTGTAAATGGCGAGGGTGATTTCCTCCTGAAGAAGGTCGTGACTCTTGTGGAGAAGGACCTGCAGCAGCACGTTGATGAAGTGGAAGAGCATCGAGGTCCGGAAAAGCTTCTGAGGAACAATAAAAAAAAACAAAGCTGTGACAAATGGAGTCTATACGTGGGTTATGAGCACTCGCTGTAGGGGACACATGTCTTCATTACATGTGAGTCCTTTCACTGCTGCTTTAATTACAGGGGACACATTTGTTTTTTCTTTTTTATGTTTGTACGTTATACCTGAAACATCTTATCCACCTTATTCCTAGCCCCCATGATGCCTTGGGTGAATTATGGGCGCAACTTCCGGCGCGTCGTGTCACTGAACTGGAACCGGCGTTTTCAACGGTAACCGTAAAACATGTGTGAACACCACCTGTTACAGCTCAGACGGGATAATATGATCATAGCTCTGCCTTCTACGACGGAGGGACGGGAGGACGACCTGAAGACGTGGCCTCACATAACCTGCACTAGCATATTTAGCTACGTTATTGATTCCATTGCGATGAACAATCTGAAAAGCTCGGAGGCAGATGAGTATTTTCACAGTGACAAGGTTTAGTTTTTTTCTACACACAGATAACCGTACTGTAACTATTTTTAGTGCCATAAACTGCCTTACATTTTATACTGTATAGAAAACAGTCAAAATAACTGTCTGTCATTAAACCGATGCTACAATGCTGCGTCCTTTCCGCCGATCACTGAATAAATACTTCCAGGTCGTGCATAAAATGTATGTGTGGCATCTTCAGTTCCCCCTCTTTCATTCCTGACCAAGCAAGACACCTTCAGTCAGTTTGCAGCTTGAGAGGGGAGACCACTAGAGCAGCCAAAATGTACTTTTCGACCTCATTTATGCTTCTCACAGTACTGTAGTCTGTATGAAATAATTATGATGCAATCCCACGTTGTTAAATATATTACCCTTTGTTGAATAAATGCTTTGAAATGAGCATTTTTAACATCAATGGTGCGCACTGACTGCTTGGCGCTGCAGCAGCAACTCTGTCAACGCAGACGCTGTTTGCACGTAATCCTGCGCCCAATGTTGATGTTACAGCAGTGTTCTTTAATAAAAGGTCAATAAAGTTAACGTTTATTACGTCAATTGAATATTTTGACATTTAAAATGTTCATTAATCGCCGTTGAAATCATGTTATGCGCTCTGTGCTGAACACAGTTAAGCTTAACGATCTTCCTACACAGGTGGAGGCTGTCTGATGGAGATTCAGCCGGAGAATGAGCACACAAACACGCTCGTCTGGCTCTTAACAACAGAGGAGTGCTGCCTGGCGTGGCGCTACTGAACACCGTGCCAGATAGTTAGTTAAATATCTGTTCAAAATAAAGCAAGATTTGGTCAAATGAAGGTGAATTACTCTTCAAAAGAAGGTGGTTAGCCGCTATGGTTAGCCAAGGGGACTAACTGGCTTACTGCTACTCTCCCGCTACTTCACCGGAAGTTATGCCCGTAATCATTTCTTTACAGTAACGCCCTCGATGAATAAGGTGGATAGATTAAACCTTATCGTAACGTACCTCCTACTTCAGTAATCATGATAAATAACTAGACTTTATTTGTCAAAGAGAGAGATGCAAAGGCCAAAATAAAAGTGACAACTTTTACATCTAACAAGTTTTACTGCTAACAAGTGTCACGTAAATGTAAAACCTCATAGTAGCAAAAACAAAGTGTAGAAGTGATCAGATAATAACTGAAAGGTTTCCCCTTTCCTCCGCTCCATGACACGCTGACACCTCTAAAAACAAAAGCTACCAACAGAAAAGCTCAACTCACTCTGTGGTACAACTTGTGCTTGCTGTTGAGTGACTCCAGATAGGCGAGATTCTGCTTGAAGATGTGGATGTCAGGCTGCAGGAAAGACTGTCCAAAAGCCTGTAGAAGACACGTCAGCACAAGAAGTACAGATCGATTTAACAATAGCATTATCCATTAGCATTATCCCAGCTCATTTTATAATTTGATATGAACTTTTGTTCTCCTGAAGACACAGAAACACAAACAAATATCTAAGTTTAAATGTTATTGTTCTATTAAAAAGGTATGATGATATATGGAAAACAACACCGTAAGGTTACAACTCAGGACAGATGGATTCTTAACTAAGTGGTCCCCAATAACTTCAATTTAATTGATGTGAACTAAATGAATATGTAAAAACTTTATATTTTTTATTCTTCTTTTAATTTTTGTTGGTATTTATTAATTTTAATTTTTTCCTTGTGATTTATTATCACCATTTACTTTGATTCTCTTTGTCTTATTTTATTTATTTTTTCCCCATTTATTTTTTATTTATTATTATTCCTACTCTATTTTTTATTCTTTTATTTATATTTTCTAACTTTATCTCTCATTTTTATGTTATTTATTTATTTTTTCACTTAAGTTTTTATTTATTATTATTCCTATTCTATTTTTTTATTTCTATTTTCTAACTTTATCTCTTTATTTTTATTTTATTCGTTAATTATTTATTTATTTATTATTATTCCTATTCTATTTTTATTATTCTTCTATTTCTATTTTCTAACTTTATCTCTCCATTTTTATTTTATTTATTTTTTCCCCTATTTATATTCTGTTTATTATTATTCCCATTCTATTTTTTTATTCTTTTATTTAAATTTTCTTACTTTATCTCTCATTTTTATTTTATTTTATTTATTTTTTCCCCTATTTATTTTTTATTTATTATTACTCCTATTCCATTTATTTATTCTTTTATTTCTATTTTCTAACTTTATCTCTCATTTTTATTTATTTATTTTTCCCCCTATTTATTTATTATTATTCCTATTCTTTTTTTTTTTTAATTCTTTTATTACTATTTTCTAACTTTGTCTCTCATTTTCATTTTTTTTTTTAACTTATTTATCTATTTATTTATTATTTTTCAATTCCTTTTCTATATTTATCTTCTCTTCTCTCCTAATATAAGTATAAACAAACATGTTATTTTGCCTCCCTGTACATTTATGTATTATTTGGGCCTATGGATGATAAATATTATTCATCCCTACTTAATGGAACAATGTTTGGACATTGAGGGGATGCCGAAGCTCACGGACTGCCTCCTAAGGACACTTATGACCCTGTTGTGTCTTAAAAGGAAATAAAAAGAAGATAAACACCCCCCCCCCCCCCCCCAAAAAACCACATGCATACACTCACCTGCATTGCAGCTGTGAACTGGGCCTCATTCTCCATGGTATCTTCAGCAGCTCCTCTTTGGACACTTGTTAAGACTGACGTTTTAAAGAAGTACCTCCAGTTTTGGTGAAGTATTTGGTAAAGCAACTCAAACATCTCTGCCTTGACATCTGGGGAAGACCGCTATCACAGACAAGAGAATGAACGACCATCTGTTACCCACGAAATTTGATGAATGCCAAAGACAAAACCGTAGCATGAGAAATGATATCAAATTATATCATTAACAAGTACCTTTTACACAGCTTTGTACAGCTATATTTTCTGTTGTACACATGCAAATAAGTGGGGGCGGAGAATTAATAAAAATTCTGCTTTTGATTTCGATGGTCGAGATTGGAATCAAAACCGTGATACCCCTAATTAGTTTAACAACAAGTGACACCACATCATTTTAGGTGCTGGCAGGCTAATTAATCCAGGAGCAAACTCAATCAAACTCCAGGTGAACACCAACTGACCTCTGCCACAACCGGGTAGACCTGCTCCATGCACAGAGAAAGGATGTTGGGTAGGAAGGGCTTGAAAGCTTGACCGGGCTCTTGCACCACCACCTGCAGGATTTTCAGGAACTTCTGGACCACTCGACACCCTGCGCTGCCCTCTTCCAAAATACTGACTGCCAGCTGTTCCCTGCAGCACACACGAGAGACATCACATGAATTAGTGTTCATAAAGATACCAGCATTTTCAGTGTTCGCCCCCACGCCATTTAAACCTTTATCCATCTAGATAGTAGGGGTGGGAAAAAAAGAAACATTCACCTATGTATCGCAATTTCTAAATAGATGTTTTAATGCCAGAATCGAAATATCTGCTTCATCTGAGTCTATCTGGAGGTAGAAGGAAGTTACCACTTTTATTGTGGTAGTCTGAGTAACGTGACGTCATATCTGTTCTGCTTCAGTCAACCAAAACAAACCTCAGAGAGTGTAAAACGTTGGAGGGTCAGCGTGGATACGACCTGCACCCTCACATGTTAAATCCAGCGTGGTAAACACTACACATCCAGTAAAGGATGGAAACACTTTGGGTTTCACACATTGACAGGACAAGCAGAGCTACACAGAGCAGAGCTAAAGCTGCATGCTAACTTCTAAAAGGCCAAAATGTGTCAAAAAATAACATCTTAAAAAAAGCAGAAAAAATGCCAAAGTATGTCCAAAATAATACGTCCGCTTTTCAAAATAAGGTGTTAACAAAGGGAACTGTATATACAAAATACATCTATGGAAACAAGATTGATGGATTATATTTACCAGAAATATAAAACATAACATGTCCATTATACATTAAAAAGAGAATACCACTAATCTGTGAGGGAAATGTCTTTATTCTTTGATTTAAGGGTTGCTGGATAATAAATGTAATCAATAATTCCTGACAATGATCCTGATATATTTGACTTCAGGACGTCTCTGACTACATACAACTTTTCTTTTACATCAACTTTTTCCCTTCACGGTCTAGTGTTAAAAAAGTAAACAAAAAAATCGCAATAAATTGCAATACTTAAAAATCACAATACATATCGAATCGGCACCCAAGTATCGCGATAGTATCGTCTCAGGAGATAGGTGAATGGTCCCAGCCCTACTAGACGGGGTGTAATACTACTGTGACTACGACTTGTGAAAGTAGCTATTGTTTGTTTTACCTGGTGAACATGCTGAGGAAAGTGTGGATGATCTGTCCTGTGAAAGCAACGCCCATCTGGACCCGCAACGCCTGAAACAGCGTCAAGAAGAAGGCCAACATCTCATCCGTCACATCTGAAAGAGAGAAGTTTAACATTAACGAAGCTGGCCAGATAACCTTTAGTGACAAAGTCTGTTGAAGTCTTCAGGGATTCATTTTATTATTACTTATTTTGATTATTACTGCAGCTATCAATTATTCTATGCAAACACAGTATGGTTTTGAACTGAATTTGGGACTCGCCATCTCCGATCAAACGGTCAAACTAGGCAGAGCTGATCAAATAATGAATCAATATTCTGTTACTGTAATGTCTATTTCTCTCCTCACATGTTCTCAGAAACATCTCGTAGTGTACTGTTTAGCTGTAAAATGAGAAAGTTTGTGACCCGTTTGTGACCCTGCAGCCATGTTGAGATCAAGTTGAAGGAAATACCAAGCACCGCCCACCAGCCAGAGCACAGCCAATAGGAACACTCTCTCTCTCTCTCTCTGAAATGACCTGTGATTGGTCAAAGTCTCCTGTCACGAGCTAGATGTTTTAAAGCCTGAAAACAGAGCCAAGAGGAGGAGCAGAAGTCTAGTTATCTCTCCTTGAATTACAACATGCTGAAAGGTTGTTATGGATTTTTCCCCCCAAAGATGCTAAAAACCTTGTGCCTACTGAAGCTTTAAGAGAACTAAGCTGATGTTTGCACACTAATGTTTTTTTTGGTACGCTATTTGACACAAACTAGCTGCATCTATAAACTAGAATGGCACTCGGAGAGCGCAGACCTCCGCCAAGGTGCTCGAGTACGATTGCCCCCCCCCCCTCTGCGTTCAGCTTGCAGCATCATCCACATGTATTTTTGTTTATGTTAAGATCAGCTGTACGTAGCGGAGCATCGTAAACACAGGCTCACCTAAACCGTCGTCGTTACGCTTTCCAACAATCACCAAGTGTGCTTTGGTTGAACTCAACTCTAATTTCACAGAGTTTAAATGTGAAAAAACACAGAATCTACAGTTGTTCCTCCCTCCCCGCTCTCTCTCTGAAAGAAAGAGGCGGGGTCAAGCGTCATCAACGCGCCATCAGTTACACTGCACGTGTTACACCCAGAGGTCTTAAAGTGGCAGTAGGCAGTATATTTTTGGCATCATTGGGCAAAATTCCATAATAACCTTTCAGCATATTGCAATTCAAGTGTTCTGAGAGATAACTAGACTTCTGCTCCTCCTCATGGCTCTGTTTTCAGGCTTTAGAACATCTAAACCGAGATGGGAGACTTTGACCAATCACAGGTCATTTCAGAGAGAGAGAGAGTGTTCCTATTGACTGTGCTCCGGTCATGTGACCAGAACTTGGCGTTCCTTCACCAGATTTCACAATGGCGGCGGCATCACTACAAGATGATTCTGAGAACATTTGAGGAGAGATCTGGTCTACTGTTACATGTAATGCTATCATCATGCATGTAATGTTATCATCATGCATGTACTACTAGGAGGCGGTGAAACATCTCGTGTTTGCCGAGCACACTGGGATAGCCTGGGAGACACTGACCTGGCTGTTGAATGAACACTGGGAAAAGGCTGAGGGACACTTGGACCGACTCCTGAAGACTCTGGTAACAGATCTGACGTGATTTGGTGGACTCCCCGGAGATGCTGTACACTATGTCTCTGAGCACGGGCAGGGTCTGCTGTATCACTGCTTTCACTGGTGAGAGGAGAAACAAAGATGGTCAGGGAACACGATTAGAGCAGAAAAAGGACTGTCAGTACTATTTAAGAGTAACAAAGAAATACTGACTGTTGTTCAGATCGGATTGCCGCGGAGTGACGTTCATCGTCCCTCTTATTCCCTTGTATTCTCGAGTGAGTGCTGCCAGCAGGCTGGCGTGGTTGCTGGAGCGTGTTTGCCATTGCTGCTCGCTCTCTGGTGAATTCGGCCACGGGAGCAGCAGCATGTTGGACAAAGCCCTACACACCAACATGTGAGCCTGCGTGCACACACACACACACACACATACCCAAACATACACAATGAGAGTAATTACTTCATGTATTGAGGACATTTTAAGAAATTCAAACTAAAAGAAATAAACAGTCATGCATCTTTTAAACTCTGAAAGTCCTATAAAGACTTTTCTACTTCTCAACACAATAAATAAAGAAATAAATCCAGTAAACAACTGACCCTTCGCTAAGGTCTTTATTTAGTGCTAACGCTAGTTAATGATGTGCTAACAGCGTACTCTGCTAACGTTAGCTCCACAGGGTTTTAACGTGGAAACGTAACGTTTTAGAAACGTATATCTCCTTCCAACCTCTCCGGGTAACGACTATACACAACGTTTAACGTTTAACCTTCAGAGACCGCAATCTCGACTGACTGACTTTACTGTCTTTCAGAGGCTCGAGCAGGTTACGTTTTAGGGCAACAATGAAGATACTGATATCATATGAAACTAAATAAGGAATTAAAGGAATCATTGGTACCGACTATGTCATGGTAGCATATCGGGAAGGAGGTCAAATAACGCGCCAAACTTGCGCTAAATTTTAGCGAGCAAAAACTCTCATGTCCATTTTCAAAGGGGTCCCTTGACCTGTGACCTCCAGATATGTGAATGAAAATGGGTTCTGTGGGTACCCACGAGTCTCCCCTTTACAGACTATACTATTACTATTATTACTGAAAATAATACGCAAGACAGGCATATTGTTTGTTTTCATGAACGGCCGAATGATGCGTCGTTTTAAAAGTTGCGGGTGCAAGGAACTGTAGGATGTTATTATCTCCTCTACTTTGGTAAAGGATGCTCCAGTGTATCCTCTGCTAAAGGAGATAATAAAGGAAGCATTGAAGCACCTTTCCTTAACATTCAGAGGATTCAAACAGCTCTTATCATGGCTGCTACTGAGACACTTCCGGGTCATTTCACTCCGTTAGGAACCTTCCTAAAGAGAAAAAGACTATTCGACCGCAGCCTCAGACCGGACAACGCCATGGCAGCGACCTGTCAATCACAAGGTAGCCATGCCCTAAAGCATTCCCTGCTTTATGGTCTATCTGACTCTAAATGGGACCATAATTTACTAAATGAACATCATGCTGTATTGAAGAAGACTTGAAACTAGAGATTGAGACCATAAACTCATGTTTACAATGTTTACTGAGGTAATAAATCAAAAGAGAAGTAGACTGATAAATGTAGATATGAGAAAATGTCTCATAGACTTCTATAGAACCAGAGGAGTCGCCCCCTGCTGGCTGGTAGAGAGAATGACAGTTTAAGGCTCTTCCACACTGGCTTCACTTGTTTTTGGCGCTTTGTCGTACCGTATCATATGCAAAACAAAATGCAACAAACTGTTACCTCTTGGGGAAGTCTGCGGGTCTGATTCTCCGCAGTAATGAGGTTGAAGATGTTCCGAACAGCCGGCAAAGTGACCAAGAACACAGGCCGCACTGTAGACGTTATGGAAACCATCAGATGGCATGCTGAGAGCAGCAACTTTTCAGGTACCTTGGAAAAAAAGACAGAACAAAAGTGTTGAAAGAAGAACCATTTGCTAACAACACTCTCCACGCCGTTTCTCTTTTCTTTATCTAAGCCCAACCCTCAACATCTTCTTCCCCCACTTTTCAAAACTATTGGCTTGCATTTGTTTAATGTCACACAGTAGGTGGAAAGTAGCTTTAAAAATAATGCAGCACTATCACAGCTCATTACTCAGTTATGTACAAGATGTGAATGAATGATTGAAATCGCACCATTTTATCATTAGAACACTCAAGCAAAGGGAATATTACAGTTTTTCTCGTTCGGTTAAAGCGATTGAGAGAAACTGTAACCAAAAAGGAGCAGATAAATAAAGCGGGAAATAAACACAAGAAGAAGCTCCTGTGAACACGAGCTAAAGGTTCTAGCGTTGGTTAATATTTCCCATATCATACTTCCTCCTTAATGAACCACAGTTTCTACATGAAACCAACATTTGTTTTCTTAGATCAAGTATCCATAAACTGCACTTGACCTAATTTAAATGTCTTCCATTGATCCAACTAACAGATTCTGCATAATAAATCCTATTTAAACGTGAGTATGAGGCGAGCTACCTTTGTTGTGATGAGTGGGCTACTGGCATCTATTGATGATGTGATGAGGTTCAGGAACTGGCTCGTGTTTTGACTGTGGACCTCGCTGTAGAACTGTGCAAGCCAATGAGAGTAGGCTTGCAAAGCAGCGAGGGCCTGTGCATGTCTGTAATAAACAACACAACACACACACACACGTTAAAACATGACGACACGATGAACTCCATAAAACATACTTGTGCTTCTTCTTTACACAGCTTCATTTACAATGTTCCTTGCAATGTGTTCAGCATATTTATGGTAGTATTAATTGTGTTTTTAATGAATTTCTATGAAGCATAATATTAAAGCCCCCCACCCCCCAAAGACAGTTTTACTTCCTGTTCTTTGGTTAATGTTCTTTCTCAAACCGAAAATGGGGTTGTGGTTAATAGTCAGACGTAATTCATCACCATGGCAACCAGATTTCATCGTTTTTTTCAACCTAGTTTTGATGAATTTACTGTTCAAGAATTATGTCAACAACACCGACTCTCTCTCACTAGCTCTGTTCTTCACCATCTGGCTGCTGCACCGCCACCGAGGAGCCGCACCGCAGCACGCCGCCCAGAGCGCTCCGGAGGACGGATAGACATAGACAGATAGGTTACCGTCGTCTGAAATGCAGTTTCAGGACATTTTTGGAGGTTCAACGTCCACCAGCACCGGCTGCTCTCTCCTCAGCTCCCAGCACCGACACCTACACCGCACCGGGCTGCACTGAGATTCGTTTATTTCTCTAACGGAACTTTTCTCTGGTTCTCTTTCGGGCTGAAACTTGTGCGCTCCCCTGTTAGAGGCCCACAAACCTCCGGTATCGGCTGCTTTCCATTAATTTATCTACAGCAGGAGGAGACGGTAAAGAATAGAGCGAGGGAGAGAGACAGTCGGTGTGTTGTGTTAATTCTGCCGGTGGGATTTTGTGTAATTCACCGCGTTGATTTCACCCGTTCACCGTACACACAAACACCATGGTGGAAATTAACACACTAAACTATAAATAAAATGAAAACCCTGTTAGCTAATGCATCAAGTTGGGATAACTAACTAGACAGATAAACAGATTTATCAGTTTGCTGCTCAGAATCAAACCTGCAGCGTGGAGGATGACCTTTGACCTGCAGCTTCTACTATAGTCATACATAATATTCACATTTTACACACAACCTTCTTTTTTTAACTTTGAGCACACAATTTGCTAATCAACTTAGTCAGGAAATGACTCACATAAATATAAAATATCATAGAAATATAGAATATAGAAACTGGAAGAGGGGGCTTTAAAATGAAATAAAGGTTGTTGGTCTGGAGTCAATACGGTCAATTCAATTTCTGTAGCTTCAATATGAAACCAGTAGGTCATGATGGCTGTGAACGGGAGGTAACTTCACTAACGTTGTGCTAACAGCCAGGTCTGCTATTCAGTGGCTTTTGTTAATGCTGGGAAATGCGGCTGTTGAACGGAAACACTGGGTTCCCCTATTACTTTGTCAGTGACGCTGCACAGAGCATTAGATAACAGAACAGTGTTGTCTTGTTATTTGTGATCTTGTGTTCTTAACAGTGTGACATCCATGTTATAAGGGGCTGTTTTTTTTTGCTTACAGCATGTGATACTACTCACACGTCAATGAGGTCTGGCTTAAGCACAGAAGGCACAGCGGTCTCCAGGTCGTAAAGGCTGGTCTGAGAGCCGTAGCAAGTCACTTCAACCAACCTGGAAAAACAAACACGTGGTGATCATTTGCTCTTTGAATGGAACAACACTCACACAGAAAAACAACCACCACCACTTATTATTTGTAAATGCATACATCTGAGTATAGTGTGACAAACACTGAATACATTTTAACACTATACAATTTAAAGGTCCGCTGGTATCTAGCGGTGAGTAGATTTGCCCCGGTAGTCAGTGTTACATGTCGTTTTGCTTTTTTTACAGAACTAAATCCCATTTAGTTCATTTTGGTGTATCAGCGCTGTGTTATCAATAGATAGTCGGACGACGGACGCTTCAAGCTGACAGTGAATGCATCTTAAGGAGGCTCAGCTCAGAGTAGCAGGACTCAGATTTCACACACTGGACGAGAGAGAGTTGACAGACCGAGAGATGGCGGAGGATTTGGTGTCGAAGCGAAAAGCAAACACGCCTATTTGGTAATATTTAGGGCCCGAGCACCGACAACGTCAGGCCAGCTTAAAATAAATCACATTTTCGAGGGCTTCAACATGCTCTAAAAGTTGTTAAACTTTGCACACTTATCAGACGCGGTAAAAAATGTGTTGTTTTAAGAGTCTCAGGCTGGGGTGTTGCAAAACGACTCGCTAGTGCCCCCTAACAAAAACGGAAAAATAAAGCCCCTCGATCAGGTTACATGTATGAAATTTGGCAGACAGATGTAACATGTGGAGACGCACAAAAAAGCCTTTTGGAGGTATGGCCAAAACTCAACAGGAAGTCGGCCATTTTTAATTCAATTTGACATTTTTGCCTAATTTTTAGCGTTTTATAGGTCGTGTACTTTAACGAACTCCTCCTACAGATTTAATCAGATCGACTTGAAATTTGGTCAGGACCATCTAAAGACCTTGAGGATGAAAAATTATTAAAATCCTGAGTTTTTATCAAATGACCTTGCCATGGCGTGGCGGCCACGCAGAGTCGCAGACTCTTTTTGCAGTCATCGTTGCACTCAGCTGAGTTCCGGTTTCATCGTGCCTGGCCGCGTCCATCAGCGTCCCGCCTGTACCCCCCGACGTGCGAGACGGTTTGAGGGCCCGTTCATCGCTGCTTGCAGCTTTAATTCAGATTTAATCCCAATGCTATAAGGGAACCATAATGTTAATGAGGTAATCACCGTGAGGAGGACGGAGCGGTCACAGCCGGTGTGCGCGGCGCCTTGGTGCCAGGTGGATCTCTGCCCCGCAGCAAAAGCTGGACCGGAGAGGCCAGACACACCGCCGTCCGACGTTAAAGATCAGAGTCAGCGCTCTGCACATATTGACCGTCATCTTTTCTTGTAAAATGTCCGGTGTAATCGGTAACACCAGTGTTAAAATACTAATAAAATAATGTTGAAATATAAATTCATGATGTATGCACAAGAAGAGTATTAGAGCACTGACCTCTCCACCACGGCCAGGGCGTCATTGAAACGTGCAGCAAACACTTCCCCGATGAAATGCTCAGCCAAGCGTCCGACGGCCTGAAGCAGAGAGCTGAGGTCCCTGAGAGAACAGTGAAGTCGACGGCAGTCGTTCTCTGCACTGATATTAAGCCTCCGACCTGTAACAAACACACCACGACGGGTCATCGTAACATTTTACTATATTGAATTAGCATCGCCCAACGTGAATGTACCTTCAAAAAAACAAATGCTTACTTGTGCCAGTGGTGACAATAAACTGCTGCAAACCCAGGTATACATCCAAATTATCTTGGAGGACTGGAAACTTGAGAGAAAAAGGAGGAATAAGGAGGAGGCTGCCACGGACTGAGATATAACACCATACATTTGTTGACATGTAATAATAAAATCCATAGCCATGTGTAAATAATTTGAATATTCTTATTTTTGTTACTTGTTAATGTGTACAATA
This sequence comes from Sebastes umbrosus, assembly GCF_015220745.1. Taxonomy (NCBI): domain Eukaryota; kingdom Metazoa; phylum Chordata; class Actinopteri; order Perciformes; family Sebastidae; genus Sebastes; species Sebastes umbrosus. The sequence goes on along the minus strand of NC_051282.1, from coordinate 31,575,722 downwards.
TACAAACACATAACATGCACAATACAGAATTGAACTTAAAGAAAAAAACACAATGTCATAACGTCAGGACGTAGTCTATTTGGAGATACCGGTTCCAAACAGGAACCAATTTATGGAAACATATTCAACAGAATAAAATTTTCAATATTATGAAGAATTAAGATTCACTACGGAGGACCACAAGAGTCACGTAAATAGTAATAAAGCATTTAATTGATTAATAACTAATTACACAATAAAAAATAGCCATTAATAAATCTGTTTACAAATTGATTTATTAATCTATGAATAAATAGACTAAATTACAAAGTAATTATTTGACATTTTAATGGGCAATAAAAATAATTTAAAAAATAATTTACAAATAATAAATATTAATCCATCAATAAATAGTTCAAATTAAAAAGGGATTTACAAAAACACCATAAAACAGTCAATAAGTACATCATTTAAAAATACATTAATTCATTCATAAATAAAAAAATAAATAAATAAATAAAGGAATTTAAAATTCTATTTATTTGAAAAGAGTAATAAATAATTGGATTCACAAGTTGAATTAAGAATACGGGTTTTAATCAGGCATTTAAAAAGGCAACTTCTTTTCCCATTTGCATTTATACTTTATGAATTAATTAATGTATTTTTTAAATGATGTACTTATTGACTGTTTTATGGTGTTTTCTGAATCCATTTTTAATTTGAACTATTTATTGGTGATTCATATTTGATTTGTAAATTATTTTTATAATTCTTCATTTTATTTCCCATTAAAAAGTCAAATAATGAATTACTTTGTAATTTAGTCCATTCATTCATAGATTAAAAAATACATTTGTAAGCAGATTTATTAATGCCTATTTTTATTGTACAATTAGTTATTAATTATTAAAGGCTTTATTGCTATTTACATGCCTCTTATGGTCCTCCGTATCACTAGATAAAGCATTTTACTTAACACTGCTACTTAATACTCCAGTGAAGTCCACTTAAAGATGCCAAAAGCTGTCAAGGTTGACACCGTCAACGATCTCTTACCAAAGTAGAGAATGCATGGGATGGGAGCAGCTCCATCACCTTGGCAACCACCTCCAGACTCTGACGCAGGTACCTTTGCCACTCGGTCTGTTGCTATAGTTACCAAACGAAAAGAGAACATCCAGACGTTGAGGTGAAGATACAGGCCTTTGTAATGTGCGCCTGTCTTAAAAGGGGCTTTTATTAGAGACTCACAGGATAAACAGTATTAACTGAACAACTGACAGACTGTGAAATATATGTATAAATTGTTCTTACGTCATCATCCAGAGTCTCATCATCCAGCTCTTCTAACTGGGCCTGATTGTATCTGAACTGAATGCGATTCAGAACTTCCCTTAACAGAAGAACTAAGGCATCTTTGTACCTGTCCAACCACACACACAAATATATCAAACAAGCACATTTTAAACAAAAGCAACGACAAATTACTACCAACACTTGATTGCTTGTATTTAGTTCACTGGGCGCTGACGTGTAAAACGGTATAAATAGGTTTTTATGAGCGACTTACCTATTAAGAACACTTTCTCTGTCACTGTCAGCGAGTCTGCTTTTGTTTTTGGTTGTTAGAAAATCCAAAAAGACACTCCATATATCCAAACAGGCAAAGTAGCCTTCATGGGTAGGCTGTTAAATCAATGAGAAGAGAAGCAGGTTTTATAATCTGTCAGAATTCACATGTTTTTGCAGGAAACCTGTAGAAATCAGCGAGCTGTTGCTGTACTGCGTAAGCAACTTGCTTGACTTTAATGATCATTACCTGGTTGAAGGTGTACTTGAAAAGCAGGCCTAGAAACTCTACAATTGGAAACTGAGGACTGGACTCGATCCGCCTCAAGTGAACACTGACAAACAGGCGCAGAAAATCTGTGAACTTTTCCAAGTAACTGCAAGAGGAGAAAGAGAAAACATGAATCAAACAAACATCTTGCACTGAGAAATTACTTCATACAGTCTATGCTGCTTAAACCACATCGCCCACAATGTTAAATTACCCGGTCTGTATTCTAAACCTCATACTATACTAGTAGTACAACCTCGTACTATACTAGTAGTACAACCTCATACTATACTAGTAGCACAACCTCATACTATACTAATAGTACAACCTCATACTATACTAGTAGCACAACCTCGTACTATACTAGTAGTACAACCTCATACTGTACTAGTAGCACAACCTCGTACTATACTAGTAGTACAACCTCATACTGTACTAGTAGTACAACCTCATACTATACTAGTAGTACAACCTCACACTATACTAGTAGTACAACCTCATACTATACTAGTAGTACAACCTCACACTATACTAGTAGTACAACCTCATACTATACTAGTATAACAACCTCATACTATACTAGTAGTACAACCTCATACTATACTAGTAGCACAACCTCGTACTATACTAGTAGTACAACCTCATACTGTACTAGTAGCACAACCTCGTACTATACTAGTAGTACAACCTCATACTATACTAGTAGTACAACCTCATACTATACTAGTAGTACAACCTCATACTATACTAGTAGTACAACCTCATACTATACTAGTAGCACAACCTCATACTATACTAGTAGCACAACCTCGTACTATACTAGTAGTACAACCTCATACTGTACTAGTAGCACAACCTCGTACTATACTAGTAGTACAACCTCATACTATACTAGTAGTACAACCTCATACTATACTAGTAGTACAACCTCATACTATACTAGTATGACAACCTCATACTATACTAATAGTACAACCTCGTACTATACTAGTAGTACAACCTCGTACTATACTAGTAGTACAACCTCACACTATACTAGTAGTACAACCTCACACTATACTAGTAGTACAACCTCATACTATACTAGTAGTACAACCTCATACTATACTAATAGTACAACCTCGTACTATACTAGTAGTACAACCTCGTACTATACTAGTAGTACAACCTCGTACTATACTAGTAGTACAACCTCATACTATACTAGTAGTACAACCTCACACTATACTAGTATAACAACCTCATACTATACTAGTAGTACAACCTCGTACTATACTAGTAGTACAACCTCGTACTATACTAGTAGTACAACCTCATACTGTACTAGTAGTACAACCTCGTACTATACTAGTAGTACAACCTCGTACTATACTAGTAGTACAACCTCGTACTATACTAGTAGTACAACCTCATACTATACTAGTAGTACAACCTCATACTATACCAGTAGTACAACCTCGTACTATACTAGTAGTACAACCTCATACTATACTAGTAGTACAACCTCATACTATACTAGTAGTACAACCTCATACTATACCAGTAGTACAACCTCGTACTATACTAGTAGGACGTACTGATTTGGACAAAATGTAGCAGGTAGTATGCGAACAAAAGCTAAATCTACAGTGTGCCAAAAATACCCAGATGTCGTACTGATTTGGAAAAAATCTCCAGCATGCATCGGTCCAGTCTATCTCACCTACTGTATCCCACAATGCAAAGCGCTGGACCGCTACAGGCTACGGTTACAACAACAACAGCAGCCAGAAAAGGCTCGTTTTTTTTTTTTTTTTTACATTTTTCATAGCCATTTCATCACTAAATTAAATTCTGAACAAACTGATGAAATGAATAAAGTGTAAAATTACCAATATGGCATGTTTGTTCCTTGTTACTGATAGAGAGTTCAATCATCCAATCTACCGAACAACTCAACACAAGAGTCAACACCAACAGGAGAATACTTCTTTTTACCATTGGCAGAGCATTTTGGCAAATATTTCTTGGGCGCTCCCCACATAATCAGCTGTGCTGCTCATCCCACAAATACATGATCCTTACAAGTTGGACATCATTGTGAAGGTAAATAAACAGGCTTTCCAATGATGTAAAATACAATGCCAGTTAGCATTGTAACAACAGAAATAATCCACCAAACACAAGTTTACGAACTTTTTTTCCCCAGTTTATATATAAATAAAATCGAATGGGACTGTAGAGACATGAGATCATTCTCGGCCACCGTCTAGTCAACTGAAAAACAGACCAAAATAGTGTAATTTATAGGGTTGCACCGATATTTATTTGTTAATTTAGTTTTACAAAGTTAGGAAAGAAATGTCCAGCCTGATGTTTCCTTACGCAGAATGATCCCAGTCACACAGTGAGGCAGACAGCTGATAATTCATTAAACACTGGTATCAGATTGGTTCTTGGTATCGGCGGATACCCGAAGCCCAGGTTTCGCTATCGGGACTGAAAAAGTCGGATCGAGTTTTAAAGTTAGTTAAAATGACACACATGTGACGGAGCTGAGAGGTACATGGCTGTGTAGAGCAGCAGTGATGAAAAGAAAGGCCTTTTTGAGAGATGGACTTCTCAGAAATGGAACACGATCAAATGTCGACGACCGGCACAAACATTTACCGTAAACTGCTCAAACTAAGATAGACATTTAATCTATTCTACTTTATTGTCATACAGACGTCAACAACTTAAAGTAAATAGATTGTATTTAGGATCAAATATACCCTTGTCCAGTCTAGAAACAGTAGACATGTTCATTTGATTGTAAAGTATACACAACATACATTTACTATTTTTTACCCCTATCAGCAGCTATAATTTATTATATCTTCAAAGCTGCATTACTGACTTAACAGTACAATAAGTTAGGGCATTAATTCAGCTGAGCAATAATCTGGTTAACTCCGGCATTAACACTGCATACTAATGGACTGAGCCTTACCTCTCGTCAAGTTCCTGCAGGCGGCTCTTGACAGTATGAGCGTTATTCTCTCGCGTCAGCCTCTGCAGGAGAAAGAAGGTCTGCTGGAACATGCGCAGCAGGTACTCCTCAAAATCCATTGGCACGCAGTTCTTTGACACAAGCTCATTGACACAGGTCATGGCGAGCACACCGAGCCGGGCGCGGTCCACCTTGTTGCACTCGCTCTGCTGTCCGTTCCGCCCTCCTCCTCCGTTCGATGTCGGTGTCATTGTCCCGGGATTGAGCTGACCGTTAGAAGAGGAGGAGTTGGAGGAGATGAAGGACCCCGCCTTCGCCTTCGTCCGAAGATCACAGCCGAAACGTGCAAAATGGAAAATGGATGCCAGCAGGGTGGGCGTGATGCTTGTGGACAGAGGGATCCAGCTGAACAGGTGAGCCAAACACTCCAGAACGAGACAACAGAGCTGCTGACTCTCATTGTCCAATGCTGCCATGGGCTGGCAAAGCAGCTTTGAGTACTGGCTGCCCTGAAACAAACTGCCCAGCAACTCCACTGATAGATTTAGGAGACAAAAAACGGGCGAGTTAACACACAACAACAAACCGCTCCATAAAATGTTTGCAGTCGTCAATGGTTGGAAACACAAACAAGACACTATTCCATGATTATAACCACATTACTGTTACGACAGGACAATTCACTCACTACTTTCCCCTGAGGTGGGTGAGGGAGGTGGGGTAGAAGCTATGACACTGTGCTTGTCCCAATAGGTCTCCAAGATACCTGCAAAACACAAAGTACAAGAAGAACCCAATTATCCACATTTACTGAAGGTTTTCCACCAAAACATTTGTTCTGACTGGCAGCCTGACTGCAGCTTTTATCCTAAAGATAGGGTCGACGATATTGGAAATAACTTTCTTTAATCATATTTGCTCCATTTCTACCTACTGCAGCTTTAAGTTAAATTCATTATTTCTGTTGACTTGAAATCATTGTTTTATTTGATGTCCTTGCAGCCATCTGGCGTTTGTGCCCTCAAAAAAATTACAACGCCAAAGGTCAAGTGGCCCCTAATAAGATGAAATTCCAGGCCTGCAACCAGTAGTTCTGCACCATAACGAGATCGCGCTCTAGATTTCACAGTAACAGCATAACTCTCTTTTCAACTACTTGCCTGTAACCTGTTGTTTCACTTCTGTACTGAAAGACTTCACTACCTTTGACCTACCAGCAGCTACAACCAGGAAAAAGACTGTACATTTAGGAAATCACTGCATTGCACAAAGTATTAAAGGTTGTTCTCACCTGTCAACAGTCCGAGCACGGTTGGTACCTGCTCCAGCAGCAGTTTACGCAGCTCGTCTTTCCTGGCGACGCTCAGATCTTCGCGAGGACACGCGAGTTCCTCTGATGTCGTTTTCAACATCACCAACCCTAACGAAGCCAGAGCTGGGGACTGGATCAACTGCAGTTTACAAAAGATTGACAGACAACAGATCTATCAGTAAAGAAACCGTTTCCAGACTGTTCCATGCAAGGTAGCCATGAGGGCTGGTCGATGGGTCATGGTTTCTCACTGCGGTGGGCATACTTGTCTAAAACAAAGCACATCTCTGCTACCATTAGGGCTGCACAATTAATCCAATATTAATCATGATCATGATGTTAGCTTCCCACAATTAAATTAACATGATCGCCTGCTATATTGATGTATAAAATCCATGTTCTGCTCATAGAAAAGGCTGCAGCATATCAAATCAAGCGCTTCCTAAACGAACAGCCACCAGCCGGTGATCGAGATGTTTTGGCTTCACTTTTAGGGAGAGATAATATCTATACAACCAATGTGTTTATGATTAGATTGTGAGCATAAAGTTGTTTATCTTGCCTCTTAATGTTGGTAATTCTGCTCTCACAGTGCACCAGATTGATGCATTTAACTTTAAAATGTAGTTAACAAAGGGGTAGGGTGAATATTCCTGTATTTTTTCATATTGCAATATATATTTAGCAGAAAAAAAATATTGAAATGTCAGTTTTTTTCAACATCGTGCAGCCCTAATTTGTAGAGCTTGGAAGTGAAAACAGCGCTCTGTTTATTTTAACGTGAATGTGCAATAAAAATATGTTGTTGCTAAAATCTGTGAATAATTATGATAAGTAATCGTGATATCAATATTGATCAAAATAATCGTGATTATCATTTTGGCCATAATCGTGCAGCTCCAGCTACCATCTAATACACTTTTATGAAATAAAACATTAACTTTCACACAGAAAATGCCATACACAGTATATATATATAATAAGTGTGCATGTTAAGGTCGTCATCTGCTCACTAAATCAATCACAAGACGAGATGCAACAGGATTTATAGTAAGTGGTTTATCACTTTGGCTGAACAATTTCCTGAAGTTTATTTAATCTGTTACTTTCTGTTCTGCTCATAATCTGGTGATATGGTGCCTTCAAATGGCGTGGTGTTTACCGTGTTCACCAGTAGAGTCCATATAAACGCCGTCCTCAAGACCTACATTTGATGTAACCCGTTGTATTTTAAAATTTGCAACGAAAGGAAACTGATTCCAAACAGCAAAGCTCTTTTTTATTACCGTGTGTGCACTCTGGAGCAATAGTTCAACATATCCTCCAAGCAATAGTGCAAAGCTGTAGGATTTGTTAGGTCATATTAATATAACTTCTGCACTTGTTCACGTCCAGCCACATCCTCAAAACAAACAGTGACTAGGCTACTTTCTTTTTGTAGACTGCAAGCGCTAAAGAATACGGACGTACAGAGCTAAATCAAAAAAGAAGGTAAACCTGAAATACAATTTGACAGAATTTAGGGACACTTTTTTTAGAGCATCTTCACATTATCAAAGAACAATTGTTCAGTGTGTAACAGCGGCTATGGCTTTGTAGTAGAGCTGTCCCGAATACCATTTTTTGGGAAGATCTGGTGAGAAATATTCAAAGGTATTCGAAGCTTCGCGGCGCAGCGTAGAACGTTGACATGTTCTTCTGTCAGTCTATCTCCATCTCCCGTTCTACTGACACACCTCCACACACAACAAACAGTCTGAGAATAACTCATAATAATTAATGGTGAACATGAATAATGCTGATTTGGGTCTTTCTATTAACAATGTAAGGGGACATATCTTAATTTTTTGGAGGTTGATTACCATGGCAGTGGTCGAAGCTTGGAAGCATTCGGGTCAGCCCTACTTTGTAGTCTTGTTTTAATGCAACTTCTGCATCTTTGTAAACTTCTGCTAAGTATTTAAGAACACATCAAGAAACTTTCAGCGGGGCTTACCTGAAGGGTGTTTGTAAAGAAATCATGGTAGAACATTGGCCAGTCCTGGCGACCGATGTCCACGATGACTTTGCACAGTTTGTTACGGATGAAAAAGGGCACTGATTTATGCTGAGCAAGCAGGAGTTTGGGCAGACAGCTGCGGATCTCCATCTTGTCTTGTGAAGGGACACCGATCCACATCTTGTTCACCAGGTTCTGAAAGTAAAAGGGAACAATCAGCTACGTCTCAAAAAGAGATTTATACATACAAATGTTGTATAACAGTTCTCAATCTGTCAACAGTAATTCTTTCTTTGAGTAATGTTTCATTTATATATTTAACAATATAGGCTGTATTCAAAACCGCCTACTTCATACTACTGAAGAACGCAGTACACAGTACATACTGCATACTGCATACTGCATTCCTCAGTAGAATGAAACAGTTAAGGCGATGTATTTAGCAGTATGCTAGACCAGGCTTTAGCCTTTAAACCAGCTCTTAAAGCACTGGACAAAAAAAATAACTCGTACCACTATTACAATATTACTGAAAAATACAACTTTGATTTTTGTTTTATGTTCTGTTAGTTTACTTTATAAGATACTGCAGGTTTAAACTATTTATTCTAACAGCTCATAGTGAAGTCAGACAAACAGGATCATCAACGAGGGGAGACGGGAAATATAAAACATTGATCCACAACATTTACTCAAACTGCTTTTTCAGTTCCAGCAAATAAACAGTGGACTGATCTCCTCCAGATATTAGAGTCATGTTAAAGAGGCTCATGTGAGCGATGCCCGCGGGCGATTGTGGAGCTTCTCAACTCCAAAAAGGCAGATAAACACAGGTTCCTGTTAATTTATAATGGACATTTGTGTTGTGATATTTAAACAAAACTATCCGTCAACAAGGAATTCCAGCCAGCTCATAGCGGTCTGTGAGCGTGACCGCCCGGCTGGCTGGAGAGGTAGCGACCCCGGCAGGCGCTATAGCTAACTGTCACGGCAGTTTGTGAAGCTTCTAAACTCTGAAAACTTCGGAGCAAATGTTCAATTCACCATCTAATATCGTAAAATTCAAGTCAATATTCTAAATCTACATCGTTGATTTCTCACCTCAAAAATGTTCAGAAGTGAATTTAGTGATGAAATAGATACGAAAAATTTAAAAAACAAGCCGTTTTTGGCTGCTGTTGTTGTTGTGATCGTAGCGGTCCAGCGCTTTGCATTTTGGGATACAGTTGGTGAGGTAGACCGATGCATACTGGAGATTTTTTTCCAAATTAGTATGACATCCGGATTTTTTTGCATACTGTAGAATTTGCTTTAGTTTGCATACTGAATACTACATACTACATTTTGGCCAAATCAGTACGTACTACTAGTATAGTATGAGGTTGTACTATTAGTATAGTATGAGGTTGTACTACTAGTATAGTATGAGGTTGTACTACTCATATAGTATGAGGTTGTACTACTAGTATAGTATGAGGTTGTACTACTAGTATAGTATGAGGTTGTACTACTAGTATAGTATGAGGTTGTACTACTAGTATAGTATGAGGTTGTTCTACTAGTATAGTATGAGGTTGTACTACTAGTATAGTATGAGGTTGTACTACTAGTATAGTATGAGGTTGTACTACTCATATAGTATGAGGTTGTACTACTAGTATAGTATGAGGTTGTACTACTAGTATAGTATGAGGTTGTACTACTAGTATAGTATGAGGTTGTACTACTAGTATAGTATGAGGTTGTTCTACTAGTATAGTATGAGGTTGTACTACTAGTATAGTATGAGGTTGTACTACTAGTATAGTATGAGGTTGTTCTACTAGTATAGTATGAGGTTGTACTACTAGTATAGTATGAGGTTTTGAATACAGCCATAGTGCCCACTGAAAACATTTTTACTAACACACCCTCCGCTACAACTTTAAGAACATTTAAACATGCATATCTCAGATTGCATATCTGTGATATGGAGAATAAGGTGAAAGTAGGGGTCACTAGTCATTAGGGGTCACAGGAGGTTCAGTCTTTTATCCCATGCAAAATGTGTTACACACCTAGCTAACTTGTTTTGCAGAATTAAAGAAAGGAGGAAACAGGAACCTTGTGAAACAAATTCTCTTCTCTGTACCTACAAAGCAAAAAAAAGGTACTAGGAACATATCAGATATGCATCTCCCACCTACAGGACTTACTTCAAATACTGTGAGGCTGTACATCATTACATACTCATTCCGAGTATTGGAGAGAAAGAACAAGCAGTGGCGCCACGCTCCAGTCTGCTGAGCGAAGTTGTTCAGCAGCTCTTCTGCAGAAAAAAAAAAGGAAGTCGGCAAGACAGAAGTGCATGACAATGAGGCGGTTCACTTGCAGACAGACTGAAAGTAATGCGCCACACAACACAGGAAGTGTGTGGAAGCAACGCAATTCTTTTTTACTTTTAATAGAAAGCAAATAATTTCAGGTCACATTAAACACTCTACACAGGGACCTTCACTACAGTATATTGCAGGATGCAGCACATTGTATTTTGTATTCGGGGATTAAGAGCGTCTGAGGCAGATGTGTGCCAACGGCTAAAAGAATTTGGGAGAGCGTATCACATCAGGAAAAACCTCGACCGTTTGACAATCTCAATATTGATCAAAACAATTGTAATTATCATTTTGGTAGGGATGCACCGATACAGACCGAGTACAAGTACAAGTGATTACATTTGGGTACCTGCCAATACGGATCACCGATACGAGTACTTCTCTGTGCCAAAAGACCCTCGTTAACAACCAGCTGGAGGGTGGGGGAGTCCCGCATAAGAGGCTGTGCGCCGCGACCGGCTCTAGGTCGGCTTGGAAAGGCATGGGACGAAGGTGCTTCCCGGGGCCGTGGACAAAGTGTCACCGGGGCGGACTGTCCTCAGTGCGCCCCAACCGCGTCGTGCCCCCAGGGCGGGGCTCGGCCCACGTAAAAGGCGCCAGGGGTCTGCAGCGATGTCTGCAACCCACCCGACACGTCTTGAAACATGAATTAAAGAGTCCAACACAAGCGCGAGTCAGAGTGTGCAAGCAAACCCCCGTGGCGCAATGAAAGTGAGGGCTGGTGAGCTTACCACCGGCCGTCTCGCCCCGCACCGTCAGGGAGGTGGAGCGTGAGTGCGTACGATAGGACCCGAAAGATGGCGACGGGAAGTTAACGTCACGCTGCGGCAATGTGGTATCGGAGCTTTTGTATCGGAGCCGTTTTGCGAGTACGAGTACATGAGCACAGTATCGGACCCGATACTGGCATCGGTATCGGTGCATCCCTACAGTTTGGCCATAATCGTGCAGCATTACTTGTGGACAATGCCCTTAAATCTAATGTGTAGTGGGAGGTTTAACAGGGCCACACTTACCTATTTCTCTCTTTCGCTCATTGGTTGTGCAGCTGTGAAAGAACTCAGTCATAAGGCTCTCCAGTGCACGCAGTGATCCCTCCTCTGAAGCCTGGTGGATAATAAAAAACAAAAAAGCACAGCTAAGTACAAAACACACATTAAGACTATTAAGACTAAAATGCATAACCCAAACCATTGAAATCTGCATTTATTGTTATAATAATCTACAATTTAGTGGTGTGCAATGTCATGCACCATAGACGCTCAACTGAAGACCAATCATAAGCCTCTTGAAGAACAAGAAACCCATCCTCACAGTGAAGAGAACGATGCATTCAAGTATCATGCTTACATATCTCATATATTTGTTAATAAAGAACGCCTGTATGCATGTGCAACTTCAACATGTCGCTCTGTAGGCTGATTAAAAGGAGACCTTTTTTAATGTTAGGCCTATGTACCTCATCAGGGTCACTCTAGAATCTAGTGAATAGGAACCTCATGCACATACTGTAGATATAGTTGATATGACAAGCCGGTTTAACATTTAATAGCTAAGCTTGACTATCCGGAATTAACATTAGAGATATCCACAACTACATTATGACTAGTCAGAGTTGTTGTGCTTGACGTTGCTCATCAAGGCTTCTCATTGGATATCGGACCCAACAAAGCATCTGAACAGTGTCAGCAGAAGCTTTTGCTAACTTGGATAGTTCGGTAAAGTGTGAAAGATTTTCACAGATTCAAACTTCCCGGATCAATAACTCATAAGTTGTTAAAACACCAACGAGGGCTCTAGTGAGGTAGACGACGAGCTATACAACCTCATTTTAATCACAACAAGCCTTTAGTCCTCCGAGCTTGACGCATAATAACATCAGTCTCTATGTTGCAGCCGGCTGTGAGACGAGTGGTTCAGGGACCGCTGTGCATGAGATAGTTAGAAAGTGACGTGAAATAGAAAAAGAGCTCATCATCGAGGAATCTGTGGCCAACGAGAGCTGTAATGTTCACTAGAGAGTTGTGGGAGAAATTTACAGCGTGTTGCAGATTTATTGTCTCCAGACACACTTTATAAACCCGTACGGCTGCAGTGCAGCGCCACAGTATGTTTGAATAGCTTCACCTCCCGTCTCAACCCCCTAACGTAATTAACGTCATTTCACCTCGTCACAACTCTAATTCTAGATATCTGTAATTACATTTAGACTATCCCTAACTCCAGTTAGAGATGTCTACAACGTCATTTTGTCTACTCAAAATTTATTTTTAGATATCTAAAATGACAATGTAGATATCTACAATTGAGGAGGAATTAAAGATATCTTGAAATAGTCAGAATTAAATTGTAGATATCTGCAACTGAATTGTGGATATCTGTAATGAGAAACCCCATACACATGAATGGCAAAAGTAGTTTGAATCGTACTGATCAAAATGTAATTATGGATATCTAGAATTAGAGCTTTGCCTTGTCAAAATAGAATTAGGGATATCTTGAATTAGAGTTTTGATTGGGCAAAATGACATTGCAGATATCTCTAACTGAAGTTAGAGATATCTGCAACGTCATTCTGACGATTCATAACTCCAGTTCAAGATATCTACAACGTCAAATTGAATTTTAGATATCTAAAAAGGACAATGTAGATATCTACAATTCAGGGGAATTAAAGATATCTTGTAGATATCTGAAACTGGAATTACGGATATCCACAATTCAGCTGCAGATATCGGCAACTGAATTGTGTATATCTGTAATGAGAAACCCCGTACACACGAAAGGCAAAAGTAGTTTGCATCATACCAGTCAAAATGTAATTATGGATATCTAAAATTAGCCAAGTCAAAATAGAATTAAGGATATCTTGAATTAGAGGCCACATGACGTTACAGATGAATATCCTGTCTAGCTATTAAATGTTAAAAGGGCTTGCCATAGTCAATGCATATGTATCACTGATTGTTGTGTAGGTTTTGGCATAGTCTTGGCATAGTTGGCAACTACTATCTTGCATGATAATTCCAGTCTTGGTCTGGGTTACATCCATTGCAATACCACGTTTTAGTCAGGTTGAGGAAGTTGGGCCCTGTCTGGCATAAACAAGATAACAAATAAGAGACTTTGTTAAAGAGCAGCTCCTTGTCCAATTCAGTTGCGGATATTCGCAACTGAATTGTGGATATCTGTAATGAGACACCTCGAACACATGAAGGGCAAAAGTAGTTTGAATCGTACGAGTCAAATAACGGATATCTAAAATTAGCCTAGTCAAAATAGAATTAAGGATATCTTGAATTAGAGGCAACATGACGTTGCAGATGAATATCTTGTCTAGCTATTAAATGTTAAAAGGGCTTGCCATAGTCAATGCATATGTATCAGTGATTGTTGTGTAGGTTTTGGCATAGTCTTGGCATAGTCTTGGCATAGTTGTCAACTACTATCTTGCATGATAATTCCAGTCTTGGTCTGGGATACATCCATTGTAATACCACGTTTTAGTCAGGTGGACAACTGAATTGTGGATATCTGTAATGAGAAACCTCGTACACATGAATGGCAAAAGTAGTTTGAATCACACGAGTCAAATAACGGATATCTAAAATTAGCCTAGTCAAAATAGAATTAAGGATATCTTGAATTAGAGGCAACATGACGGTGCAGATGAATATCTTGTCTTGTGCATATGTATCGGTGATTGTTGTGTAGGTTTTGGCATAGTCTTGGCATAGTCTTGGCATAGTCTTGGCATAGTCTTGGCATAGTCTTGGCATAGTTGTCAACTACTATCTTGCATGATAATTCCAGTCTTGGTCTGGGATACATCCATTGCAATACCACGTTTTAGTCAGGTGGAGGAAGTTGGGCCCTGTCTGGCATAAACGAGATAACAAATAAGAGAGATGTGTTTTTAAAGAGCAGCTCCTTGCAGGCAGGCAGGCAGCTCTGAATTCCTCAAATAAGCCAGAACTTGCAGAGACTCAACGCAGACTCCTCTGAGCAGAATGCTCCTGTTTTGCAAGATGGGCGTCTGGTAATCGTGAAATGGCTTTAACGAGCTGTCACATCCCGTCACATAACCTGCTACCTCACCTCTCACCGCCACATGCAGCTACACAGGCACACACTTTTAATTAAAAATACATTATGACATTATAAAAACACAACTTTGTGCTTCTTCCTGTTCAAAACACATCAATCTGGTTGCAGCCACGTTAGCTTGTTAGCCCCTACAGACAGGAAGGAGAATATGAATATGAATAATACACTCACCATGTTTAATGCCTCAGATGCTTCTTCAGTTCACTTGTTCTTCAGGTTATTTACAGGAATAAGCCAGCATTACACCGTTAGCTCATCATGCTCTCACTGACGGCTCACTAAGCTAGCTAGCTAGCTAGCTAGCAGAGGCTGCTAACGAGAACTAGGAAACGTTAATAATCCAATAAAACACCGTTTTCTCTCAATTCATCAGCTTTAACACTAAATCAGACACCACAACCTCACGCCGGCTGGTTAGCAGCATCGTCGTGTGACTCCGTCTACCGTTAAATCCGGTTTTAGTGTCAACATCTAACATCTAACGGTTAACGTTCATCAGCTTCCTGTGCTCCAAGCTAACTCACCTAGCTGACGCTGCTAGCTACCGCTGCTAACTGACGCTGCTAGCTACCGCTGCTAACTGACGCTGCTAGTTGACGCCGCTGCTAACTTACTTAGCTGCTAACTTACCTAGCTGCTAACTCTAGCTGCTAACTTAGATGCTAGTTTACCTAGCTGCTAGCTGCCGCTGCTAGCTGCCGCTGCTGCGGCGGAAGGCTAACTAGGTAGCTTCTTCTAGAAGGATGAAGGCTTAGCTTAGCTTAGCTCAGCTAGCTGTCAGACTGCCATGCTTCTGTTGCTTCTTGTTGGTCAACTCTTCTTCACCGGTTTGTAATCTCAAAGCTGGTGAATCTGCAGACTGAAGTTGTGCATCTGAGTCTTCAGTAATAACACTATCTATATATATATAGATATATATAATACTGTGCGCTGGTTCCTGTTATTCTGTTATTCCTCCTCTCAGAGCTTTTGGGCGGATCAGACTGCAGCTAGCTGCTGCTGGTTACTACAGGCTGCACTTCCTCTTTAGCTGCAACATCAACCAGACCAGCCAGACCAGCCAGCTGGTGTCAGGCAGGCAGTCACTATAATAAAAGCTGGTGTCAGGCAGGCAGTCACTATAATAAAAGCTGGTGTCAGGCAGGCAGTCACTATAATAAAAGCTGGTGTCAGGCAGGCAGTCACTATAATAAAAGCTGGTGTCAGGCAGGCAGTCACTATAATAAAAGCATGATCTGCTATTGAACATTTTATTTTATTTTATTAATTAATCTTTTCCTTTCCTTACATTTTATTTGTTGTACAATTTATTTTATTTTTTATATTATTGTTATACTGTAAAATATACATGCAGAATTTTTTGTAACTACTGTATTGAACTTTTGAAATAAAGTATGAAAAAATGAAATATATAAATAACTGAGCAACTTCCTCTTTAGCTGCAACACATCAACCATCAACCAAACCAATCGGCTGGTGTCAGGCAGGCAGTCACTATAATGAAAGCTGGTGTCAGGCAGGCAGTCACTATAATGAAAGCTGGTGTCAGGCAGGCAGTCACTATAATGAAAGCTGGTGTCAGGCAGGCAGTCACTATAATAAAAGCTGGTGTCAGGCAGGCAGTCACAATAATAAAAGCTCCTGTTGAACATGTGTCAAGATTGTTTTTAATGCTTCTTCTTATTTTTGGTTTCATTTACAGAAGGACTTATCAAAACATTTTGAAAAAGATATACTAACACACATATTACTCACTTCTAACAATCCCAATTTTTGGCAGATGAAATTTACATAATTAATTTGATTAATATCATGGCAAAATATTATATACATAAAATGATATGGCTTAAAAGAATACCCTCCTTTTATACTTTTTAAAACATATTTGACTTTGATTGAAAACTTAAAACTCAAAAATTCTAAATTGGCAAAAACTATTAGATTGCTTAGACATTTCAAATTTATTCCAATTGTATATATATACATATATATATATATGTATATATATACATATATATATATGTATATATATATATGTATTGTGTGTGTGTGTGTGTATATATATATATATATATATTTATATATTGTATTATATATATATTATATATTTGCAGAATTTTTGGTAATGAAAAATCTGAACATGTTTATATAACTACTAATAGTTTTGCCAATTCAGAATTTCTGAGTCAATAAGCAATAAGTTAATGACATACAGTATAATTTAACGTTAAAATTCTAGAGGGAAAAAGACTGAATGTAGCTTCAAGTGGATCCTTTCTCCTTGGTTAGTCCATTGTTGAGGTTGTTATCAGTGTGCTGTCTTTGTGCTTGCAGGCTGTATACCCAGGCTCTGTCATAGCCGTGTCCCTCAATCCTGCAGGGTGTCCAGTCAGGGAGGGGGAAACGACCAGCTACCACTAACGCATCATCAGGAAGCTCAGTCTGCAACTTCTGCTGCAATAATGAAAGCTAGGAACACACAATAACACACAATAAAATAAATAAACAGAAATGTACTGATTATAATGCATCTGAATGCAACAGCACCTCAACCCTGTGCTGACAGATTATTCTTAGAGTTTTGTTTTCTGGTGTCTGGATTCTATATACCCGTAGTAAGGTCTTGGTATTCAGGTTCCTCTTAGCAAGCTGCAATCACCTGGCTGAAACAGTATTACAAACCATTTAGAAGCAGGGCTGCTTTTCCATTTATTAAAAATCTGAGTGGAGTTTTTTCATAGTAAAGCAAATTGCAACCTGGAATAAGAGCTTCCTGTTTCAAGCCAGAGAAAAGAGTTGTTGGAATACCTGCAGGTGTATCATCTCACCTGGCTTTTAATGAGCTCAACTTCATTTATTCTTTATTTCTGCATTATTTGCTCAGCTGTATGCTACATCGAGATGGTATTTATTTTTATATTACATCTGTTTATTATATTACTCACCACGCTAGGAGCCAAAAACACGGTGACATTCTTGCATTCAGTCAAGTCGACCTGTGATACAAGGCAGGTGGTAAATAGGTTATTTAATTATTAACAATTCAGCTTTAAATAACACAAATACAAAGATCACATGTAAAAAAAAAAAAAAATTCTGGGTATTGAAATGGCAAGAATAAAATAAACCAGAGAGGCAAAGTGTATTATTCATAAAGATGTTTGGTCAATTCATACTCACATAATTTTCTTCTAGGAGGGGGGACATTTCCATTCAAACTATCGTACTGTTGCAACCATAGACATATATACATAGACGCCGCATTGACTCCTGGATCGTACGGTAATGTGGGCGCCATATTGGACTCGTTGAAATCGATTGAGAAATGTAGAAGTTATAGTGCTTTTTATCCAGAAAAATGGCAGCTCCTCCGTTCACTTGTATAGGGTTACAGGCCAGTCTTGCCAGGTCCAATATGGCGCCCACGTTGACGTATCGCTGCAACGTGCGGAAGCGTCCAATGCAGCGTCCATGTATATATGTCTGTGGTTGCAATAACATATTGTTGCAAAGACAAATAGACAGTAGTATTGTGAAATGTTGCTATTCAATAGTGGCTGGTAAAACGTATGTGTAGCCTTTGAACAGAAGTGTTAGTGACACCATATCATGAGTGATAAATGTCAAACCTTCCAGAGATCTTCCCGCCTGTATGACACTTTTTCGTAATGGCCTGCTCTCCATGCATGGAAGCGGGCCAGGCGAATAAGCCAAGGGTTGAGCTCATAACCGACAGCAGGAGTGAAACCCCGCCGATGGGCCTCCAAGACCTTTAGGGTTACAAATGACCACGGTCAAACAAAACCTCAGTGCAAGAAAAAGGGAGCCCAGATATCTCGCTTACAGCCTACTCACAATGCGGCCATCACCAGATCCCAAATCCACGAGGCCTCCCTTTCGACCTCTCAGCAACGTCATGACATTATCTACCTGAGCTCTGCTGGCGGGAATGTACGGCACCTGGAAGACATTTTAAAGAGCTTCTGATAAACGACAAGGTACAAGAAGAATTAGACCGACGTGATCAACAGTGTTATGAAGATGTAGTAGACCATACCTGGAGCCTCAAGGGGACTTTTCGGAAGCCTGGCTGGAGGATTCCCGTCCACATGGCGTATACGGCGAGCCCAGTGCCAGCAGCTATCTGAGCAACACCCCATATTCCGAGGGGCCTGGACCTGAGCTCAGTGAAGGCCTCATCTGGTGCATCATCATCCATTCCTGCATGTAACGTAGTAGTGGTCCAAATTAATCTCATTTTAGAGAATATACCAAAACTCACAGGGTTATAAAATATTTATTCTCTTTGTTGTATGAAATAGTATATACAGAAATATCTATGATCTCACTCTACGCACACAGTATATACACCAGTTTGGTGCAGACTATACCTTCATTTTTTACCCTATAACAAATGCCCCTTGTTCATTTTTGCTTCACTCGGTTGTTTTTCCTGTTTGTTTACAATCCTCTTCTGCTTCTACACCCCCGACAGACAGTTTGACAGACACACAATGGATGTCATTTTGCTGACAAACAGGTTAGTTGGTGCAACCTCATCAGCTGATGGATGTAGGTACTAGTGAACCAGCTGTTTAGACACCTGCATAAACAATAAAGTAGCACACAATTGGACACTATACTGTGATAGAGAATGTGCAGAATGAGAATTTATTGGGCCGCATATGTGCAAGGTGTACAGTAACATTTGGTGGTCAGAGTGTTCTAATTTTAAGAGATTAAAAATAATAAAATCATTAATTGATAAATAATCTTTGGTTTAAGCCATTTCGATCTATGAAATGTAATGTACTTTTCTACTATAATTTACTGAGGTATCTCTGTGACAGACGGGTCACATGCATGCAGTTATTATTTTATATCCAGACGTTGTCTAGGGCTGTCAATCGATTCAAATATTGAATCCTGATTAACCGCAAATTAATCACACATTTTTTTTACTGTTCAAAATGTAAGTTAACCCTCTGAGACCCACAATAGAGCCGTTTTAATCTGTTTTTTAGGGGGTCCAGGGGGTGTTTAGGGGAGATAGCAGGTTAACAGTAGATGTCACATAGAAGTGGTGTACATCATCTGAAAGCTGGAAACCTGAAGATTAATTTGAGATGCAGCTCAGCACTGTGTGTCAAGTTATGTATAAGTGTTTAGAAAATTCTGATAGAAGTATACGACGGTCATCCTCGTGCTCTATTATGTCTCATAAGTTGATACCAATTGTTACACAGATTTGGTGCTAAATTTAACCATTTTTTTTACCACTTGGGAATTGATAAAAATGCGAGCACTTCTGTTGTGTAAACTGCTCAGAAACCCTCTTATTGTCCATCAGGCTAGGAAAGCCATCCATCCTCTGAATGCTCTAGGTCTCTAGTCTGATCCATCCATCCTCTGAATGCTCTAGGTCTCTAGTTTGATCCATCCATCCTCTGAATGCTCTAGGTCTCTAGTTTGATCCATCCATCCTCTGAATGCTCTAGGTCTCTAGTTTGTGGCTGTAAAGTTTCATGAGGCTGTGATTATCCTAGAGGTCACCAAAGGTCATTTTATCCCGGGAGGTCAATGAAATGTCTCCTATGGGGACTAACATCATCACACATGAATACAGTTGGGCTCATTGGATCCACCGGTCTCAGCTTTACACTAATACCCAATTTATGGATTTCAAGACTGTTTAGGGACCCCAGGATGCAGAAATATTAATAGAAATTCATATCTTGAGGTCAGAGGTCAAGGGACCCCTTTGAAAATGGCCAGTTTTTCCTCGCAAAAGTTGAGAGCGTTATTTAGCCCACTTCCTGACATGGTAGCATGACATGGTTGGTACCAATGGATTCTTTAGGTTTTCTAGTTTCCTATGATATCTGTAGCTTCTCTCTACCTTTAAAACTGAACCTACTAGAGCCTCTGAAGGACAGTGAAGTCAGTCGGGTCTCAGAGGGTTAAAGACATTACTGGCGTTAAAAGTGATTTGTGTTATTATCGTGTTATTAAGCTCTAATTCTGACACATTCATTAATAACATCACATAAAGCTGCCTTATATACATACATATATACATATATATAAACACACACATAACAACGCAGCTTGATTAAAGTAATAACAGTAAACACGTGTTTGACCTGCAGGAGTTTGTTCGGACCATGGATGTGATGGTGACCATAGTGCGGACACATTACCCGGTAGCACCGGCGGTCCCTCTGCGAAACATTCCGTATATCCGAGAGCTTCCTTACATTAGTTCCGGATATACTGTATATAAACCTCATGAGAACTCCTCAGACAGATGTTCCACACTGATCACAGCAGCTGTATATTGATGAATAAATAGAAACTACGGATCATGTCTTTATAGCAATACTTCTTGGTGTAATATGTATTATTGGCTACAATCAAAAAGCTTTTCTTGTTCCCATTTTACAGGAAAATATATTACATTTGGAATCATACTTGAAAATAAGTATGTTGAATATTAAGATAAAGCCCTTATTGGTGTTTCTTTATGAGAGAACTAGCACTGTACTGCAAATCACTGAAGTATATGAGAAAGACAGCAGCAAAAATACTTTTACTATACTACTATACTATTGATGCTCTAAAGTTATTAGAAGAGTCCCTTTAGCTATTTTATTTTATTACTTTACTTTGTGTGTTCTACTACTGGTGATGTATCACTTGCCGTATATTGTTGTACATTTTCTACTTAAAAAATATAAATATATATATATATATATATATATAAATACATAAATATAAATATATATAGAAATAAATACATATATAAATATATATATATATAAATACATAAATATAAATATATATAGAAATAAATACATATATATTAATAAATAAAGATAGATATATTTAAATATATATAAATAATAATAAATAAATATAGATTTATTTAAAAAATAAATAAATATATGTATATTTATTTATTTATTTTTAAAAAGTTTCCAGGGGAAACAATATAAAGTGTTGTAGCTCAACTTTCTGGATAGGTTACTATTTTGCTCTCTGTCTGTAATTACTTTTCTGCCTGTTTTATATACAGTTTTTAATTCAGTTAGAAAAGGCAGTAGTAAATCAGCACTATTCGTGTTTTAATCCCTTGGTTAAAATAAAATTGTTGTTCTATAAGAACACAAAACTTTTATTTGAAATATAACAGATGCACATTTTACATTACAATATAATTTACTTTTTTTTTTTGCAAAAGGTTTATGAAATGCTTAGTAATAGTATATTACAATAAGTGTAAACCCAACATGTACAAAGGAAAAGGAATGTCCATATCCAAGAGGAGGCATCACATTCAGTCGCTGTCTGCGTCGTCACTGATGACGCCCTGCAGGTTGGCCCAGTGGTTGGCTCTCCGGCGCCCCCTGTGGGCGTCGTTTTCCATGTCACTGTCTGAGCCAGAGTTCAGAGAGCGCAGATACGTAGAGGACGGAGGGTCGGGTCGTTTCTGCCACGCTGAGGTGCGTTTCGGTCGACCTGGGAGACGGATCCACATCAGCGGTTATAAATACAAATACACACAGTAAACAAGACACAAAAATGTTATTTACCCAAATTGAGCAGAACAGAGAGCTAAATGGTGTTCTTTCCTCGGCCAGTGAATCATTTTTGCTACTTACAAAATACTTAACAATGACTCCTTTCCTCCAGAGAAATCACACAGTGATGGGTGTCAACACTGAAGAAAAGAGACAAATAGTTACCTGTTGTGGCGATGATGTTGCTGATATCAAGACCAGCTAGTTCCTGAGTCTCCTCTCTGTTCTCTCTGGCTTTTCTACATTTCTTAATAGATGGCTGACCTGTGTGAATAAACACATACACACATTATCACAATACGATATTATTACTCCCATGTTGATTAAATACTTGACAAATCTCCCTTTAAGGTTCATTTTGAACAGATAAGAAATGTGAAAAAAGCCCTAAAATAAATATAAAGTGGGAATTTCAAAATAAAGGCGATTGATATTTTCACTTTGCATCGATGATATTGGATCGTTGATCATTGAATTGATCCAGATCGATGTATCGTTACACCCCTACTTATAATAGTTAAATGTAAAATGCCCAGAATGTGTGGTTTGTTAAAAGGTGAACGTTTTCCCACTGACCGTGAACACCGAGATCTTCCAGCTGCTTCTTCAGAACAGCCACCATGGAGCGAACGGAGCGGCAGCCGTCCAGGAGCTTCTTGTAGTTCGGCCGCACGCCACAGAGAAAAAGGTACCGCTTGAGCCTCACGACGGATTTGTCGTAATCCTGTTGGACGAATCCGAGGACAGAAGATATGACGTTTACCCTGACCCAACAGTTACCTGATAATATACACCGATCTATCTTCAAAACTTTCCATCGTTCATCTCGCACCGATGATGATCAAAGGAATTTAGATGCACCTTTACTAGATATGACGAGTCAGGACACCTACAGACGCACTTCACTGAAACTTTACAAAGTCTCAGATGAAACAAATGAAGACTATAAATACTAAAGAGCGACCGTCAAATGTAGAGCTGCTACGAATAATCAATGAGATGTCAAGTATTAAATTAATCGCCAACTATTTTGATAATCGATTAATCAGTTTGAGTAATTATTTTAAGAAAAAAAGCTTCTTAAATGTGAATATTTTCTGGTTTCTTTCCTCCTCTATGACAGTAAACTGAATATCTTTGAGTTGTGCACAAAACAAGACATTTGAGGACGTCATCTTGGGCTTTAGGAAACACTGATCCACATCTTTCATCATTTTCTGACATTCTATAAACCAAACAACTAATCGGTTAATCAAGAAAATCAACAGATTAATCAACAATAATACAACATTGATGACGCTACTGAAGAAGGAAATGTGTGTTTTCCAAATCATAATCGCTACTGGGAATCTATGGGATATTAAATCTCTGTATCCCTATACAAGTGAACGGGGGGAGCTGCCGTTTTTCTGGATAAAAGCTGGATTCTTCTGATTCTGGGCTCACCTTCGGACCTTTGGCGCTCTTCTTCTCTTTTTTCTCCTCTTTTTTCCTCGTTTTCTTCTCTTTATCATCTTGTGTTGTTTCTTTTACACTCTTCTGTTCATCCTCCAGCGAGGGGAGGGACGATGAATCAGAGTCTGGATCCTCGTTTTCCTTTTCCACCAAGACTTTTTCTTCTGCATAACACAACAACAAAAAGTCATATAATAAAAACATGAAATGAATAAACATTTATTTATGTATGGGATATACAAGTATATCAAGTGTGTCACCTTTTTCACTGTCATCTGACGAGTCATTGCCGTTGATTTTGTCGCTCTTTTCTGACTTGCTATCCGAGTCAGTTTCATCCTCTTCATCGCTCGGTGGCGTTTTCTTTCCTCGACTTGTACTCTTCTTTTTTATCACTGTTTTTCTTGGACTCTCATCGCAGTCACTCTCGTCCCCTTTTTTCACCGACTTATTCATCTCCTCATCTGTTGAGCCGTCACCGCTTATCGGTTGTTTACCGTTTGTCTTTCGCTGTGACTTGTTCACCTCTTCCTCTGCATCCTCAGATTCAGATTTGATTTCCTCTTCCTCCTCGCTCTGCTCACTTCCTGTTTTGCGGTCGTCTTTGTCCTCCGATTCTGTCATTAACCACAAAAAAAAAGATTTACAGGTTTACAACGGAGCAACAAAACGCAGTGTGTAGTAGCTATTTATATGTTATTAGTGTTTACTTGTTTTACTACTAATAAGTAGCATTGTTTGATTTATTATTCTAGATATCTACTTTATTTAGATATGAGATTTCTTTTTCTAATTATTTGTTTAGTTTAATTATTTTCTTGTTTATTAGTTTAACTTCGGGCTGCACCGATACCGGATCGGATATCGGGCCGATACTGACTCAAATAGCTGGATCGGGTATCGGTGACCATGGATCCAATCTATTAAATTCTATTCTATGTTTATATATTTTATACATTATATACTGGAATTCCAATTTCTGTTTAAAGTTTGACAAATTTTTGCTGCATTAAAAACATTTACACTTGAATCGTAATTCCTGTTAATTTCGAAGATTTTTTTTTACCAAGTTGCTGGTGTACGATTTATTATTTTAATAATAAATACAAATACTGTTTATTTTGAAGATTTTTTACGAAGTTACTGGTGTATGAATTATTATTTTAGTAATAAATAAAAATTCTGTTCATTTTGAAGATTTTTTTTTAACCACGTTGCTTGTGCACGATTTATTATATTAATAATAAATAAAAAATCTCTTAATTTTGAAGATTTTTTTTATCAAGTTACTGATGTATGATTTATTATTTTAATAATAAATTTTACCCACCACTGCCAACAGTTTACCCGCATTTGATGGGTGCTAACTTCAGACCCTGGGACCAGGACATTTTTCATTTGAGTAACTGCAAAGTAGAACATGCTATAGATGATTAAAACTACAGGCATCTAAATGCATAAAAAGCAATACAGTTACCTGATGATGAGCTTGACCGATGACGGGATTTCTTTGCTGTGGATTCATCATCATCGTCTCTCCCACTTATCACCTCGTCATTTTCCTTTTCTCTCTTCCTTTTGTTACGGGGCTTCGTGGTCTCCGACTCACTTCCAGTTCCATCATTGTCCTAGCAGGAAAAATGATGACAGTAATAACTACAGTGCTGTACCTGATTTTTGAACCCTTACAAAAATCTAAAACACTCAAAGAAACACGCACAAACAGTGTAGGAAGAATTCAGATACCTGCATTTTCATCAGTTCCTCTTCAACCACCCGTTTCATGATACTTTTGGCCTCTGGAGTTAATGATTCACATCGCACATGTGCCAGATATCGTTTTTTTAAGATGCCTAAGGTCAGTGTGCTGGAATAAGACATCAGAGAGATTACATCATTGTGTGTGAGGGAGGACGTCATTTACAGTAGCTGACATAATTAACTTATGAGAAATAGATCTGAAAATGATCAAATTTAACAGACCAACATTATACTGAATGACTGATAGAAACATCATCTGTAAAGCAGATAAAGACTATAAATACTTAAGAGCGACTGTCAAATGTAGATCTGCAACGCTTAGTAGTCAACTATTAAATTAATCGCCAACTATTTTGATAAAATTACAACTTTTTTCACGTAATAATATGACTTTATTCTCATAATATTACAATTCTTTTCTTGTAAAGTTATGACTTTAATCTCATAATATTACGACTTTTTTCCCCGTAAAGTTATGACTTTATTCTCACAATATTGCGACTTCTTTTCATGAAATAATATGACTTTATTCTCATTAAATTATGACTATTCTCGTAAAGTTATGACTTTATTCTCATTAAATTCTGACTTTATTCTCGTAATATTACGACTTTTTATTCTTGAAATAGTATGACTTTATTCTCAGTTTGACTTTTTTCCTCTTAAAGTTTTGACTTTATTCTCATAATATTATGACCTTTTTCTCTTAAAGTTATGAGGCTGATATGAGCTTTGTGTTGAGGTAATAAACCAGAACAGTGTCATATAGTCTAGTATTACTGATGTTAACTTGTTTAATATAGTCTAGTGTTACTGATGTTAACTTATTTAATATAGTCTAGTGTTACTGATGTTAACTTGTTTAATATAGTCTAGTGTTACTGATGTTAACTTGTTTAATATAGTCTAGTGTTACTGATGTTAACTTGTTTAATATAGTCTAGTGTTACTGATGTTAACTTGTTTAATATAGTCTAGTATTACTGATGTTAACTTGTTTAATGTAGTCTAGTGTTACTGATGTTAACTTGTTTAATGTAGTCTAGTGTTACTGGTGTTAACTTGTTTAATATAGTCTAGTGTTACTGATGTTAACTTGTTTAATATAGTCTAGTATTACTGATGTTAACTTGTTTAATATAGTCTAGTGTTACTGATGTTAACTTGTTTAATATAGTCTAGTGTTACTGATGTTAACTTGTTTAATATAGTCTAGTGTTACTGATGTTAACTTGTTTAATATAGTCTAGTGTTACTGATGTTAACTTGTTTAATATAGTCTAGTGTTACTGATGTTAACTTGTTTAATATAGTCTAGTATTACTGATGTTAACTTGTTTAATATAGTCTAGTATTACTGATGTTAACTTGTTTAATATAGTCTAGTGTTACTGATGTTAACTTGTTTAATATAGTCTAGTGTTACTGATGTTAACTTGTTTAATATAGTCTAGTATTACTGATGTTAACTTGTTTAATATAGTCTAGTGTTACTGATGTTAACTTGTTTAATATAGTCTAGTGTTACTGATGTTAACTTGTTTAATATAGTCTAGTAGTTACTGATGTTAACTTGTTTAATATAGTCTAGTGTTACTGGTGTTAACTTGTTTAATATAGTCTAGTGTTACTGATGTTAACTTGTTTAATATAGTCTAGTGTTACTGATGTTAACTTGTTTAATATAGTCTAGTGTTACTGATGTTAACTTGTTTAATATAGTCTAGTGTTACTGATGTTAACTTGTTTAATATAGTCTAGTGTTACTGATGTTAAACTTGTTTAATATAGTCTAGTGTTTACTGATGTTAACTTGTTTAATATAGTCTAGTGTTACTGATGTTAACTTTGTTAATATAGTCTAGTGTTACTGATGTTAACTTGTTTAATATAGTCTAGTGTTACTGATGTTAACTTGTTTAATATAGTCTAGTGTTACTGATGTTAACTTGTTTAATATAGTCTAGTGTTACTGATGTTAACTTGTTTAATATAGTCTAGTGTTTACTGATGTTAACTTGTTTAATATAGTCTAGTGTTACTGGTGTTAACTTGTTTAATATAGTCTAGTGTTACTGGTGTTAACTTGTTTAATATAGTCTAGTGTTACTGTGTTAACTTGTTTAATATAGTCCTAGTGTTACTGATGTTAACTTGTTTAATATAGTCTAGTGTTACTGATGTTAACTTGTTTAATGTAGTCTAGTGTTACTGATGTTAACTTGTTTAATGTAGTCTAGTGTTACTGGTGTTAACTTGTTTAATATAGTCTAGTGTTACTGATGTTAACTTGTTTAATATAGTCTAGTGTTACTGGTGTTAACTTATTTAATATAGTCTAGTGTTACTGATGTTAACTTGTTTAATATAGTCTAGTGTTACTGATGTTAACTTGTTTAATATAGTCTAGTGTTACTGATGTTAACTTGTTTAATATAGTCTAGTGTTACTGATGTTAACTTGTTTAATATAGTCTAGTGTTACTGATGTTAACTTGTTTAATATAGTCTAGTGTTACTGATGTTAACTTGTTTAATATAGTCTAGTGTTACTGATGTTAACTTGTTTAATATAGTCTAGTGTTACTGATGTTAACTTGTTTAATATAGTCTAGTGTTACTGATGTTAACTTGTTTAATATAGTCTAGTGTTACTGGTGTTAACTTGTTTAATATAGTCTAGTGTTACTGGTGTTAACTTGTTTAATATAGTCTAGTGTTACTGGATGTTAACTTGTTTAATATAGTCTAGTGTTACTGATGTTAACTTGTTTAATATAGTCTAGTGTTACTGATGTTAACTTGTTTAATATAGTCTAGTGTTACTGATGTTAACTTGTTTAATATAGTCTAGTGTTACTGATGTTAACTTGTTTAATATAGTCTAGTGTTACTGATGTTAACTTGTTTAATATAGTCTAGTGTTACTGATGTTAACTTGTTTAATATAGTCTAGTGTTACTGATGTTAACTTGTTTAATATAGTCTAGTGTTACTGATGTTAACTTGTTTAATATAGTCTAGTGTTACTGGTGTTAACTTGTTTAATATAGTCTAGTGTTACTGGTGTTAACTTGTTTAATATAGTCTAGTGTTACTGATGTTAACTTGTTTAATATAGTCTAGTGTTACTGATGTTAACTTGTTTAATATAGTCTAGTGTTACTGATGTTAACTTGTTTAATGTAGTCTAGTGTTACTGTTGTTAACTTGTTTAATATAGTCTAGTGTTACTGATGTTAACTTGTTTAATATAGTCTAGTGTTACTGATGTTAACTTGTTTAATATAGTCTAGTGTTACTGATGTTAACTTGTTTAATATAGTCTAGTGTTACTGATGTTAACTTGTTTAATATAGTCTAGTGTTACTGATGTTAACTTGTTTAATATAGTCTAGTGTTACTGATGTTAACTTGTTTAATATAGTCTAGTGTTACTGATGTTAACTTGTTTAATATAGTCTAGTGTTACTGATGTTAACTTGTTTAATATAGTCTAGTGTTACTGATGTTAACTTGTTTAATATAGTCTAGTGTTACTGATGTTAACTTGTTTAATATAGTCTAGTGTTACTGATGTTAACTTGTTTAATATAGTCTAGTGTTACTGATGTTAACTTGTTTAATATAGTCTAGTGTTACTGATGTTAACTTGTTTAATATAGTCTAGTGTTACTGATGTTAACTTGTTTAATATAGTCTAGTGTTACTGATGTTAACTTGTTTAATATAGTCTAGTGTTACTGATGTTAACTTGTTTAATATAGTCTAGTGTTACTGATGTTAACTTGTTTAATATAGTCTAGTGTTACTGATGTTAACTTGTTTAATATAGTCTAGTGTTACTGATGTTAACTTGTTTAATATAGTCTAGTGTTACTGATGTTAACTTGTTTAATATAGTCTAGTGTTACTGATGTTAACTTGTTTAATATAGTCTAGTGTTACTGATGTTAACTTGTTTAATATAGTCTAGTGTTACTGATGTTAACTTGTTTAATATAGTCTAGTGTTACTGATGTTAACTTGTTTAATATAGTCTAGTGTTACTGATGTTAACTTGTTTAATATAGTCTAGTGTTACTGATGTTAACTTGTTTAATATAGTCTAGTGTTACTGATGTTAACTTGTTTAATATAGTCTAGTGTTACTGATGTTAACTTGTTTAATATAGTCTAGTGTTACTGATGTTAACTTGTTTAATATAGTCTAGTGTTACTGATGTTAACTTGTTTAATATAGTCTAGTGTTACTGATGTTAACTTGTTTAATATAGTCTAGCGTTACTGGTGTTAACTTGTTTAATATAGTCTAGCGTTACTGGTGTTAACTTGTTTAATATAGTCTAGCGTTACTGGTGTTAACTTGTTTAATATAGTCTAGCGTTACTGATGTTAACTTGTTTAATATAGTCTAGCGTTACTGATGTTAACTTGTTTAATATAGTCTAGTGTTACTGATGTTAACTTGTTTAATATAGTCTAGTGTTACTGATGTTAACTTGTTTAATATAGTCTAGTGTTACTGATGTTAACTTGTTTAATATAGTCTAGTGTTACTGATGTTAACTTGTTTAATATAGTCTAGTATTACTGATGTTAACTTGTTTAATATAGTCTAGTGTTACTGATGTTAACTTGTTTAATATAGTCTAGTGTTACTGATGTTAACTTGTTTAATATAGTCTAGTGTTACTGATGTTAACTTGTTTAATATAGTCTAGTGTTACTGATGTTAACTTGTTTAATATAGTCTAGTGTTACTGATGTTAACTTGTTTAATATAGTCTAGTGTTACTGATGTTAACTTGTTTAATATAGTCTAGTGTTACTGATGTTAACTTGTTTAATATAGTCTAGTGTTACTGATGTTAACTTGTTTAATATAGTCTAGTGTTACTGATGTTAACTTGTTTAATATAGTCTAGTGTTACTGATGTTAACTTGTTTAGTATAGTCTAGTATTACTGATGTTAACTTGTTTAATATAGTCTAGTGTTACTGATGTTAACTTGTTTAATATAGTCTAGTGTTACTGATGTTAACTTGTTTAATATAGTCTAGTGTTACTGATGTTAACTTGTTTAATATAGTCTAGTGTTACTGATGTTAACTTGTTTAATATAGTCTAGTGTTACTGATGTTAACTTGTTTAATATAGTCTAGTGTTACTGATGTTAACTTGTTTAATATAGTCTAGTGTTACTGATGTTAACTTGTTTAATATAGTCTAGTGTTACTGATGTTAACTTGTTTAATATAGTCTAGTGTTACTGATGTTAACTTGTTTAATATAGTCTAGTGTTACTGATGTTAACTTGTTTAATATAGTCTAGTGTTACTGATGTTAACTTGTTTAATATAGTCTAGTGTTACTGATGTTAACTTGTTTAGTATAGTCTAGTATTACTGATGTTAACTTGTTTAATATAGTCTAGTGTTACTGATGTTAACTTGTTTAATATAGTCTAGTGTTACTGATGTTAACTTGTTTAATATAGTCTAGTGTTACTGATGTTAACTTGTTTAATATAGTCTAGTGTTACTGATGTTAACTTGTTTAATATAGTCTAGTGTTACTGATGTTAACTTGTTTAATATAGTCTAGTGTTACTGATGTTAACTTGTTTAATATAGTCTAGTGTTACTGATGTTAACTTGTTTAATATAGTCTAGTGTTACTGATGTTAACTTGTTTAATATAGTCTAGTGTTACTGATGTTAACTTGTTTAATATAGTCTAGTGTTACTGATGTTAACTTGTTTAATATAGTCTATATTAGTATTACTGATGTTAACTGTGTTAGTCCACCATGTACACTGAAGTTAACGACATTAACCCTTAACAGCCGTAAAGCCTTCAGCTCTGTGTACCTGGTCCTA
The DNA here is from genome assembly GCF_015220745.1 of Sebastes umbrosus. Classification (NCBI taxonomy): domain Eukaryota; kingdom Metazoa; phylum Chordata; class Actinopteri; order Perciformes; family Sebastidae; genus Sebastes; species Sebastes umbrosus. Next base: position 31,544,458 of record NC_051282.1, on the reverse strand, counting down.
ACAGGTGTATCTGTACCTGAGGTCCGGCTCATCGCGGAGTTCACTGAACACGAAGCTGCTGATTCCCGCCGCCTCCTCCTCGGACACCATCTTTATTATTATGCTTCTTTTTTATGTTTTGGCGGCGGAAAGACCCCGGAAGTGACTGGAAGTGACGTCAGACCCAGACCAGCCCTTCCAAAATAAAACATAATAAAACCTGGAACAACTTTATGTTTTTTTCGTAACTTAAACTGAATTACTTCATCTATTTACAATTTGTATGTATAAAAATATTATAATATATGTTTATTTATTCATACACGTTTTTCTAAAGGATTATCAATGTTTACTATTTTCCTTCATGATTTAATGTATTTCATAATCACTCAAATTTTTATAAAAACAAAAAGCATTAACACAATTAAAAATTTAATTTTCTTTTAAAATTTTTTGAATTTAACCTGTCTATATTTTATTGTAATTTTCATATATTTATTCTTAAATAGTTAAATGAAGAGTGAATAGTTAAAATCTTGACTTAGGTTTTGTTCCATATAATAAGGTACAGTAATGTTCAATAATTACTTTCCTATAATTAACAGCTTGAATGAATGAATGAAATGTTTTGGAGCATCATGTAAGCATGCAAATCTATTTCTTTATCATACTTTAGGAAAAAAGGGAAAAATAAGACCAAGAAGCTCAAGTCGGATTTCACAAGTAATTTATTCAGAACATTTCCATGACCACTATTGGACGGAAGTCATATTAGTGCATATTTTAAGGTATTCCAAGGTGATTTTATTAAGGGTCTGAGATACATATTGTTCCCATTCAATGTTGTTTTTTTCCAGTATTTAGAGTGATTAGGTTTACACAAGACACTGGTAAATATCAGAAAGAAAATGTGTATCCTCTCCCTGAGGGAAATTAAAATAAAACCCAGTATTAATTGCCTTTGTCATCACTGTACGGCCAATTACTACGAGCGAATTTCAGTGGTTTGGTATAAGACATAAAGCGCAAGTGAGAGATCATGGCTCAGAATAAAATACAATATCAAAGAAATGGGCACGGTTCCTCTTGAAACATTAAACTGAAATGTAAGTTCACTATTTAAGTCATTTACAGGCGTAAATTTCTGCTGTGTGCTATGGAGTGCATCGTATCATTCCAAAAATTTAAAACTCACTTGAGCACTAGTTTACACAAAAAGATTGCATACAATACAAAAAAGTTAAATACCAAACAATAAATTAGGTTCATAAATTAATAAAAACATCTTGAAGCAACAGCAGTAATAATTTAAATAAAGAAAATTGAGCTGCGCAAACGATCTCATTCATAAACAACCTCCCTAAAAATGGCTACTCAGTTTTTATTCCAGTGTTAACATATCTAGGCTAAACGTGACCATCCTCCGTTCATCACTGTCGGGCAGCGCGTCAGTCCAACGTATGAAAAAGGCAACAGATGTTTCACCACCTGAATAAACAGACTGTTTCCTAGAAGTCAAACACAGAGGAGGGTGCCAGTGCATATCATTAACACCCACATTAAACAGGTGGGAGATGGGTTTTTAGGCCCGTTCAGTAACGTGCAGGAGGTTTTCTTAACATTTGCCAGTTTCATGTCCCAGGTCATTTTACACATTTCCTATTTAAATAATGTACACAAGTTCTTGTAAACAGAAGCATTTTTCACGTCCAAACGACTTCAGTTACAGATCAGTCATCGACTCCTACATTTCTGTGCAGTGACGCCTAAAAGACATTTGATTAAATAACTACCTACCGATCTATTGCTATGATCAACGACGTCTCTTTCATTCTAGCATCCCAGAAAAAAAACTGAACACAAACACTCTCTCCCGTGCCTCGTGTTTTCACATTATTAGTCCTTATACACAGTTTGCTGACCGGGCCCTCTTTCGTCATGCATTATATGCCTCCTCACGTGGATCCGTCGTACTCGCCTGTCGCCTCCCGTAGCGCCCTCTTCCTCGCCTCCCAGTGACGAACCGGAGCCTCTGGAGTCTAAAAGGTGTAAGCCTCCTGGACCGGTTCCTCTGCCGTTCTCGTAAATGAGGATGTTGAGGGTTTCTTCAAAGATTCGAGCCTCGGGAAACTCAACCTAACAAACAGTTCACAGTTCAGACTCTGTATTTTTTGGTGTTCTATAATTAATATAATACATATCCCACCCTAGTCAAAGCAGTAACATTAAACTTTTACTATAATACTTGAAACAAATTGATTAACCATAACAAAGGATCAACAGCTTAAAGGGACAGTGTGTAGGATTTAACGGCATCTAGTGGTGTGGTATCAGATTGCAACCAACTGAGTACTCCTCCGCTCACTCCTCCCTTTCCAAGACTGCAGTAACGTGAGACACTGAGTGCAAAACTGTGGTAACGCCACACTTCAATAGTGACTCAGTGATGATGTAGCTCGCCACGCTTTGTTGCTGTTGTCGCTGGTAGTGTGAACACAGCTTTAGTTAGCTATCTTTAAAGGTGCTTCCCATCTTTGTGCTAAAATGTCAGACTATTGCTTTGAGGACTTTAAGGGTGTGCACACTGTGCCATGCTTACTTTGGTCTGCTTCTTCTCTGTGGCGTAGACGATGGAAGTGCAGCATACTTCAGCGATCTTGCGACCTTCACCATAGAAAGACCAACAGCAGATCTCATCCCCGAGCACGTCTTTCACAAACAGGACGCGGCCGTTAAATCGCAGCACCAGTTTGTCGAACAGTTCGATGTTCTTCAGCAGGTTATCATCAGAGTTGCTGGTCACAGGGGAGAGACAAAGAGCGAGTCAGTATCAACTCAGAAGACTAATAAACACTTTACACTCAGAAATCCAAAAAGTGAAGGTCAAGTGAAGGTCAAGTGAACACATGAAACACTGATAGTTTGTTATTGCAGCATCTTGTCAACTTGTTTTTCATGCTCTCTGTAGGACACATGCACACTCAGCCTTATCTGATTTTACCTGGTGTAAGAGTATTTGTTGTTTCCTCTGTTGTTCTGCAGTTTGACGACCGGCTGCAGGGACAAGAAACAAAGAAATCCTATTAATCCTGTAGACTATAAATGGAACAATTATTATAATTAGAATAACACAGCAGACAACCATTTTCACGGCTCACAATTCTAAACCTCTTCAAACCATCTATTATTTGATTTTAAATTCTGTACAGAGAAACAGGAGAGCGCCGGACGATCAGGGTTTCACAGCTGCTGATCTGATTAACACTTTAGTCAGAGATGAAATTAAATTTACCTTTCTACAAGTAGCAATCATCTTCTGTTCTTCTTTGGCTGACGTGATCATGGGGATGCGACACACAGTTTCAAAGACATCCTTTTGTTTCTGAAGGTAAATTAATAAAGTGCATTAAAATACATCTGCAACACTTGATTGTAAGTATGAATTAACCCTCTAAGACCCCCTTTGAAAATGGCCATGACAGTTTTTCCTTGCTAAAATTTAGCCCAAATTTGGAGCGTTATTTACCCTCATTCCCGACATGGTTGGTACCAACGTCAATCGGGATCGAGGGTTAATCAATTAACTGGATAAAAGCTAATAATGTAATAATTCTAATGACAGAAATAATGTGAAACACCCATCATAAAACACCAGGGACCAAAGTAATGTTTAGGCTGACAAATAGCTATTTACCTGCATGGCACTGAGGCAGTGCTGGACGAGTCCCTGGACCCGATAGTACTGGGCCTCCTTCAGAACCTCATCCAGTTCTTTGTGGTCCTCTGGAAGCGGTACCGATCCATCTCGCAGGAAGTTCAAAACCAGTCCAAAATGTCGGCCACACCTATCCAAAACGACCCAACCTGAGCCAGCGGGAAAAAAAAGATTTTGAGTCATTTGCATTCTTCAGTAATGGACCAGTGTGCACCCAGTCATTTAATGTGGAAACCTTTCCCATACAAACGGTTCTATAGGCCACGCCAGGACCACACAGTGTAGTGTCGGTAATAACAGTCGCCTGACTAACTCTTTTTTAATTTATAAGGGACATGTAACGTCAGCTCCGTTCTCTCTATCCATCCATGGTCAGCTCCATCGGGGCCGTTTCAATGCAGAGAACACAAATATCAGTATCTGGGTGCTCTACAGTCGTAGCGTCGGCCCGTTTGACCACGGAGACGATAGCGACAGCCGGCTCCACCGCCACGTTACCGTGATATGATAACGTTTCCTGTCCGTGACAGAGTTAGCATGCAGCTTTAGCTCTGCTCTGTCTAGCTCTGCTTTTCCTGTCAATGTGTGAAACCCAAAGTGTTTCCATCCTTTACTGGATGTGTAGTGTTTACCACGCTGGATTTAACATGGGAGGGTGCAGGTCGTATCCACGCTGACCCTCCAACGTTTTACACTCTCTGAGCTTTGTTTTGGTTGACGGATACGGAACGGATATGACGTCACGTTACTCAGACTACAACAATAAAAGCGGTGACTTCCTTCTACCTCCACATAGACTCAAATGAAGCAAATATATTGATTCTGGCATTAATAAATCTATTTCAAAACAATCCAAAATTGCAATATATAGGTGAATGGATTTCTTTCCCACCCCTATTAAACACCAACTATGTGGATCCAGTAACAATGTTAGTGCCCCCCCCCCACCAGACAGACACATCCACTCACCTTCTGAGTCTATGGACACCTCAGTTCCTCCATTGCATATGCTCCGCAGCAGACTGTCTTCCTTGCTTAATGTCTGGACGGTTGTATAATGCAGCGAGCCGCCCACGTTTAATTTGACATACTTGCTCCCCAGAAGACCCCGACTTCTGAGCTCATCTGTGTTGTGGAAGGCCGGCTGGGAAACAGCAGACTGGGCAGAGTCAGCAGCATCACTGCCTACTGAAGCCTCAGCAGACATGGGGCTGAGGAGTCACTTCCTGACTGAAACACAGAAGCACATGATGGCTTGTTGGAGCAGGTTTGGACAAGAACAAGTGATGAATGAGTCTGTATTAATGTAAAAGTGTATAGTCACAATTTCAGTTGTCTCTTAATTGACAACCGTGTGAGTAAAACACATATAATGGCTGAGATGAGTGACTGGGATCATTCTTTTATGTGTAAGGCAACATCAGGCTTGACCTAAACATCGCTTTCTTAACTTTGTAAAACAAAATCTAACGAATAAACGCATAGATATACATTTTGTGAATTGTTATCTATTATTAAAATAAATCGTACACCAGCAACTTCACCTATGTGCAAAGTTTATTTTCATGGGAAAGCAAATTTCCTAGGAGGAAGAGGAGGAGGAAGAAGATTGACAAAAAAAGAGGGACCGGCTGCCCAGCCCCTAATAAATATATATAAATAAATAAATAAATAAATAAATAAATAAGCAAGCGTTGCTTACATAGCATCTGTACAGTGTTGCTACAACTTGATCAGGAAAAAACACAGAGTTGGGGCACATACACCAATATTTTAGATAATAGATTAAATAATTAATTTGTGAGTTTGTTGCTGATTTGGCCCACAAAGCCAGCTGAGGAAGTTTAGCATCGGACTGGACCTATGTGCAAAGTTTGGTTTATTTTCATGCATGAGAAGGCAGATTTCCTAGGAGGTAGAGGAGGAGGAGGAGGAGGATGAGGAGGAGGAAGAAGATTATTGACAAAAACAACATAGCAGCTCGCTGTGTGTAAAGTGCATCAGTTTACTGCCAAGCTTTCTCCACTCCTCCTCTCAGTGGGATACGGGAAGCAGCCCTTATTCTTTAATGTACACTAATGCAATGTCCTGCAGAAGCAGCGTGCACGTAGACTGTCCTGAGGCGTCTGTTGTCCCACAGACACTTATTTTATTTAAAAAGGGACCATGCACAGCTTAAAACATAAATGATCTGTACCAGATTATAGCTTTAAGCTAATTCACATCTGTAGTCCCTTGGCAGGTCAAAACAGAGAAACATACTACAGTCATACAAGAAAGAACATACAAAACACACAATACACAGCTACACAATAGCACATCACAAAGTATGCTTGTCACGTAAAAGCAAGTCATGAAGACTATGGAGTAAAGATCAGTGAGAACAGAGCTGAGCAGCTTTCAACAGAAGTTAGTTTTGAAAGTGCTGATAGAGCTGCAGCTCCTCACATCGTCACAGTGCTGAACAAAGCCAGCTGAGGACGTTTAGCATCGGACTGGACCTATGTGCAAAGTTTGGTTTAATTTCATGCATGAGAAGGCAGATTTCCTAGGAAGAAGGAGGAAGAAGAATATTGACAAAAACAACATAGCTGCTCGGCCCCTGATGATTTAGTTCTTGTGTGTAAAGTGCATCAGTTTACTGCCAAGCCTTCTCCACTCCTCATCTCAGTGGGATACGGGAAGCAGCCCTTATTCTTTAATGTACACTAATGCAAGAAGCAGCATGCACGTAGACCAGGGCTGCCCAAGGTGGGGCCCGCGGGCCAAAGTTGGCCCGCCATCAGGTTTGATTTGGCCCGGTTTGATGTTTGCAAATTGTTTTTTTTTTATTAAAAGACACAACCGACTTCACTGTCTTTTGGAGGCCGTACCAGGCTCGGGTTTATGGTTAGACGATCGTGGCATCATATGAAACTAGACAACCTAAGGACTCCATTAGTACCGTATCATGTCATGCTATAGCTTGTCAGGAAGTTGGGTTAAATTTTGGCGAGGAAAAACTGTCATGGTCATTTTCAAAGGGCTCCCTTGACCTCTGACCTCCAGATCAGTGAATGTAAATGGGTTCTATGGGTACCCACGAGTCTCCCCTTTACAGACATGCCCACTTTATGATAATCACATACAGTTTTTTTGAAAGCAGTATACATAAAGGGTGTATTTTAATATTTCTGCATACTGGGGTCCCTGAACAGTTTTGGAAATGCATAAATAAATTGCATAAATGAGCCCAATTGTATTCAGCAGATGGGTTTTAAGGGGCTAACTATGTCAAACATATTCAATTAAGGGAAGCTGGGATCCTAGAACCACTTTGCATCTTAATAATACAAAACAATAGGTGTGTAATTGTGTCCTGAGGAGTCTGTTGTCTCAGCCACTCAATGCTGAACACACCCATCACCAATATATAGATCATCATAATGCTAAATGAGCTGGATACAACCACAGTACCCTTAACATCAGCTCAGACATGAAGAGATGCAGTTAAGATGCTAACTCATCAGGATCATTAATAATACTCACCACACTGAACATCCAAAGAGAGCTGCAGAGAGAACCAGCTGAGCCAAGAGAGCTGATCTATAATCTATAACCAGCTAGCAGCTGATGCTAGCAGGTGAACACAGGTGAACGCAGGTGAGCACAGGTGAACGCAGGTGAACGCAGGTGAGCACAGGTGACTTCACAGAGCAGCTCTCTGCTGTCTGGTTGTAATCATCGCAGCTGGATCAGAGATGCTAACAGCTAACAGCAGCTAGTCCAGTTAGCTTCGCTTTGAGCTGTAAGCTAGCAGCTCTTCTTCTTCTTGTGTCGCTTACTGAGAGACAAACCTGAAATCAGACATCAAAACATGAGAACTGCTGAATTAAGAAGAGCCAGTTCCATAGCTGGACAGAAAGATGATGAAGTGAAGCTAACAGGAGATGCTAACAGTGATGCTAACAGCTCAACTCGGAAACGAAACTCGATCATCTACTTCCGCTGTTTTCTTCTTCTACGTCACTTTTATGCTAAACAGGAACTCGTGACGTAGAAATTAATTAGCGCCACCTTCTGGTAGAGAAGACTACCTGCAGCTCCACAGTACTACAGTACTGCTACAGTACTACAGTACAGTACCACAGTATTACTACAGTACTACAGTACAGTACCACAGTACTACTACAGTACTACCGTACAGTACCACAGTACTACTACAGTACTACCGTACAGTACCAGAGTACTACTGCAGTACTACAGTACAGTACCACAGTACTGCTACAGTACTACAGTACAGTATCACAATACTACTACAGTACTACCGTACAGTACCACAGTACTACTACAGTACTACCGTACAGTACCACAGTACTACTACAGTACTACAGTACAGTACCAGAGTACTACTACAGTACTACCGTACAGTACCACAGTACTACTGCAGTACTACAGTACAGTACCACAGTACTACTGCAGTACAGTTGTTCTGGAAACAATTCATGGAATGGTTAAGAATGAAATCCACAGCAATGCCTACTATTAATCACAATAGTATTATTTTTGTTGTTATTTTATTCGAAGACAAATAATTGCACCAAATTCTTTATTCATATATTAAGTCCCTGAAATTAATGAAATCCAAACATGCCAAAGATCTCTTTATATTACTTGATTAAATGATCTGACCCTATAACTAAATTTATTTACTTTCTTTTTTTTATTTTATTGTCTGTGTAAATGTTTTATGTCTACTGTGTTATCTGCTCAGTTTTGAGGATAATAACTTTATTTAATGATTTTTTGCCTTAATTGTTGTAAATTCATTTTGTGAATAAAAAAAAAAATCTATGTTTTGAGAAAAAAACTAATTTTCTAGTAAACTTCTGACTTTATCGTCATAATATTTTGACTTTTTTCTCTTAAACCTATGACTTTATTCTCATAATATTATGTATTATAATGTGTACAATTTCTGTATAAAAATAATAAAAAATAAATTATAAATTATACAACAAATAAAATGTAAGGAAAGGAAAAGATGAATTAAAAACAAAATAAAAAACAAACAAAAAACATTCGGGTCTGTTAAACAATTGGAATAAATTTAAAATGTCTAAACAATTTAATAGTTTTAGTCAATTTAGAATTTTCGAATTTTAAGTTATCAATCATGGTCAAATATGTTATAATCATAATTTTATGTATATCATATTTTGCTAGTTGTGCAGTTGTGGTTTCAATATCACCTTTACAGAAAACACACTCGTTGCTCTCAAAGCCAAATCAAAATCTTAAAAACTCAGTGGAAGGGTAAAAATCAGTTATTATTTTGTAGTGAATTTCTTTTGTTTTGGGAAAAACACAGACATGATCAATATACTGGACTGTATTTACATTATGAGTCTTTACTGCCCTCCAGTGGTCACGGCGACTGCAACTATGGCTCATTCACAGTAATATCAATATAAACGCTTTTTAATATTAATACGTGCAATCTATACTAGTTTAATTATTACAAATAACATTTATATCACCAGTTTTGTAATGTGGTGATCAGTTTATCCCTCTGATAGATAATCTCCATTCAGCATCACAGTGACCTGAATGTATCTAGAGTTGTGGGTATCTGCTGCCCCCTAGTGGCCACATCCAGGAACTGCAATAGTAAAATAGTCAAGATGACGTCACTTGATTTCCAAATCAAATTATTGACTGTGTGAAATATTTAATCTATTACCCATAAAATATAGCAACACTGTACAGATGCTATATAAGCAATACTTGCTTATTTATTTATTATTTATTTTTTTTCTTTTATTTCTTTATTCATATCTATTTCTTTATTATTTCTTTATTATTTCTTTATGTATTCAAATGTATTTATTCATATTTATTTATTCATGTATTTAAATGTATTGATTTATTTAGTCATATTTATTTTTTTATTATTTATTTTATTATTTTTTTATGTATTTATATTCATGTATTGTATTTTAGTGGATTTAGTGATCAGTGGAGCTTCGGGCATTTTTTTTTAATCATGTTTATCTGTTGTCTGTGTTTGTAAAATGTGTGTCACGATGTATACCTTGTCTTCTTATGTACCTGTGGGTACAAATAAAGTAACCTGAACCTTTCATTATCCGTTAGCTATGAAGACAGGTAGACTAATGATACATACAAATTATCATGACTACATAAACGTACATTTTGATTTTTGATTTGTGAATTATTTAATCTATCGCCTAAAATATTGGTGTATGTGCCCCCACTCTGTTATTTATTATTTAAATTAATAAATAAATATTATTTTATATATTATAATTATATATATAAATGTATACATCTATTTACGTTTTACGTTTTTATTTATTTACGTATTTCTTCACTTATGTATTTATTTATTTATGTATATATTTATTTATTTATGTATGTATGTATTTATTCATATTCATTAATTGTATTTTAGTGGATTTAGTGATCAGTGGAACCTTGAGAAAAAAATAAAATAAATAAAAAACAATAAACAAATAAATAATAATAATAAACAAATAAATAAATAAATAAATAAAGTAAGCTGAACCTTACCTTATCTGTTAGCTATGAAGAAAAAAGCCATAGAAATTCCAAATTATCTTTAAGAGATATAACATAACATTCCCATTGTGATTTGTTCCCATTGGACAAGTATATATATATATATATATATATATATATGTTGTGTATATATGATGTTTTGTGTCTGCACAAATACAGGCGTAGCATTGTTGTTTGGAAAAATAAAAGCTCATTTCTACAAGTTTTACACCATTCAACAGAGACTTTATTTCCAGTTCAGCAAATAATTTACTGCCTTCAAAAGAGTGTATTCATATATGAAGCAAAGAAATGCTACTGATGATAAGAAGAAGAATTAAGTCTACAAAGCAACAGTCTCCAGGATCCCTCGCTCGTTTGGCTCGGCGAATGAGACGACGTCCACCGTTCTCAAACAATCAGTCGGTAAATAAATACATAATGCATCACAGCAAGCAGCCAAGTTTTGTAATTTTTCATCAACATAGTGCATACAACATCAAATCTGATAACAATGATAACTGTCAATAACTATAATGATAATGGCGAGATTGAGCAGAAGCAATATAATTTACAATCAGTGCATGCTCTAAGCATAATGACATTCATATCCTCACCTTTTCCCTTATAGGTCATGTGACGCACGGGTGACGACGCACGGGTGACGACGCACGCCAACGAACAGCGAAGAATAAAATAAACTGCCTTTTGTAAACAGTATTGCAACAACGGATGAAAACACTTAAGGGACATTAAATTATTTAACATTATATTTTGGCACTGAATTTTCATTACATATATAATGAAAATATATAACCTCCCGCCGCCATGTATAAGTGTATATACGAGGCTTATACATATACGTATGATATATATATATCAACCTCAATCAATATTAAGTCAGATATTTACATTCAATTTATGTGTGTGTGTGTGTGTGTGTGTGTGTGTGTGTGTTACACAGAGAGACAAAGTGAGGAAGAGAGAAAATGACGATCTTGATTGAAATTAAAGTTTTTTTACAGTTAACACTGTAAAATGTGACGTCTAAAGATGAGAACATTCTGTGTCTAACTTCTGATCGTTATAAATAAAGTATTGCCACGTTCTCTAATGTTCTGGCCTCGTAATAATTGAACTTGATAAATAAATAAATCAGTTTCTCTTCGCCCTTTTCATCCCTCCTGTTCTTATGCCTCGCACGCTCTTATTTTGTTTTCCTTTATTATCAAATGTTTTGACCCTTCATAAGGCACCAGTCCCCGTGATACAGACCGCTGTATCAGTGCAACAAATCAAAATAAAGCACTTCCTCACACTGATAAACGTCAGAGATAAGAGATAAACGTCAGAAAAGATGATGAGAAATGAACGATAGAAAGGGGGAGTGAGGCCTTTTATAATACCGACGAATTTATCTTCCAGAAGATGTGAATCTTTCTGTGGTTTTCAATTCTCACCCAGACGTTTTACTCCCTTAAATGGACACCTCGTATTTTCTCCTTTAAATGGACACCTCGTACTCCCGCGTATCCTGTTGGCAAAGCAAGAAACAATCAGTTTAGTTCAGATATTAAAAATACATATAAAATAATACAGCTTTTCTCGTTTCCTTTTGGCTCATTTTCTGAAACAGTTTCTCTAAACTGTAAGTACAATTATCACAACTGTTTGAGGGGACATCACAACTCTGTGTCATGTCTGCAAAAGGTCGTAACTCACCCAAAACATTGCAGTCGTGCTTCAAAAGCCGTTATTGTGGAAGTGCATAATGGACTGGTGTGAGCCGCACTGCTCAAAATGTTTAGATGTTTTTTCACCATCAACCCTGGAAATGTTTCTGATATAAAAATCTCTGTTTTGTTCTACCTTTTTTGTTGACTTCTTACGGTACGATACCAGAAGTGTATCGCACGGAGCCTTTTAGATTCCCATTTCAACAGGACGTCAAAGTTTACTGGAAAAAGTCAACACTGTCGTAGCTACACAGAAACAGGATAGGCATTCAGAGTCCCTCCGTTTGATCGCATCAGGCTGAAGAACGCTTTTGTCCATCAGTCCATCTTGTTGCTAAATAATAATTCATGTGCTGCTAAGGAGATGTAAATCCAGAGGACAGATGGTCATGTTTTAATGTGATATGAATGGTTGATTATGATGTGTTTTGGTCTTTGTCTTGTACGTACAACTGATGTGTCCTACTTGTCTGTCTGTCTGTCTATAGTAACAGTATGTCTGTTTGTTTATGGATGTTTATGGATGTCTATTGGATGTGTACTTTTTCTCAAACTGAGCTGCCTATGGATGCAAAATGAGTTTCAGTGGAACTGACAGTAAAGTTGTATCGTATTGTGCATATTGTAAACAGTTGTACTGACTCTTGTGCACACACGTGTGCCAAAACACGTTCAATCTGCTTGAATGAACGAGACATTTGAATATGTTGTGAACAACAATCTAATTGTTCAGAGATCTGAACTCATTGTTTTGAAAAATCAAATAATTGTCATTCGAGAAACGAGAAAAACTGTAAAAAAAAAAAAAAAATGAATTAAAGGAAATGTCTCTTTTTATAAATATCATCCGTATACAGTACTCACCCCGGCCTCGTAAAGAGGGTTGTTGAAGTCGGACTCGACCGTGATGGGACTGTAGGAGTGTGTGTGGGAGAGAGACTTCCAGAAGAGCGGCTTCCATTCTAGTCTGCAAATGCTGCGAGTGAAAAAAATAAAATGACGTACGGTCACATGAATACAGGCGACAGTTTAGACACCATGGTGAACTGAGGTGAAGAAAGACGTGTTCATAAATCGACTTTACTGTCTTTCAGAGGCTCTAGTGGGTTCAGTTATAGGGTTAGAGTGAAGACACAGATATCAGATGAAACTAGAGAACCTGAAGAATCACTGTAAAGCTGAGACTCTTGTGGATCCAATGAGCCCAACTGTATTCATGTGTGATGATGTTAGTCCCCATAGGAGACATTTCATTGACCTCACTGTATAAAATGACCTGTGGTGACCTCTAGGATAATCACAGCCTCATGAAACTCTACAGCCACAAACTAGAGACCTAGAGCATTCAGAGGATGGATGGATCAAACTAGAGACCTAGAGCATTCAGAGGATGGATGGATCAAACTAGAGACCTAGAGCATTCAGAGGATGGATGGATCAAACTAGAGACCTAGAGCATTCAGAGGATGGATGGATCAAACTAGAGACCTAGAGCATTCAGAGGATAGATGGATCAAACTAGAGACCTAGAGCATTCAGAGGATGGATGGATCAAACTAGAGACCTAGAGCATTCAGAGGATGGATGGATCAAACTAGAGACCTAGAGCATTCAGAGGATGGATGGATCAAACTAGAGACCTAGAGCATTCAGAGGATGGATGGATCAAACTAGAGACCTAGAGCATTCAGAGGATGGATGGATCAGACTAGAGACCTAGAGCATTCAGAGGATGGATGGATCAAACTAGAGACCTAGAGCATTCAGAGGATGGATGGATCAGACTAGAGACCTAGAGCATTCAGAGGATGGATGGATCAAACTAGAGACCTAGAGCATTCAGAGGATGGATGGATCAGACTAGAGACCTACTTTACTTACTTTGTATAATACATGTAAATTCCTCCAATCAGCAGGATGACCAGGATGATTGGCAGAATTATTGCCAAAGCAATGTTCTCACTCAGGATCTGATGGGACGGCTCGAAGGACTGGGACACTGAAAGAGTCCAAAAATAAATCATCACAAAAAGGTTTTCATCAACCGTGATGTTTTTCTGCTCTTGATTTGGTTATTGATCTAAAATGTAATTTAAAGTGTCTGTATGTAAGTTTTAACATATATAAATGTGTTTTAATCCTTTTAATTACCGATGTGTGAACAGGTTGTAACCTAAAAAATTAGACCTTCCGCAACTTTCTGGGTTTCCTCTACCAGCCTGCAGACGGCTTTTAATGTGAATATGCAGGACATTTTTTTCTTTAAAACTCAACGGATGTGACGCAACGCACGCTTGTGAGTGCCTTTAATTTCAGCTCTGCCTACAGGGCTAACAGTGTGCAACTATAGCTAACGTTTGGTTAGGAATGGAGTCCGCTAACGCCAACAAATGTCCAGCACAAACTCCACGGATATAAGTGTAAAATCTTACATACAGTCCCTTTAAAAAAGGGGCTGCTAAATAAGGAGAAACTCTACATTTTAACACTTCTATTTCTGCATGGATTGCACTATATATTTTGTAAAGTACATTGGTTGTAAAAGCTGTTGTATCTCCTGTTTTCTTTCGTAGCAGCGTCGATCACATGTAGTGGATTTAAATATGACGTCTAAACGGCCTAACTGACTTTATACACATCACAAGCAGGAGAATAGAAAATAAATCACCTTCTAACTTGTGATCATCCAGAAGCTCCTCATATGCCACTGTGTGAAATGAATAAAAGAGAGAGAGAGAAGTGAAATTAATGATTATAAATGAACTCCGGAGGTCCTGAATGCACCTTGAGGATCTCTGGAGAATCTGTGTTCTGTGACTGAAGCAATGTAAGAAAGCTTTACCTTTGCAGAAGGGCGGCGGGCTGTTCCACTGAGAGGGGTGGCCGGGAACGCAGCTGATGATGACCTCGCCGATGAGCTCGTAGCCCTCGTAGCAGAAGAAGCGCAGGGTTTCTCCGGCCTGGTAGCTGTGCTTGTACAGGGTTTGGTAGCCGTTGTCGGGGACGCCAGGGTTTGGGCATGGGTCATATTTCACTGTTCAGAGCAACACACAGAAAAACACACAGTCGTGTCTTTGCAAGTTCATTTGTAACCGTGCAGCATCGTGAGCGGACGGTCAGGACTTACAGACACACTTCGGGCTGCGGTCGCTCCATTTGGGGGTGCCGGTGTCTCGTCCATGGCAGGAGATCTGGCTGGGACCTTCCAGCTGGTAACCCTGGTTACAAGAGAAACGGACGACCGTCCCGACCGCAAAACCTGCTTCAGGGCGCACGGAGCGCGCTCCGTTCACCACCTCTCCTGGGTCAGGACACTGCTGGACTGTGGGGGACAAAGTGAGATATATATATATATATAATAATAATAATACATTTTATTTGGTGGCGCCTTTGAAGACACCCAAGGACACCTTACAAAAATGAAATAATACTCAAGTAGATAAAAACAGCCAGACATGACAAAGACATATTTATGCAGACACATATGATGGACTGATGGACACTACAGTGAATATGCCAGTTTGACGGCGTTTA
This sequence comes from Sebastes umbrosus, assembly GCF_015220745.1. Lineage (NCBI taxonomy): Eukaryota > Metazoa > Chordata > Actinopteri > Perciformes > Sebastidae > Sebastes > Sebastes umbrosus. The sequence continues at coordinate 31,528,933 of NC_051282.1, read as the reverse complement.
ACTTGATCCTGCCGTTGGACTTCATCAAAAATAGTCCAATACCAAACAAATCCAATCATTATCAATTCAAATCCATTACAAAACATAACGCTTTAACTACCTCACCATTTCCAATATTCTCCAAGCCTGGTGGAAAGCAAATAATATGATAAATATTAGGGGTGCATTTTTTAATACCAGAATCGATATATTTGCTTCATTTGAGTCTATGTGGAGGTAGAAGGAAGTTACCGCTTTTATTGTGGTAGTCTGAGTAACGTGACGTCATATCCGTTCCATATCCGTCAACCAAAACAAACCTCAGAGAGTCTAAACCATTGGAGGGTCGTCGTGGATACGACCTGCATCCTCCCATGTTAAATCCAGCGTGGTAAACACTACACATCCAGTAAAGGATGGAAACACTTTGGGTTTCACACATTGACAGGAAAAGCAGAGCTAGACAGAGCAGAGCTAAAGCTGCATGCTAACTTCTAAAAAAGGACAAAATGTGTCTGAAAAAAGCCGAATATGTTAAAAAAAAAAAAAAAATGTAAAAAGGCTGAAATATGTAAAAAAAAATGTCTGAAATATGTCTGAAAAAAAGGCAGAAAAAAATGCCCAAGTATGTTTGAAATACGGCCCAAAAACAATTCCAAAAAAAGCAGTAATATATCAGAAAAAAGACTGGAATATGTTTGAATAAAAGGCTGAAAAATGTCCAAAAATATCTGAAAAAAGTGCGAAACAGTTAACAGGAAACGTTGTGGTATGGCGGTAATGGCACCTTGGAGAAGTTAGAGGAAGTAGACACGTGGGACTACGTCCGCTTTTCAAAATAAGGTGTTAACAAAGGGAACTGGATATACAAAATACATGGCTTATAAGGAACTCTATCAAAGCAAAAATGGAAATAATCAATAACCCCCTCAGACCATCCCTCGTTACCATGGCAACCAACTCTCCAAATTCTACAATTCTTATCTGCATCAGATTCCACAATATCTTTACCAATAGAAAAATGGAAAAAGGACCTCAATATCAACCTGGATGTCAACTTCTGGACACAAATCTGTCAAATCTGCCTTTCAAATGACCAGAAATATTAATTTATATCAACAAAACAAAACAACGAAAAGGTCACATTTTTAAAAACTCTTTAGTTCTTCCGTCCAGATCTCTGCCCTTAGTTAAGATCTTTAACGTTATGTCCCTCGACTTGTCTCACCTTTGACACATGTAGGCGGACTGCTGCTCCAGGAGAGATCCCACTGGCAGGTGATGATGTCAGAGCCGCTGATGTCATACCCCGGTTGACACTGATAGGTCAGCACGCTGCCTCTCACGGGGGACGAGTGGGACATGCTGATCCAGCCAAAGTCGATTTGAGGGAGAGTAGGACAGGTGTCGTTGGGCTCAACCTCTGCACACGGAGACACACATAGAGACACACAGAGACACGGAGACAGTCCTCATTAGTCCTGATAGATGGTTACACAGTTCTACTGTGTATTTACTACGTGAAAATGTATATGAGACCCGACTTTACTGTGTAAAGACCCCCTGGACCCCCCTAAACAAGAGTGAGGGCCAAAGTGCAAATGTACTACGGAGTATTAGGTCCACATTGAGGGAAAAAAAAGACTTCCAGTATAAAGTCATAACTTTACGAGAAAAAACGAAAATAACACGTAAAATTACTACTTTATAATATTATGACTTTATTCTCGTATTATTCCGACTTTTTTCTCGTAAAGTTATGACTTTATTCTCGAAATCTCAGATTTATTTTTTTTCCTCAATGTGGACCTAATACTCCGTCGTACCGTCGTACCGTCGTACTGTCGTAACATAGACCTACAACAATGATAAATAAAAATGAAAACGTAAACAGAAGACCAGTTATTCATCTCCATGTTGAAACCTCCACAGGGAGCCGCCGGAGAGGAGCTGAAGAGCTGCAGGTTGCTGACCTCTGAGTTTAGGTGTTTCTTAAGGAGTGTACTCACCACGATAATGGATGAGGAATCCCTGACTCAGGATGAAAGTGGAATCATCCGGATCGCTCTGAAACTGAATGGTGACCTCTGACCCCCCAGACACGACCTGGAAACGCTCTTTGGACCCCAGGTATTGTCCCATCACGTGGGACATGAGGTCACGTCCGTCAAAAACGGTCAGCACGTCAGTGTGGCGGATGTTTAGACTTTAAAGAAGGAAAGACAGAAATAAAAAAATAGTTTAGTAAAAAAACGAGTTTTCATGCGGTATAAAGTTTAGTGTTATTTTCGCCTGTTCTAAAATGATGTATTTAAATATTTCTGCATACAAAACCAAAAGTTTTTGATCCCAAATCACAGCATGGCTTTTTCTCTGGTGTTCCTCAAGGTCTTGGTGTCTTAATGTGGTATTTTGGAGGGATTATTGATCATTTCTATCAATTCTCCAGTGGTAAAACAAAATGGTTAAATTTAGCACCAAATCCGTGTAACAAATGGTATCAACCCAAAAATTTCTGCAACAACTTATGAGACATAATAGAGCATGGGGGATGGAAGAACTTGACACACACTGCTGAGCAGCATCTCAAATTAATCTCCAGGTTCCCAGCTTTCAGATGATGTACACCTCTTCTATGTGACATCTACTGTTGACCTGCTATCTCCCCCTAAACACCCTCTGGCCCCCCCTAAAAAACGACTTCAGGGTTAACTGCCAACAGCTTGAATTATCAACACTCACATCTGGACGTCCAGTTCGACGCGTTTCTCCTCGTTGCCGTGGATCTGCCACACACAGTCCAGCCCCTTGGAGTAGCTCTGGGGCCAATCAGGAGACAGGATGGTACCCGACGGCTCGGTCAGCTCGCCTCCGCACAGAGCTGGCAGAGAAAAAGAAGGGACGAGACGAGAGGATGATGATGAAAGGGATGATGAAATAACAACAGAAACTGTGGAGAAAGATGAATTATTAATGGAGGGAGAGTGAAGATTTCAGAAGGCACATAAAGAAGGGAGATGTGCTGAATGGTAGAAGTAAATCTTTCATTAGGTGACACATCTGTGCTGTTTCCAACGGTGTACTTCAACACTTTTATTTCCCTGTTGTTTATTATTCTGCAGAGACACGCAGATCAATTACAGAATATGAAGAATGACATTTTGCCTCATTACTTCACATTAACATTAACAACATCCTGTCCTCGCAGGAGGGAGACGACAGCTTTAAACTGCAGCGATGCAGCACTTTTATTTCTATGCAAACCCTTTTTGTTTTTTGCCTGAGAGAACACATTCGTTCGCTGCCGACTTCTCGTACGACGCCAGGACTTCCTCTCTCATACGAAGCACGACCTGTTAAAACTGAGGCATGAAACTGTGAAGCCAGACACGCAGACGCACACAAGTGGTGATAACGGGCAGATATGAGCAGGATAAACACTATAAAAAGATTACCAATCACAGACACCACCAGCTGATCCCTCAGCTCACTCCATAAACAGTTTCCCCTCTGAGAGAGAGAGAGACAGCCCTCAAGACAACTCTGTCCGGGGTTATTATAGTCAACTAAAACTAGAATAAGATGTGAAAATATTGTTGAAACTAAAATAAAAATTACATCCTTTAAGAAAAACTATACTAAAACTAATACAAATTAAATGAAAATAAACATAAATTCATTTCAGTTTCAGTTTTTCAGCTCTAATATATCACTTCTGCCGCAATCGCTTCACATCGGACTCTAAACATTACGGCCGTTCCTACACAGATCTCCCACCATGTACTGTTTTATGTATATGTAGCTGCATACTGTATGTCTGAGACATTATAGCTGGCCCTAACATAAACAAACTAAAAGTACATATATAAAAACAAGGGCTGTTAATCAATTAAAATATTTAATCGTGATTAATCACACATTTTTTATCTGTTCTAAATTAACCTTAAAGGGAGATTTGTCAAGTATTTAATCCTCTTATCAACATGGGAGTGGACAAATATGCTGCTTTATGTAAATGTATGTATATATTTATTATTGTAAATCAATGAACAACACAAATCAATAACAGATATTGATCCAGAAACCCTCACAGGTACTGCATTTAGCATAAAACAATATGCTCCAATCATAACATGGCAAACTGCAGCCCAACAGGCAACAACAGCTGTCAGTGTGTCAGTGTGCTGACTTGACTATGACTTGCCCCAAACTGCATGTGATGATCATAAAGTGGGCATGTCTGTAAAGGGGAGACTCGTGGGTACCCATAGAACCTACTTCCTCGCCTAAATTTAGTGTAAGTTTTGAGCGTTATTTATCCTCCTTCATGACCAGCTAGTGTGACATGGTTGGTACTGATGGATTCATCAGGTTTTATAGTTTCATATGCTTCATTCTAAATTGAAAACTGAGCCCGCTACAACCTTAAAATCGCAAGTTGCGTTAATGCGTTAAAGAAATTTGTGCCGTTAAAATGAATCTGCGTTAACACCTTATTATCGGGGTTACTCTGACAGTCCGAATAAAAACTAAACCTTTCTGAAAAAAATTAACTAAACTGAAACAAGCAAACACCCTGAACACTAAACTAAAATGGAATAATAATATAAGTATTATAACTTTGACTCCGACCTCTTCACCACGTGAATCACAACGAGTTAGCATTTAAAATACACACCGATCAGCCGTAACATTCAGACCACTGAGAGGTGAAGTCAATAACATGGATTATCTGGTTACAATGGCACCTGGCGGTGGGGGGGGGGATATATTAGACAGCAGGTGAACATTTTGAACTTTGAACTTTGTGTTGGAAGCAGAAGAAATGGGCCAGCATAAGGATGTGAGCCACTTTGACAACAAGGGCCAAATAGTGCTGGCTAGATGACCGGGTCAAAGCATCTCCAGAACTGCAGCTCTTGTGGGATGTTCCCGGTCTGCAGTGGTCAGGACCTACCAAAAGTGGTCCAAGGAAGGAGAACCGGTGAACCGGCGACAGGGTCAGACCCGAGGCTCTTTGATGCAAGTGGGGATCCAATAGAAGAGCTACTGGAGCTCAAACTGCTGATGGAAAGGTGTCAGAACACACAGTGAGGAGCAGTTTGTTGTGTATGGGGTTGCGTAGCCGCATAACGGTCAGGGTGCCCCGCTGACCCGTGTCCACCGACCAAAAAGCGCCTACAATGGGCATCAGAACTGGACCACGGAGTAATGGAAGAAGGTGGCCCGGTCTCATGTGGATGGCAACGAGTTGGAGGTGTTGACTCGATCTCCAAATTCTCCAGATCTCAATCCAATGGAGCATCTGTGGGATGAGCTGGACGAACAAGTCCGATCCACAGAGGCCCCCCCTCGCAACTTACAGGACTTAAAGGATCTGCTACTGACGGCTTGGTGCCAGATACCACAGCAGACCTTCAGAGGTCTAGTGGAGTCCATGCCTCCACGGGTCAGGGCAGCAAAAGGGGGACCTACTCAGTATGAGGCAGGTGGTCATAATGTTACGGCTGATCGGCGTATCGTTAGCTTCGTGTCTGGGCCTCTATGTTCAAGCTTCAGATAGCTTATCAGGATGTCCCAGTTCACATATCTCCATTATGTTTTATGATTGAATTCATATCTAAACTGAACTGAACTGAAGTCACTGATATCCAGCCGTCTCTGTACTTCTCTGTGTTACGAGCTACAGGCACAAATACCAAACAGCAGATCTGAAACTATAACACCGTCCCTGACCCGCTGCAACGTCTCAGCCGGTTTTATATCCGCCACAGTCTCTCTCTGTTTATCTCACTTCTCACAGCACGCCAGCAGTTCAGCAGATGACACCACAGTCAGCGTGGCCGACACAGTCTTCTCTTCAAGCTACAACATCTTGACGCTTCAGGGCAGGCACCCAATAATGAATCAAATAAATGACGTTCTCACTTCATGCAGTTAGAGCCTTACAAAACTCGGTGTGGATAAGTAGATTTAGGTTTAGTTAAATGAAGAAAATGAAGCCCAGAAACAGAACAGAAGAACGGACACGGAATAAGAACGTTTGAATTCTGATTAAAGGAAATAAAAAAAACATCAGATTTATTTCATCGCGGGTTATCCCGACTGATTTTACTGTCTTTCAGAGGCTCTAGTAGGTTCAGTTTTAGGGTTAGAGTGAAGACACAGGTATCACATGAAACTAGAAAAACCTACAGAATCCACTGGTACCAACAGCCATGATAGTAACCATGGTAACCACGCCATGATGGCTTGTTGGGAAGGAGGCTAAATAACGCTCCAAAGTTGGGCTACTTCTTGGTGAAGAAAAACTGTCATGTCCATTTTCAAAGGGGTCCCTTGACCTCTGACCTCCAGATATGTGAATGAAAAAGGGTTCTATGGGTACCCACGAGTCTCCCCTTTACAGACATGCACACTTTATGATAATCACATGCAGAGGATGGATGGCTTTCCTAGTTACATTGACAATAAGGGGGTTTCTGAGCAGTTTACACCAATCGCTGAAAAATGCAGAAATCTCCAAATGTCAAAACGTTTTTGATCCCAAATCACAGCATGGCTTTTTCTCTGGTGTTCCTCAAGGTCTTGGTGTCTTAATGTGGTATTTTTGAGGGATTATTGATCATTTTTATCAATTCTCCAGTGGTTAAAAGAATGGTTAAATTTAGCTCCAAATCTGTGTAACAAATGGTATCAACCCAAAACTTGCTGCAACAACTTATGAGACATAACAGAGCATGGGGATGACCATCATATACTTCTATAAGAATGTTCTAAGCTGCATCTCAAATTAATCTTCAGGTTCCCAGCTTTCAGATGATGTACACCACTTCTATGTGGCATCTACTGTTGAGCTGCTATCTCCCCCTAAAGATCCTCTGGACCCCGCTAAGAAAAGAGCTCTATTGTGGGTCTCAAAGGGTTAAATTAACTTATTCATAATACAACCCGAAGCTCAACCCTGAAACGTACCTCTGCACACGGGCTCGCTGTCATTCCAGTGGGGGTTGCTGGGGTCGACACACTCGATGGTCCCTGATCCCTGCTCCATGACGAAGCCCGGGGAGCAGGTGAAGGTCACGGTGGTGCCCAGCTGGAAGGTGATGTCGCTGCTGCTGAAGTTTCCGTGAGGCATGTAGGGCTCCCAGCAGTGTTCGTCATCGAACGCTAAACAACACAAACAAACAAAGAACGGACATTAAAGAGGAGAACTTATCTTCAGGTGCGTACTTGCATTTGGGGTTTCTACTAGAACAGGGGTCAGCGACCTTTACTACCAAAAGAGACATTTTATGCAAAAAAAAAAAATCTATCTGGAGCCGCAAAACATTGTGATCATTGTGATGAAGGTAACACAGTTTATAGTCTAAGTATATAGTATATAAGTCTAATGCAGTGAGGGCCAAAGAGACAATGTACGACGGAGTATTAGGGCCACATTGAGGGAAAAAACATCTGAGATTTACACAATAAAGTCAGAATATTACGAGAATAAAGTCATAACTTAACAGTTTTATGCATGCAATAAGGGGGTTACTGGGCAGTTTACACAACACAAGTGTTCGCCATCCAATTGCAGAAAAAATGCAATTCTTGCAGAAATCTCCAAATGTCAAAAGTTTTTGATCCCAAATCACAGCATGGCTTTTTCTATGGTGTTCCTCAAGGTCTTGGTGTCTTCATGTGGTATTTAGGAGGGATTATTGATCATTTTTATTAATTCTCCAGTGGTAAAAAATGGTTAAATTTAGCACCAAATCTGTGTAACAAATGGTATCAACCCAAAAATTGCTGCAACAACTTATGAGACATAATAGAGCATGGGGATGGATATCATATACTTCTATCAGAATGTTCTAAACACTTATACACAACTTGACACACTGAGCTGCATCTCAAATTAATCTTGAGGTTCCCAGCTTTCAGATGATGTACTGGTGGATTCATTCTATAATGAATCCTATCTGACGCTGGTATTGAATATTATACTAATGAGGTCAGAAGGATGTGCAGCGACACACTGCCTTTGTGTTTTTGTTTTTTTAGCTGAATGTGGAAAAGACCACCCGTGAGGCTACGAGTGTCTCCGGCGCTCACCCTCGTATCGCAGCGCCAGCAGCAGGGGGATGGAGGACGAGTCGGCGGTGAGCTCCAGGTACAGCGTGGCGCTCTCGCTCAGCAACCCGCGCTCGGGGACGTCGTCCAGGTCCGAGTCAAAGAGCGGCGCAGACAGGGAGTTGTTTCCACTGCGCACGATTAACCTGAGAGGAACAGAGCACAGAGATCAGCACCGACGTGAGCGTGAGAAGAGAGGGACGCTACCTATTCTGAATAACAAAATCATTGTCATTGCCACTGCCAATCATTATCCTCATCTTGTGCATCATCACCACCCACCTTGGTTTAATCAGAACAAAACATTCCCAAGCATCATCAGTCCCACGGCCGCACTGATCTCACTCTGAGATACAAATCTTATTTTTTAAAGTAAAATAAAGACGTGTACTCGCTGCAGTTATAAAACCAGAGTCAGAAAAACTGATTCTGTTCACACACAAATACACGCAGTTACACTAAAACGATCTACGAATCAACTTAAAACACTTTTTATTTATTTATTTATTTTTTGTTTTTCACTTATTATTATTGGTATTGATGTTATTGTTGTTATTGATATTATTATCATAACGTCATTATTATTATTCATTATTATTAATATATACGTATGTGTGTGTGTATGAGTACATATATGTATTTATTTATTTATTTATTTATTTACTTATTTATTTTATTTATTTACTTATTTATTTACTTATTTATTTATTTACTTATCTATTTACTTATTTATTTATTTATTTACTTATTTATTTATTTATTTACTTATTTATTTATTAACTTATTCATTTATTTATTTATTTACTTATTTATTTATTTATTTTTCTCTTGCTCCCCCTAACCTCTACACATAAAAGGACAGTTACTTGTATGTGTCTGTATATATACTGTCTATGTGTGTATATGTACAGTATATCTACATGTCATATATTACCACCAAGCCTCATTCAGTGCCACTCACACACCCGTTATCCTGATCACAAAGAAGTGGAAACATAAACGTACTTATCGTCGTCTTCATCCAGTGCGATCCTCTCGAAGTGGAGGTGCAGTCTGTGTCCCTCTTTGGCTTCTATCAGCCAGTGGCAGCTCAGGTTGTTTCCATTACTGTGGTTGCTGATAGTCGGAGGAGGTGGAGACAGTATCCGTCCCACGGTTGCATTACGGATCCACCCTCCACAAGACACCGCTAAGGACAAAAAGAACGTTATTGTCAATCACATTGTGACCTAAAGACGAGCCGGCGTCGTTGCGTCTGAATGAGTTCACTGACCGACACACTGCGGCTCAGCGGTGCTCCAGTGCGGTTGCGTCGTGTTGACACAAGTTGCCACCTCGTGGCCGCGGACCTGGAAACCCGGATCACAGTGGAAATGGGCCTGACCTCCGGGATGGATGTCGGTCACGGTCACTCCGCCGCCCTCCGGAGACTGAGGGAACGGGCAGGACAGCAGGAAGGCTGTCGATGAAACAAAGAATTCATTTTGTAGAACGGAAGATAAAAAGTTAAAAAAAGGATCTTTTCCTCTCACATTTTCAACGTCCTCGTCTCCTGGTGGATGTCTGCTCTGCACGCTGATCAGAAATCTCTAGGACCTCACCGTCCCCTACACTTTACCATGCTGTCAAACAACTTTCATGTGTCACTATTGTCCCCATAGGAGACATTTCATTGACCTCACTGTATAAAATGACCTGTGGTGACCTCTAGGATAATCACAGCCTCATGAAACTCTACAGCCACAAACTAGGGACCTAGAGCATTCAGAGGATGGATGGATCAAACTAGAGACCTAGAGCATTCAGAGGATGGATGGATCAGACTAGAGACCTAGAGCATTCAGAGGATGGATGGATCAAACTAGAGACCTAGAGCATTCAGAGGATGGATGGATCAGACTACAGACCTAGAGCATTCAGAGGATGGATGGATCAAACTAGAGACCTAGAGCATTCAGAGGATGGATGGATCAAACTAGAGACCTAGAGCATTCAGAGGATGGATGGATCAAACTAGAGACCTAGAGCATTCAGAGGATGGATGGATCAAACTAGAGACCTAGAGCATTCAGAGGATGGATGGATCAAACTAGAGACCTAGAGCATTCAGAGGATGGATGGCTTTCCTAGCTAGATTGACAATAAGGGGGTTTCTGAGCAGTTTAAACAACAGAAGTGCTCGCCAGCCAATCGCTGAAAAATGCAATTCTTGCAGAAATCTCCAAAATGTCAAAAGTTTTTGATCCCAAATCACAGCATGGCTTTTTCTCTGGTGTTCCTCAAGGTCTTGGTGTCTTAATGTGGTATTTTGGAGGGATTATTGATCATTTTTTATCAATTCTCCAGTGGTTAAAAAACAGTTAAATTTAGCACCAAATATGTGTAACAATAGATCGTAATGAAAAGATCTGCTGTTTCTAGTTAGTTTACCTTGATAGTGGAGGCTGAACACGCCGTGGTTGGTCTGTCGGAGGCTGCGATAGTGAATGTACACCTGATTGGTTGTACTGCGGATCACCTGACCTTCTCTCATCAGGGTCTCGTTGGCTAAGAGCTCTGGTCCCAAACCTCCATAGCCCATGATCGTCAGAGACTCTTTCTTAGAAAGATTGACCTTCCTCACCTAGAGAGGGAAAGAAGAGGAGATAATGAAGTCAACCTGTTCTGGCGGCTGTCTTTAATAAATACACTTCAATCAGAGTCACTGACACATCTACTATACCTTCAACATGGCACCTTTAAGATGATCAAAGGAGAAACATAAATAGAGAATGAGCTGTGTGAGATGGTCTTAATCTATTCGCTTCATCTGAGTCTATGCGGAGGTAGAAGGAAGTTACCGCTTTTATTGTTGTAGTCTGAGTAACGTGACGTCATATCCGTTCCGTATCCGTCAACCAAAACAAACCGCGTAAAGTAGAAACGTTGGAGGGTCGTCGTGGATACGACCTGCATCCTCACATGTTAAATCCAGCGTGGTAAACACTACACATCCAGTAAAGGATGGAAACACTTTGGGTTTCACACATCGACAGGAAAAGCAGAGCTAGACAGAGCAGAGCTAAAGCTGCATGCTAACTCTGGCACGGACAGGAAACGTTATGGTATGGCGGTAACGTGGCGGTGGAGCCGGCCGTGTCGCTCTCGTCTCCGTGGTCAAACGGGCCGACGCTACAACTGTAGAGCACCCAGATACTGACATTTGTGTTCTCTGCATTGAAACGGCCCCGATGGAGCTGACCATGGATGGATAAAGAGAACAGAGCTGACGGGAGAGCTAGAGACCACCTTGGAGAAGTTAGAGGAAGTAGACACGTGAGACTACGTCCGCTTTTCAAAATAAGGTGTTAACAAAGGGAACTGTATCGACTAAATACATCTATGGAAATCAGATTGATGGATTATATTCACCAGAAGTATAAAACATTACATGTCCCTTATAGATTAAAAAGAAAATAGCACTAATCTGTGAGGGAAATATCTTTATTCTTTGACTTTTGGGTTGCTGGATAATAAATAATTCCTGACAATGATCCTGATATATTTGACTTCAGGTCGTCTCTGACTACATACATGCTGAAAATCAAACATTTTTACTGGATTCATTTAGAGATTTTCCAAAGTAAAAGTCCCTAGAAGTGTATTATTTAACTTTTTCCCTCCATGGTTTAGAGGTTAACAAGTTAACAACAATCACAATAAATCGTAATATTGAAACGCAATACTTACAAATCTCAATACATATCGAATCGCCACCCAAGTATCGTGTATTGAAAACTCGATTCTGATTGGTCAATGATGCGTTCTACGGTCTGTTATTTCTTTATAGCAGACCGTTGCTATGTATAACAGACCGTTGCTACGTATAACAGATCGTTGCTACGTATAACAGACCGTTGCTACGTATAACAGACCGTTGCTATGTATAACAGACTGTTGCTATGTATAACAGACTGTTGCTATGTATAACGGACCGTTGCTATGGGCGCAGCTCTGATGTCGGACTCTGGAGGACCGTTTTTGTGTCAAATTATTGATTTCTTCAATAAGTAGCCGTGTAATAAGCGGGATAATGTACAGCTAGCGGGTCATTGTTGTGATGAGAGAGTTCGGGTTTATTTCACAACAATGACCCGCTAGCTGTACATTATCCCTTATCACTTATGAGCTAAAAAATGTAATTATTATCAGACTTATAGTGCACTCCCATGTGATTACTTCTATGTTTTTATACATGATTTACCTTCTCGATATACTCCCACTATGTATTAGACAGGCTTGAGTATATTTCAAACTTTTTATGTAATTTGACAGATATCTGAGATCACATGAAATAAAAAAAAAATCTAATAATCAGATTTCTGTGTCATTATTTTTCTATGCAGCCTACACAATCAGTTCAAAGATAATATTAAAATGGACTATTTCACAGTGGGGAAAAAAAACGTTTTTTAATATTTGAAAAGATGCGTGATTATGGATTCACAAGATGACGCACGTTACCTGAATTTCCACACCGTAACCTGCGTACACAGTGATGCTGTAGGTGCACTCCAGAGGGGAAAAAGACGAGGACGACGATGCCGGATCTGGTGACTCGACAACATCCTCCATTGCTGACAAAGTCGCATTGCACTGTACTGTGAAGAGTGAGAGAGAGAGAGAGAGAGAGAGAGAGAGAGAGAGGGGAGGAGGAGAAGAAAGGTAAAAATGTGCCATGTTTTTAATACAGGAACACTTTAGCAAACATATATATATATATATATATAAATATATATATATAACAAGAGCATGACTCAATAGTTTGACTTAATAGTTCAAGAACTAAAACGCTTCTTGGCTTCGCTTTTTTCCCCCCAGCTGATATTTCTACAGCCAGTGACGGACTTTTGGAATCAAGGATGCACCGTGCAAAGCCAAGTCAGCGTGCATGAAGCCCAGTACACATGAGGGAAATCAAGTCTCCCCACCAATTAAAAGCTGTGTCCTCCCAACTACAGCGAACTGAGAGGAGAGTCCAGGCCAACTTCTCCAATATGCATCAGGGTTTATTTCACAACAATGACCCGCTAGCTGTACATTATCCTGCTTATTGCACGGCTACTTACTGAAGAAATCCATATTTTGACACAATAACGGTCCATGCTATAAAGAAACAACGCCCTGAGACCCGAGACTGACTTTACTGTCTTTCAGAGGCTTTGGTAGGTTCAGCTTTAGAGTGAAGCTACAGATATCATATGAAACTAGAAAACCTGATGAATCCATCGGCACCAACCATGTTATACTAGCTTGTCGGGAAATAACGCTCCAAAGTTGGGCAAGATTTTAGCGAGGAAAAACTGTCATGTCCATTTTCAAAGGGGTCCCTTGACCTCTGACCTCCAGATATGTGAATGTAAATGGGTTCTATGGGTACCCACGAGTCTCCCCTTTACAGACATGCCCACTTTATGATAATCACATGCAGTTTGGGGGCAAAAACAATGCAGTTTTTTTCATGCAGTATGAAAGCTGAGACTCTTGAGGATCCAATGAGCCCAACTGTATTCATGTGTGATGATGTTAGTCTCTATTTTTTTAAATGTGACCTCAAAGTATAAAATGACCTATGATGACCTCTAGGATAATCACAGCCTCATGAAACTGTACTGCCACAAACTAGAGACCTAGAGCATTCAGAGGATGGATGGATTAGAATAGAGACCTAGAGCATTCAGAGGATGGATGAATCAAACTAGAGACCTAGAGCATTCAGAGGATGGATGGATCAAACTAGAGACCTAGAGCATTCAGAGGATGGATGGATCAAACTAGAGACCTAGAGCATTCAGAGGATGGATGGATCAAACTAGAGACCTAGAGCATTCAGAGGATGGATGGCTTTCCTTGCTAGATTAACAATAAGGGGGTTTCTGAGCAGTTTACACAACACAGGTGCTTGCTATCTAATCGCCGAAAAAAAAATGCAATTCTTGCAGAAATCTCCAAAATGTCAAAACGTTTTTGATCCCAAATCACAGCATGACTTTTTCTATGGTGTTCCTCAAGGTCTTGGTGTCTTAATGTGGTATTTTGGAGGGATTAATAATCATTTTTATCAATTCTCCAGTGGTAATTTTTTTTAAAAATTTAGCATCAAATCTGTGTAACAAATGGTATCAACCCAAAAATTTGCTGCAACAACTTAGGAGACATAATAGAGCATGGGGATGACCATCATATACTTCTATCAGAATGTTCTGAGCCCTTAAACACTTTCACTATTAGAAGGATCTCAAATTAATCTTCAGGTTCTCAGCTTTCAGATGATGTTCACCACTTCTATACGACATCTACTGTTGACCTGCTATCTCCCCCTAAACACCCCCTGAACCCCCTAGAAGAGACTAAAACGGCTCTATTGTGGGTCTCAGAGGGTTAACTAAACATTTCTGCAGGCGATATATTACACAGAAAGCAACAGATGAGGCACGATGATGTTGCGTCCCAGTAACCTTATGTTTTTTGGATGAGGATTGCTGCTGTGAGCGTTCACTGATGTGAAGATGAATTACAGTTACAGTGTCTTTTACTGAACCGTGTGTCCACTGATTCTCCAGGATGCCTCCTACACTCCTGACAGTCTGCGCTGCATAAACTGAGAAGTTATGCAGAATTCCTCGTTATCAGAAAAAGCGTTAGATGTGTGCAGAGGCACATACAGTATAGGAAGCACAATACCCGGCGCTGGTTGCTCACCATGTATTCAAGGTTCTGCATTAATTGAGGCATGTGTGCTTGTGCTGGAATTAAATGATTGCTCAACACAGAGGGTGCAGACGGGCAACAGATAACGTCTCTCGCTGCTGTCAGATATCTGGCGATGTCGTATTGATTTAGTGAGCTGAAAGGAAGACCTTGATCCTGCAAGTAATTGTGTCTGGCTGATGCTGACAAGAATTATAACCATACAGGTCAGACTCTGCTCGGCGGACATTATTGCTAGAATTAAATTAAAACTGCAAATAACGGCTGAGGAATGTATAAAATTTGTCAATAATAACGAACATACAAGAGCCTTTTACGGCATCCTTCAACGTAAGTGACAGAAACACACCCTGAGCTGTTTCAAGTAGGTCAGTAGTAAGAGATGCAAATCATCCTTGACACCAAAACAGCTGTGCACAGCTGGACAGCCAGAGACACACCCATCCCCGACTGTGCAAATCATCAAAAATACCAAATGGATAAAAGGAAACATCACTGAGTTCCAGAGCAAACCTTTGTGGTGAACATACGATGAAAACATGCACGTGAAGCTGCTGTGGAGATAAAATCCTTTACTAGTTTTATGAAATAAGATTTAGGAACATTTGTGCATTGCTGCTAAGATCTGTTTTTGTTGGGTTCCAAGATGAATGACCAGCAAGGTTATACGTTTGCTGGACGACCACATCCGCCTTCGACTGGTACTGCCCGATCCGATCCAAATGTATTTATAAAGCACATTTAAAAACAACAACAGTTGACCAAAGTGTTGAACAATTAAACATAAAATACTGGTCATGAAGGAGGTTAAATAACGCTCCAAATTTACACAACTATCATGTCCATTTTCAAAGGGGTCCCAAAAAAAAATGTCCAAAAAAGTGTCTGAAAAATGAAAAAAAGTCTGAAAATTGTCTAAAAAGTGTCTAAAAACTTTCTGAGAAAAAAGACAGAAAAATGTCTAAAAAATGTCCAAAAAAAATGTCTGAAAAATGAATAAAAAGTCAGCAAATTGTCCCACTCCCATGTTGATAAGAGTGTTAAATACTGGACAAATCTCCCTTTAAGGTAGATTTTGAACAGATAAAAAAATTTGCAATTAATCGATTAACAACCCTACTAAAAATGTTTTTCATTGCTTATTTCCATTTTACTTTCAGTTTGAGTTTACTACAATAACCCTGGTCCTGCCTGCGTCTGTCACAACAACAAATAAACTACCAACTACAGTATAATGACATGTTTTATCTCAGACGAGGGGCGAGGAGCAGCACATTTCTGCCTCGACTTCCAGCTTGCAGGACAGGGCGATAATAATGACAACCTGGCTTATCATCATCACTAAGTGGCGGAGGGATAGAAACTCCTACCACTGAGCTCTGCCTTGGGTGAAGCTGTGGTGTATTGGATTGCCCTGCATTCAATTATTTTATTGACCGCATGACTGAAACTGCTGCTATGCTTCGGTAGAATCAAATTATTGACCACATCTTGTAATACAAACGACATCTGGAGAGGAAAAAGGTTTCACAGTCCATTTGGTTAACAATGATCAGAAATAGAAGAGAACAACAATCCAACATGTTTCACTTATATGGCAGATTTTTAGAAAGTGTCATAAAGTAATTCAGCTGACAGCGTTTAACCCTCCGAGACCCACAATAGAGACGTTTTAGTCTTTTTTAGGGGGATTCAGGGGGTCTTTAGGGGGAGATAGCAGGTCAACAGTAGATGTCACATAGAAGTGGTGTACATCATCTGAAAGCTGGGAACCTGGAGATTAATTTGAGATGCAGCTCAATCAAGTTCTTCTAGTCATAAATTACAAATAAACATGAATTAATGAATTCATTATTTAAAATGATTCAATTTAGCCATTTTTTTACCACTGGAGAATTTGATCAAAATGATCAATAATCCCTCTAAAATGCCACATTAAGACACCAAGACCTTGAGGAACACCAGAGAAAAAGACATGCTGTGATTTGGGATCCAATACTTTTGACTTTTTGGAGATTTCTGCAAGAATTGCATTTTTTCTGCGATTGGATGGCGAACACTTCTGTTTGTGTAAACTGCTCAGTAACCCCCTTATTATCAATCTAGCTAGGAAATCCATCCATCCTCTGAATGCTCTAGGTCTCTAGTTTGATCTATCCATCCTCTGAATGCTCTAGGTCTCTAGTTTGATCCATCCATCCTCTGAATGCTCTAGGTCTCTAGTCTGATCCATCCATCCTCTGAATGCTCTAGGTCTCTAGTTTGATCCATCCAACCTCTGAATGCTCTAGGTCTTTAGTTTGATCCATCCATCCTCTGAATGCTCTAGGTCTCTAATTTGATCCATCCATCCTCTGAATGTTCTAGGTCTCTAGTTTGATCCATCCATCCTCTGAATGCTCTAGGTCTCTAGTTTGATCCATCCATCCTCTGAATGCTCTAGGTCTCTAGTTTGTGGCTGTAGAGTTTCATGAGGCTGTGATTATCCTAGAGGTCACCACAGGTCATTTTATACAGTGAGGTCAATGAAATGTCTCCTATGGGGACTAACATCATCACACATGAATCCAGTTGGGCTCATTGGATCCACAAGTGTCTCATCTTTACAGTGAGACCCAATTTATGGAATTTAAAACTGTTCAGGGACCCCAGTATGCAGAAATATTCAAACACACCATTTTAGAATAGGAGACAATAACACATTTATACTGCATGTGATTATCCAATTTTCTGCCAATTTCATGTAGTGTTTTATAATTTTATGGTTTTATTGTTTATACTAATTTTATTTATCATCATCATTATAATGTTTATTTTACTCTATTTCGTTTAATCAACATTTTTATTGCTGATCATTATTATCTCTTTTATTCTATTTTATTTTATTAAAATTGTATTATTTAATACAATCTGCTTATTTTGTGTAGTTTCATAATTTTTTATTTATTTATTTTTATTATTTCCATGTATTTTATTGATCCTTTATTATCTTAAATACCCATCTTTTATTGCTTTCTTATTCAGTGAACTTTTATCTTGGTTGTTTTGGTGCATTAGTCTCTAAAATCCATTTTAAATACGTCTATCCAGCACTTTGAATTATATTTTGACTTGTTTGAAAGGTGCTACATGAATAAAGTTTGATTGATTGAATAGTCCCAGACTCAGGGGGAGCCGAGCGGTGGCATGCGGGTACCTGGCATGTGCATGGTGGTTATGGTGGTGGTGGTGATCAGAGTGGTGGTCGTCTCCTCCTCTACGGGCAGCGAGGACATGGTGTTCCTCGATCCCGTCTGGTGGCCGGCAGCGGAAGAGGAGCTTAAAGCCGTGGTGAGCAGCCCCGGTGATATGACCGTCGCCGTCGACTCGGTCTGCCCGAGTCCAGGAACGGCCTGCGTCGGGTTGGTGGTCGTACCTGCAGAGTCCAAAAGGTTCAATTCAATGTAGTGTAGTTTTAAAGCTAGAGTGAAGACACAGATATCATATGAAACTAGAAAACATAAAGAATCCATCGGTGCCAACTACGTCATGCTACCATGTGGGGGAGTCCTTTGACCTCTGACCTCAAGACATGTGAATGTAAATGGGTTCTATGGGTACCTACGAGTCTTGTACCCACTAGAGACCTAGAGCATTCAGAGGATGGATGGATCAAACTAGAGACCTAGAGCATTCAGAGGATGGATGGATCAAACTAGAGACCTAGAGCATTCAGAGGATGGATGGATCAAACTAGAGACCTAGAGCATTCAGAGGATGGATGGCTTTCCTAGCTAGATTGACAATAAGGGGGTTTCTGAGCAGTTTACACAACACAAGTGCTCGCCGTCCAATCGCAGAAAAAATGCAATTCTTGCAGAAATCTACAAAATGTCAAAGTTTTTGATCTCAAATCACAGCATGGCTTTTTCTTTGGTGTTCCTCAAGGTCTTGGTGTCTTAATGTGGCATTCTTGAGGGATTATTGATCATTTTTATCAATTCTCCAGTGGTAAACAAAACGGTTAAATTTAGCACCAAATCTGTGTAACAAATGGTATCAACCCAAAAATTGCTGCAACAACTTATGAGACATAATAGAGCATGGGGGATGACCACCATATACTTCTATCAGAATGTTCTATGCCGCATCTCAAATAAATCTCCAGGTTCCCAGCTTTCAGATGATGTACACCACTTGACATCTACTGTTGACCTGCTATCTCCCCCTAAAGACCGCCTGGACCCCCCTAAAGAAGACTAAAACGGCTCTATTGTGGGTCTCAGAGGGGTTAAGACTTGAGTACTTCTTCTTCCACAGCTGCTAATATGTAAATAGTAGCAGTGAAAGACGGGTCTCTCTTGTTTACTTTCCATAAAATTTCGCTCCTACAGGTGTGGTCCCAGAGGTGCAGAGAGAGAGAGAGGGTGAAGTGACTCTCTAAAGATGATTATGTTTAGAAATGCCAGGAAATAGAGAAACCTTCAGAGCTTAACTGATAACAGAAGTTGCTGGTGCACGATTTATTATGTACCTGTGCTCGCAGAAGCCTCTGCTAAGTATTCCTTACTCTGCAGGGCAGCGTGGATCAGGTCACCCAGGGGGTAGGACTCTGGGGTTGATGTTGGTGGCGTATCAGGCTCAGGAGTCATGAAGCTCATACCTGAAATAAACAGGAATAATGACGGAGTTTGTTATAATATGCAAAAACATGAATGGAAACAAAACATCATTTACATATAACCCGTCCACAGCACCGTACACCAGCATCATCATCCAAACATTAACTTAAACATCATCCAGACATAATCACAAACGTCAACCTTCCAAAAATACAATCCAGGATTTATCCCACAACGGAAATACAACAAGTAAACAGTCACAACTACAAACACAGCACAAGACATGAGGAGTTCATCTATCTTATGTTACTCTCCTCTCTCCTCCTATCCCAGGGGTCAGCGACCTTTACTATCAAAAGAGACATTTTAGGGAACAAAACAAAAAAAATCTGTCTGGAGCCACAAAACATGTGATCATTGTGATGAAGGTAACACAGTTTATAGTCTAAGTATATAGTATATAAGTCTAATGCAGTGAGGGCCAAAGAGACAATGTACTACGGAGTATTAGGGCCACATTGAGGGAAAAAACATCTGAGAATTACAGAATAAAGTCAGAATATTACGAGAATAAAGTTATAACTTTACGAGAAAAATAAGTCGTAATATTACGAGATAAAAAGAAAATAACACGTAAAATTACTACTTTATAATATTAAGACTTTTGTTTCTCGTAAACTTCTGACTTTATTCTCTGTATATATATATATATATATATATAACTATATGTTATATAGATATAACTCTGTTTGTTTTTTTTGTGCTTCCGTGGAGTTTGTGTCAGAGTCTGAGTTGTGGTCGGGGACTGGTCGTTTGTTGGCGTTAGCGTACTCCTATTTCTAACCCAATGTTAGTTTATCGTTGCACGCCGTTAGCCCTGTAAGCGGAGCTGAAGAGACTAACGGCACCCCGCGACCACGCATGATGTCACGTGTTAGAATTTCCTGGAAAAAAAACACAGCCCGCATTCTCCCCATTAAAAGATGATAGAGGAAACCCAGGTTGCTTTCGAAAAATAAAAAAATGACGTCCTAACGTCTTCTCCTAACCACTTCTCCTTGACCTTGATGGAAAACGTCATGAGGTCAAGGAAAGATGAGAAGGAGAAGACGACCGTGGTGTTTAGAGAATCCAACTGCTCTTTCATTACGCTCCGTAATGATGATGCGACGACGGCGGATGTTAGTGACGTGGTGAAACTACAATGTTCTGAAGATGGACTACAAAAGGCTCTGCGCCCCCCCGTGCGTTATTAAAAATCTCCTTCAATGACAGACTGCTTCACCTGCGGCGTGTGAAAGAGAGATACCACAGGTCCTCCTGCTGCTGCTGGAACACCCTATCAACAGATAATAAAGCATCATCTGACTTTAAACGTGGACAACCGGTGAGAAAAATCCTGTAAATAATGGTGAAATAAACAAAGGAATATATGATAAATATTGAGTTAATTGTTCTAGTTATGGAGAAGGTGTAGGACCATATACTTCTCTTCTCTTCTCTTATCTTTTTGGGATATGTAACATTTATTTATGATGATTATTTGTTAATTGACAGTTTGCTGCTCATTTGATTTGTTATTCTTGTTTTGTGTCTTACTTGTTACATGCTCAAAATAAATAATTAATTAAAAATAAAGTGAAACTGTCCACTCATATTAAACATGAATCCCAATTAGTATATGAAAATAGTATGCAAGATAAGCGTATCGTTTGTTATTATGAGCGGCCGAATGGTGCGTCGCTTTAAATGCTGCGGCCGCAAGGAACTGTGGGATGTTATTCTCTCCTTTCCTTTGGTAAAGGATGCTCCAGTGTATCCTCTGCTAAAGGAGATAATAAAGGAAGCATTGAAGCTCCTTTCCTTAACATTCAGAGGATTCAAACAGCTCTCATCACGGCTGCTACTGAGACACTTCCGGGTCATTTCACTCCGTTAGGAACCTTCCTAAAGAGAAAAAAGACTATTCAACTGCAGCCCCAGAAAGTCACAACCTTTTTTAGGGTTAGGTTACAATCTGTTCACACGGTTAAACAATTAAAAACAAAAGTTTAAAAACTTACATAAATTCCCTTTAAAAGGGACTGTTTGTAACTTCTTACACGTATAAATCTACCGGGTCGGAATCCCATGCGCGCTCGCATGTGGCCGGAGACTCTGCTCCTCTGCCTGCCTTCACTCACACACCGCGCGCGTTCTCGCTGTCTCTCTCCACCTCTACACGTGCATGCTGCTCACTCCACACTGCAGAAGAGTTAGTTTAGCTCTGAGAATATCTAGTGAATGTTCAGTGGACGTTTGTGCAGAAATAACTGCTGCAGCTCCTCCAGACCAACAGAGGTTTCCCGTGTCTTGTGAAGTGACGGGGCTCCGCAGAGAGAAACGTTATCGTCTCCAACCGGGTGCCGGAGGGAGACACTAGATAATGTTTCTCTTCCTGCGGGGCTGAAGCAGGAAAAGCCAACACTAGGATCAGCATTGATTCATGGAGAGACCTTGGTCTGGTCAGCTAACATTACTGCCAAGCAGCTGAAATATAGAGTGATATTGTGCTTTTAGCTGACGTGTGTCTCCTCACTGTGTTGAGCGACGCTCCTTCATGTCTATGTAGAGCGAGCACAAACGCCAGCAACAGGACGCTGACTTTCGTTGACTTAACGGCCACAGGTGTCGCTGTTAACAAGACATTTCTGAAAGTTACAAACAGTCCCTTTAAATATCTCACAACAAGCCACCCTGTTGGATGGTAAACCAGCAACCTGTTCCACACCCTCACCACCACGCTGGCCTGACATCATCAGCAGGACATGGCAAGCAAACGCAAAGAATTTATTATTATAGATCTGAGATAAACAAAGTCTGCTTTAGTGCATGTTTGGGGTGGAACAACAAAAGAGCATGCTTAAAGAGAACACACACACACACACACACACACACACACACACACACAGAGTTACCTGAAACCAGGTGGATCATGGTGATAGAAAGCATCACAGCAAGGCGTGCGAACCCCATGGCTTTGGATAAAACTGAATGACCTGAGAAGGTTAAAAGAGCTTTGATTACAAAACTATTATGTCATCATGATGAGAGAGAAAAAAAGAGAACAATGACTGTTATATTATATTAGTATCTTATAATTACTGCAGGAGGCTTAAACATAATCCATGCTGACTGGAGTGTGCTAATTAATGGATCAATTATTAGTCACATCATGTAAAACACTGTCAGGTTGGCTACAGAGCAGATGTTTACATCACACAGAGGCCACAATGACTCGGATTAGAGGATCACTGCGATGTGATGGTGGAACAGCTCCATCAATCTGCAAAATACATCAATTCATGAGATATATGTGCAATCTAATAAAAGGAAGATGCATGTCGCATATAAGGTTAAATATTCAGCTGCATTTTTTCTCACCCAAATCTGCAATAACATGCACGAAAAAATGCGCTATTCCAAAAAAAAAAATCCAGCACAAACCTGAATCTATTGATCAACCTGTTAATGGTGAGAATAAAAGCCCCTCTGCTTGTCATTCGAGGCGTTTCCTCGGTGAGGATAAAAGCAGCCTGGTGTGTGACAGAATGATGTGTCTCTAATAAACGAGGAGGCATCACTCGCACCTCCCCCGGCCCTCTTTGTGCAGAGGAGCATTTTTTTTTTTTTTTTGGCATCCCTCCTGTGAGAGAGAGCAGCGAGCATCTGAAGCAGCTATACTGTACCTTTTGTCTTCTGCAAGATGCGTCCTCTGTCCTCTGGATCCTGGTGCTCTATTCTAGGCCCCAGTGAGAAGATGCTGATGATGCCCCTATAGCTGGTAGCTGGGTACCGTGGGCTTGACGCATTCGGCTCTGATGATGATGGGACTGTGACTGTGAGGGCATCTGCTGCTGCTGCTGCTGCTGGAGGCTTCAGGTGCGCTCTGGCGGTGGCGCGCGGTAACTGCAGCCGGAGCGCGCTGGAGGAGACGCACGCACGCACATGCACATGCACATTTAGTGCGTTGTGACTGTGAGCGCGCTGGAGGAGACACACGCACATCCACCAACCAGCACGCTGCTGATCCGACACACACACAGAGAGATGCTGCACGCACTGGGTAAATAATACTGTACGTTTGCATGTGCCATATACGGTGTGCATGGTTTGTGCATGTATAATAATGGGTGGATGTTTGGGCCAACATGCAATGCGGACATTAGAACATGAGCTGAGCTGAGCTGAGCTGAGCTGAGCTGAGCTGCTGCAGAGCAAAAACAAAATGAATGCTGAAGAGAGATTCCTGCGTTGTGGTGCTGGAGGAGCCTCTAGGTGTGTTTCCAGTGAGGCAGTATCATCACATATATAGCATGTATATATGGATGCAACTACAAAAACAGATCCGTTGGAATAAGCCTATTAGAGAAGAGCCCTCCCACTTAAAGCATGCACGCGCGCACGTGCACACACACACATTCATGTTTTCTGTGTTGTCAGACTATTAAATAGGCGTTATCAGCCGCTATATAAGGGTCATAGATATGAGTCAATAAGGTGTCTACTACACCCACTAGTAGGTTTTAATCATCTATTCACATGGTAGATCGCAGAAAGAAGGTATAAAAGAAGACGACAGCGACGTCTAGGGACTGTAGGAATTATGACAGGAGCAGAAGTGGAAGTCAGGTGCTGTAGTGTAGACGGTGTGAAACTCCATAAGGGGTGAAGGTCGTTGACGATGGATGGGACGTAAACACACGACTTTCACCAGGGAAACCAGATTTCACATCCTGTGTGAAACCAACAATGTGCAGTTGTCTTTGTGTTTGTAGTTATTTTAACCGAAAACAACATGTTTTTCCCTAAACTTAACTGTTTTTGTTGCCTAAACCTAAAGAAGTTGTAGTTTTGTTGCCTAAACCTAATGAAGTCGTAGTTTTATTGCCTAAACCTAAAGAAGTTGTAGTTTTATTGCCTAAACCTAAATAAGTTGTAGTTTTGCTGCCTAAACATAAAGAAGTTGTAGTTTTAGTGTCTAAACCTAAAGAAGTCGTAGTTTTATTGTCTAAACCTAAAGAAGTTGTATTTTTATTGCCTAAACCTAAAGAAGTTGTAGTTTTGCTGCCTAAACCTAAAGACGTTGTAGTTTTATTGTCTAAACCTAAAGAAGTTGGAGTTTTATTGTCTAAACCTAAAGAAGTTGTAGTTTTATTGCCTAAACCTAAAGAAGTTGTAGTTTTGCTGCCTAAACCTAAAGAAATCGTAGTTTTGTTGCCTAAACCTGAAGAAGTTGTAGTTTTACTGCCTAAACCTAAAGAAGTTGTAGTTTTGTTGCCTAAACCTTATGAAGTCATAGTTTTATTGTCTAAACCTAAAGAAGTTGTAGTTTTATTGCCTAAACCTAAAGAAGTTGTAGTTTTGCTGCCTAAACCTAAAGAAGTTGTAGTTTTGTTGCCTAAACCTAATGAAGTCGTAGTTGTATTGTCTAAACCTAAAGAAGTTGTAGTTTTGTTGCATAAACCTAAAGAAATTGTAGTTTTGTTTATTTAATGACCACATTACAAGATGATTCTGACAACATTTGAGGAGAGAAATATGCATTACAGCAACAGAATATTGATTCATATTTAATCAGCGCTGCCTAGTTTGACCTTTGAGTTTGTGAGTGATTGACAGCTGCCTCCGTTGAATGAACAGCCAATAGGAACGCTCTCTCTCTGAAATTAGTCTCCCGTCACGGGCTAGATTTTCTAAAACCTGAAGACAGAGCTATGAGGAGGAGCAGAAGTCTCTCTCAGAACACTTGAATTACAATATGCTGAAAGGTGAATTTTTACCCAATGATGCCAAAAATATTCTGCCTACTGCAGCTTTAAAGGGAAGAAACAGACAGTGACTGTGTCGATGGAAAGCCTCGGTATGACTTCACAATAAATCTTCAGCTTCGTCCACAAAAGTTTGCTCAGAGAGGTCCAAGATCAGGACTTTTATAACACCATGAAGTCAGCATCAGGGGCAACTTAGCCAAAGGGTTGGTGGCTCCGTGATGGACCGGCAACCTGTTTCACTAATTTGTTCCAAGTGCATGCTGGGATACGCCTCAGCTCCCTGTGACCCTGAAGAGGATTAAAGTAAAGAAAATAAATGAATGAGTGGGCTGTTTGAATCCAGGACAGTCTGTCATTCCAGCCGGTTAGAACTTCTTTAGGTTGAGGCAATTAAACTACAACTTCTTTAGGTTTAGACAACAAAACTACAACTTCTTTAGGTTGAGGCAACAAAACTACAACTTCTTTAGGTTTAGACAACAAAACTACAAATTCGTTAGGTTGAGGCAATTAAACTACAACTTCTTTAGGTTGAGGCAACAAAACTTTAACTTCTTTAGGTTTAGGCAACAAAACTACAACTTCTTTAGGTTGAGGCAACAAAACTTTAACTTCTTTAGGTTTAGGCAACAAAACTACAACTTCTTTAGGTTGAGGCAACAAAACTTTAACTTCTTTAGGTTTAGGCAACAAAACTACAACTTCTTTAGGTTGAGGCAACAAAACTTTAACTTCTTTAGGTTTAGGCAACAAAACTACAACTTCTTTAGGTCTAGGCAACAAAACTACAACTTCTTTAGGTTTAGGCAAAAAAACCAAAACACAGTTAAAAACATTGTGTTTTTGGTTAAAATAACTACGAACACAAAGCCAACTACACATTGTTGGTTTCACACAGGATGTGAACTCAAGTATCCTGGGTGAAAACGCTGTGTTTTGTGTCTTATGGAGTTTCCCTCTTTCTATACTACAGTGCCTGACTTCCGCTTCTGCTCCTGTCATAATTACTACAGTCGCTAGAGGTCGCTGTCGCGTTCTTTTATACAGCCAATTAGACTGTTGTCAGGCTATTAAATAGGCGTTATCTAATGGACTGATAACAGTCGAATCCGGTGGTTATTCCCTTTAGGCTGTGCTTGTTGGCAAACAGAGTTTCTCCCCCCTGATTGTCTTTAGATTGTAGAAGAAACTACTGTTGTTTTTATTATTATAAACATCACCATCAGGGTTACTAGTTTGGGTTGTAAAGTCAGGAGTGACCTAAAGAATTAGTTCTTATTTTAGTGAAATAATCAATAGTCTGAGAATATTTTATTGCCATATTACGCACATGTATGCATCACCATAATCTCTCAATCTGTTTCTATTTCAGTATTTTAGTGTCTCACAAATTTTAAGGATGCACTGGTCAATGAACACGCTGCCGCTGCCTCCGTACGTTGAGCTCGGCGTCCACTCGCTGAGCGGCCTCCTGTGGACTCTTCTGCTGCTCTTCCTGTGGCACTGCTACCGGATGGGCTCCGACCTGCCGATCCCGGGCCACGCGCACGCCGGGAAGCTCAAGTCAGGCTCGAGGCGGTCCATGTTGTCACGTGGCGGCGGCTGTGCCGGAACAAAGTGCAGCGCGCGATCCAAGCTGTCGAGGAGTGATCAGATTACTCCCTTCATTTCCATGGAAACGGAGGAGGATGAGGAGCAGGGACAGGGCTACCTCACCCCGGTGCTGAGTCATGCCTTGTTCCCAGCCCAGGCATCTGCAGAGGCCAAGAAACTGTACGCAGCACTGCAAGAGTACGCCAAACGCTACAGTTGGGTGGGCATGGGCCGAATTCATAAGGGCCTCCGTGAGCAGGTACAACTTTATTCCATGCAGGCCACACACGTACATACTGTACATACTCGCTATTGTTAGTGAGTAAGTAAGTTTTGGTGCCTTCAAATGAAACTCGTGAGCTCGTGTTTACAACATGGGAAGTCGTGTACACGATATGCGTGGCGTTCAAGTCGTGAAAAACACCGCTGCTAAGCAACGGGAATACTAACGTTACTGTCGGCGTCTAGAAGCCACAGGAGCTAACAATTTAGCAAGCTAGCAAGTGGATCACATAATGCAAGGCCCATGGAAAGAGGCTGGGAGAGGCTTTCTCTTAAAGTTGTGACTTTATTCTCGTAATATTACAACTTTTTTTTCCCCGTAAAGTTATGACTTTATTTTCGTAATATTACGACTTTTTTTTCCGTAAAGAGTTTCTTAGCTGGAGAAAACAGGACTGGACAAGTTTAATGACACGATGGTCAAAAGTAATTTAACGGTCAAAGATGACACCAAGATTCTTAGCAGTAGGTTGGATATTAGGTTGTAATGGGCCAATAAACTGATCAACTGCAGTGGCATAATTGTCTCATCCTGTTAAAAGAACTTCAGTTTCAGAGTAAATCTTGTGTATCTGATGTATTCAATATTTTATACCGGATTCCATCGTGGTCAAAGGTTTGTTTTCATAATCTCGTGTAGAAGTATCCCAACAGCTCATTTTGTTGGAGGGTAAATGTTGGAGGAAGGACACACGGTGGAGAATGAGTCATTGATTTCTCATTGTTCTCACTTTAAGGTCAGACTGAACGATCACTCTGCGATACAGAAGCCTCATCTCTTCTTCCTGCCAGACGTCCCGAGTGTGCCTTTCTTCCCACGAGACGCTCATCGACACGACATCGAGGTCTTGGAGGCCAACTACTCCGTCATCTTGGCCGAATTCAAGGCTGTATACCAGAGGGGCATCGACTCAAAGCTAGGCTGGACCTGTCAGGGACCGAAGGTATGCAATAAAATCACTCAAGTAATAGTAGAAAAAGTAGTAGTAGTAAAAAGTAAAGTAGTAAAAAGCCATGCTGTGATTTCAGATCAAAAACTTTTGACATTTTGGAGATTTCTGCAGAAATTGCATTTTTTCGGCTGTTTGATGGCGAACACTTCTGTTGTGTAAACTGCTCAGAAACCAACTTATTGTCAATCTAGCTAGGAAAGCCATCCATCCTCTGAATGCTCTAGGTCTCTAGTTTGATTCATCCATCCTCTGAATGCTCTAGGTCTCTAGTTTGATCCATCCATCCTCTGAATGCTCTAGGTCTCTAGTTTGATCCATCCATCCTCTGAATGCTCTAGGTCTCTAGTTTGATCCATCCATCCTCTGAATGCTCTAGGTCTCTAGTTTGATCCATCCATCCTCTGAATGCTCTAAGTCTCTAGTTTGATCCATCCATCCTCTGAATGCTCTAGGTCTCTAGTTTGATCCATCCATCCTCTGAATGCTCTAGGTCTCTAGTTTGATCCATCCATCCTCTGAATGCTCTAGGTCTCTAGTCTGATCCATCCATCCTCTGAATGCTCTAGGTCTCTAGTTTGATCCATCCATCCTCTGAATGCTCTAGGTCTCTAGTTTGATCCATCCATCCTCTGAATGCTCTAGGTCTCTAGTTTGATCCATCCATCCTCTGAATGCTCTAGGTCTCTAGTTTGATCCATCCATCCTCTGAATGCTCTAGGTCTCTAGTTTGATCCATCCATCCTCTGAATGCTCTAGGTCTCTAGTTTGATCCATCCATCCTCTGAATGCTCTAGGTCTCTAGTCTGATCCATCCATCCTCTGAATGCTCTAGGTCTCTAGTTTGATCCATCCATCCTCTGAATGCTCTAGGTCTCTAGTTTGATCCATCCATCCTCTGAATGCTCTAGGTCTCTAGTTTGATCCATCCATCCTCTGAATGCTCTAGGTCTCTAGTTTGATCCATCCATCCTCTGAATGCTCTAGGTCTCTAGTTTGATCCATCCATCCTCTGAATGCTTTAGGTCTCTAGTTTGTGGCTGTAAAGTTTCATGAGGCTGTGATTATCCTAGAGGTCACCACAGGTCATTTTATACAGTGAGGTCAATGAAATGTCTCCTATGGGGACTAACATCATCACACATAAATACAGTTGGGCTCATTGGATCCACAAGAGTCTCAGCTTTACAGTGATACCCAATTTATGGAATTCAAGACTGTTTAGGGACCCCAGTATGCAGAAATATTCAGATGATAATTCAGAAAATAACACATTTCCTTTTTGTTTTTCCTCGCCAAACATGTAACCTAACTTTGGAGCGTTATTTATTTCCTTCCTGACCTGGTACCATGACAAGGTTGGTACCAATGGATTATTTAGGTTTTCTAGTTTCATATGATATCTGTAGCTTCACTCTCACCCTAAAACTGAACCTACTAGAGCCTCTGAAAGACAGTAACGTCAGTCAGGATGGCGGGGGGTTAATGGGAGTATAAATGGATGGATCCAGTTTAATTCTGATGTCTCATCTCAGGTGATCGTCTCTTTCAGGGCCAGGCAGTGTTTCCTTTGTACAGCGCAGGTGTCTCTGTGGCGGGAAACTGTCGCTCGTGTCCCCGCACCTACCGGACACTTCTCTCTCTGCGTACGTTCATAAGCAGCAACTCGTTGGGATCTGCTGGTTTTTGGCTGTTGGGGCCCGGAGCCACGTTGGGGAGCTCATACGGACCCACCAACACACGCCTACGTTGTCACCTTGGTGAGTTAAACAAATGCACTTGTCGTGGTTTAACTGAATTTATCTTAGACAAATCTAAAAAAACACTCATTAAACCAAAAAAATAAATCAAAACGACCTGATAAAACGCTAAACCATTACATAATGTGGTACTTTGTGGGTCAGGGTTTAAGTTCATTTCCTCCTTAGCCCATTTTGTAGCGTGATCCGTCTGGCTATATAATCCTCTGGGTTTTAAACACAGACGGGAGCGGAGTGCGTGGCCTTCTTAGCCAAGGGGAAACCATCATATTTCCAAAGTTTAAAAACAGACGTCACTTTTGTAGGTCTGCAGACTCCAGCCCTGTGTGAGCTGGTGGTGGGAGGAGAGCCTCAGTGCTGGTCAGAAGGACACTGCCTCCTGGTTGATGACTCCTTCCTCCACACCGTCTCCCACAAGGGTTGGTGAATCACACACTATTTAGAAAAACAAATGCTTCAAACGTTGATTTTACTCTTAATTGTATTCTCATTATTAAACATGGAATGTAATGCAGGATCTCTGTGTAATCTAATTTTGAAGATTTTTTACGAAGTTGCTGGTGCACAATTAATTATTTTAATAATAAATAAGAATTCTATTAATTTTGAAGATTTTTTTACCTAGTTGCTGATGACCGATTTATTATGTTAATAATAAATAAAAATTCTGTTAATTTTGAAGATTTTTACCAAGTTGCTGGTGCATGATTTATTATTTTAATAATAAATAAAAAATCTGTTAAATGTTGAATTAATAAATAATTCAGTAAATATATATATCTATGTATTTATTTTAGGGCTGTCAATCTACTAAATTATTAGGTATTGCTATCGGTATCGGGACTGAACAAGTGTCATCGGTGCATCCCTATTTGAACCTAAATAGCTGCCACATTTTTACCTAAAATGGTGTCTGTGTCTACTTCTGAAGGGCCTCCAGACGCTGGACCTCGAGTCATTTTGAGCGTGGACCTCTGGCACCCGAATGTGGCTGCAGCCGAGCGACAAGCTCTGGACTTCATGTTCAACCCCGACCTCTGAATTTGCTCCTGCCAGTATACAACACGCGGGGATGCCTTACTTTAGCCCCGCTTGTTGTTGGCTCATGCATCTCATTCCAGTCGATGAATCACTGTGTGAATCTGCCCTAAGAATTACACAAGCCGTCAGCCACGCTTACAAGTGGTGTTGGATTTATGGTCTGAAGCAGGAAGTGCCACAAGAGCGCGTTATTATGAATGATGCTATAGACAATGTTAGGGTGTTTTCACACTTGGTCCCTTTCAGCCCTCCAAACAGACTCAGAGCGATTAGTCAGCATTCTTTGTGCATATGTCAACACTCCAAAAGAACTAGACCCTCTGAAAGTCCTCTTAACATGGACCAAAGTCAAATCAAGTCCGGGTTGCAGTTCTCTGAACCTGTACATTGTGAACACAACGCGCTCCAGGTTTGCTTCAGGGATGTCACGAGAACCGATACTTCGGTACCAAGTTGATGCAAAAATTCTGAAGACGTGACGGTACTCGTTTTTCTACAGCACCGCAGGTACCGTATGTACCGTCGAGGCTGGAGACTAACGGCGTCCCGTCGTCCCGGGAACAAAAGAAAATGTGTTTGAATTTTGGCGAAAAACTCGAATAAATAGGGTTGTTTGAAGGAGACGTTTTTACAGTTTTAGAGACACTATGAGTGTACATTTTACAACCTTTGCTTGAGAATAGAGAAACCTTTCTGTCTGTATCAGTCTCACTCCCAAATGCTCCTTATGATTGTAATAACTGATGACAAAACACATTAATAACTGCATCGATTGCACCGGCAGGACATCCTGAAACACCGTAAAACACAGCGGTGGCAGCAACTTGACGAATGCGCTGCATTTTCCATAAACACCACTCAGATGTTTATGGGCTTAATGAGTCTATTTCATCAGGAAGATGTGGGTCTGAGCTCCAGAGGAACTATAGTGTGAACAGAAAGAAAACTGAGGCCTCTTTCAAATGAACTGACAATGTGAACGCAAAAAGAGCCGAGTCTCTTTCCTGTCGGTCCCCTTTAAGAGGACTGAGTTTGGTCCAGATGTGGAAACACCCCTAAAATGCTGCGGCTGCAAACTACGAACTGACATCACTTGAAAGCAACGACGAGATGGAACCTAAGAAGAGCAGATCTGGTGTTAACTGCTGTACATCTGATCTCGACATCATATACTATATACTAGTGAATGCTATTTGCATGTGAAACCAGTCTGTCCTGCTTACCAGACTTTGTTTTGAGCTGCTTATGCATGTGCACGAGCGCACGGGTCAGCCTTACCTATAACGGTTCAGCCAGAAAAACTGTGAAAATCATGTAAATGTAAATTTATTTTTGTTTTCTAAAATGAATGACAACAAACTTATATTAACTTTTGCTTACTGTGATTATTCTTTATCTTCTTATTACATATGTATGCTTGTGTGTTTCTATCTATAAATCTATAAATCTATTTTTTCTCTGTTTATTGATATAATTGGTGGTTTGCTCGTATTATATGACATGCACACATCAGGTTTTTTGTCTGTTTTTCTTGGAATCAAAATAACAAATAAAGAACAAATCAATCCGTATTGACTCAGTGTATAGATTAGCAGAGTAATGCAGTATGAGTATGCATGCAGCAGAGCTGATTTCTTTTGTACGGCTCTCAAAATACGCAATATATGCATTTGTATTTGGGGGAACACATTTATCTTACCCCAAGTGAAGGAGTTCAAGTACCTCGGGGTCTTGTTCGCGAGTGAAGGGACAATGGAACGTGAGATTGGAGACGGAGAATCGGAGCAGCGGGGGGGCGGTATTGCATTCGGTTTACCGCACCGTTGTGACGAAAAGAGAGCTGAGCCGGAAGGCAAAGCTCTCGATCTACCGTTCAATCTTCGTTCCTACTCTCACCTATGGTCATGAGGGTTGGGTCAGGACCCACAGAGCTATATCGCGGGTACAAGCGGCCGAAATGGGTTTCCTCAGGAGGGTGGCTGGCGTCTCCCTTAGAGATAGGGTGAGAAGCTCAGTCATCCGTGAGGGACTCGGAGTAGAGACGCTGCTTCTTTGCGTTGAAAGGAGCCAGTTGAGGTGGTTCGGGCATCTGGTAAGGATGCCCCCCCCTGGGCGCCTCCCTTGGGAGGTGTTCCAGGCACGACCAGCTGGGAGGAGGCCACGGGGAAGACCCAGGACTAGGTGGAGAGATTAAATCTCCACACTGGCCTGGGAACGCCTCAGGATCCCCCAGTCAGAGCTGGTTAATGTAACCCGGGAAAAGGAAGTTTGGGGTCCCCTGCTGGAACTGTTGCCCCCGCGACCCGACCCGGATAAGAGGTTGAAGATGAGTGAGAGTGACACTTATCTTAAAGCTGGGGCCGGTAACATCGGAGCAACCAGCAAGAGTTCGCTCGATTTTAAAAATGATCGAACTGAAAAACCCAGCCCCGTGTTGACAACTCTTTTCCAATGAAAGTAGCTCCAAAAGACCCTCAATCTGGAGAGAAAGTCAGCAACACCCCCCCAATGATCATTATGAACGTAAACAACAAATATGGCTGCTGTTAGTACTCACAGATGTCAAGCTAGTAGCTTGTAGTAGAGCATGCAGGCAGGAAGGTAAATAGGTAGCCCATTTAGTCTTTACATTTCAGGCCAAATTAAATGAGATATCCACAATTACATTGTGACTAGTCAGAGTTCTTATTCCAGCTATCTATAACGTCATTGCGACTAGTCCAAACGACAGTTAGAGATCTCTGTAGTTCAGTTCTGACTATCCTAATTAACAGTTACAGATATCTCAAACCTCATTAGTCAGAGTTGTTGTCATGACGTTGCTCATCAAGGCTTTCCTTTGGATATTGGCCCAACAAAGCATCTGAACAGCGTCAGCAGAAGCTTTTGCTAACTTGGATAGTTCGGTAAAGTGTGAAAGATATTCAGAGATTCAAACTTCAATAACTCATAAGTTGTTAAAACACCAACGAGGGCTCTAGTGAGGTAGACGACGAGCTATACAACCTCATTTTAATCACAACGAGCCTTTAGTCCTCCGAGCTGGACGCATAATAACATAACATCGGTCTCTATGTTTCAGCCGGCTGTGAGACGAGTGGTTCAGGGACTGCTGTGGATCAGATAGTTAGAAAATGACGTGAAATAGAAAAAGAGCTCATCATCGAGGAATCTGTGGCCAACGAGAGCTGTAATGTTCACTAGAGAGTTGAGTTAGAAATTTACAGCGTGTTGTAGATTTATTGTCTCCAGACACACTTTATAAACCCGTACGGCTGATATCTGCAACGTCATTTCACCTCGTCACAACTCTAATTAAAAAGGAGCCAGTTGAGGTGGTTCGGGCATCTAGCACGGATGCCTCCTGGGCGCCTCCTTTGGGAGGTGTTCCAGGCACGACCAGCTGGGAGGAGACCACGGGGAAGACCCAGGACTAGGTGGAGAGATTATATCTCTACTCTGGCCTGGGAACGCCTCAGGATCCCCCAGTCAGAGCTGGTTAATGTGGCCCGGGAAAGGGAAGTTTGGGGTCCCCTGCTGGAGCTGTTGCCCCCGCGACCCGATCCCGGATAAGCGGTTGAAGATGGATGGATGGACAACTCTAATTCCTGATATCTGTAATTACATTCAGACTATCCCTAACTCCAGTTAGAGATATCTACAACATCATTCTGACTAGTCGTAATTTAATATTAGATATCTAAAAAATGACAATGTAGATATCTACAATTGAGGGGAATTAAAGATATCTTGAACTGGAATTATGACTAGTCAGAATTAAATTAAAGATATCTGTAGGGGTGTAAGAAAATATCAGGATATCATGTTTTGTTATACTATATCAATTTTTAATTATTAATAGTTTACATGCAAAGATGAACTTATTCAATACTTTGCAAAGAGATGAGCCCTCTCAAGGTAGAGCTATGATGCCTGATGTTACAGGGACTGTTATAAATGCTAATGCAGATCCCACTGTTCTGACTGCATCACTCATTCACTCAGATTTTATGCATAATGGCAGTGTGTTTTTTATACTACGACATTTTCCCTAAAATTCTATTAAAAAAAAAATCAATATATCGCCTCGCTTACAGTATCGCAATTTATCGCAAGTAACCCCCTGTATCGTGATATGTATCATATCGTCAGATTCTTTCCAATACACAGCCCTAGATATCTGAAACTGGAATTACGACTAGTCATAATTCACACTGCGGATATCCGCAACTGAATTGTGGATATCCATAACGAGGAACCCCACACACATGAATGGCAAAAGTAGTTTGAATCGTACTAGTCAAAATAGAATTACAGATATCTTGAATTAGAGGCAAAATGACATTGCAGATATCTCTAATGAATATCCTGTCTAGCTATTAAATGTTAAAACAGCTTGCAGTATTATTACATTCCTGCGACAGCCACAGATAGCGGATTTTTTTCTTCTTTCCTCTACCTTCAAGCTAATAATTAAAGTATATTGTTTTTATTAAGAGGAAAATAGCCTGTTGACTACGAGGCTTGTTAAAAAAATAATAATAATAAATTGCAAATGTAATTTACTTTCTATGGAACTGACCAGGAAATATCCAGTATTGTATGTGGTGAATCTGTCTTTTGAATTAAACACAGTAAAATATGATTTTGAAAACACATTCTGGTTCATTAAGCTCCTTTTTTGTGGTGGGGTTACTTTTTTCAGTCAGTAGATGAGAATTAGAGTGGTGATTTTGTCTTATCTGCCATCTGGTCATCCATGATGAGGATTACAGAGACTGAACTAATCCACCCCACAGAAACAGATTATTCCTGAGATTGTTTATATGTAGTTGCATGTATGTTGTTTCATGATGTGTGATTCGTTCAACTGGACATTTATTATTTATATGAGCTGCGTGGGATTTGAAGAAAAAAAAAAAATAGAAGCTAAACGTCACTGTCAAAATCACAAGCAAATAATACAACGACTCAGATATGGATTATTATTGTCAAAGGTTAGCATAAAAGGATGAATGAATAAGTCTTGGAATAAAACTCTGTAACCAACTCATCACACTGTGTCACTGCGATGTTTTTAAATCAATGCGTATGCAAATCTTTAACATTTATATTTTATTTAAACTTTATTTAATCAGGGAATCCCACCAGTTACAGTTAGATAACATGTTTTATATCTGGCATTAACATTGGTCACCACATAGGTTCATGAAGCAATGAAGCAATTGTATGTCATTACATTGATTCTATATCAATGTTTTTCACTGACAATCTGGACATTATAGGATCAGCCTCAAAAGATTATGAACCAGCATATTTAATAGATATTGTCCCACTCAACAATTTTCATGTTGGGCTATTGTTATGCAATAGCATTAATAACAACTTTAGAGGGATTATTTTCAGTGAAAGATGCCAAATGAATAAAGTGGTTTGGAAATAAATCTATTATTATTATTATCTTTGGCAATCAGTCATTCAGAAATTTTTTTTTTTGCCTAAACCTAAAGAAGTTGTAGTTTTATTGCCTAAACCTGTTTTTGTTGCCTAAACCTGTTTTTGTTGCCTAAACCTAAAGAGGTTGTCGTTTTATTGCCTAAACCTGTTTTTGTTGCCTAAACCTAAAGAAGTTGTAGTTTTGTTGCTTAAACCTGTTTTTGTTGCCTAAACCTAAACACATTGTAGTTTTATTGCCTTAACCTGTATTTGTTGCCTAAACTTAAAGAATGGTAGTTTTATTGCCGTAACCTGTTTTTGTTGCCTAAACTTAAAGAAGTTGTAGTTTTATTGCCTAAACCTGTTTTTGTTGCCCCAACCTCAAGAAGTTGTAATTTTATTGCCTAAACCTGTTTTTGTTGCCTAAACTTAAAGAAGTTTTAGTTTTGTTGCCTAAACCTGAACAGCTTGTAGTTTTATTGCCTGAACCTGTTTTTGTTGCCCTTAACTCAAGAAGTTGTAGTTTTATTTCCTAAACCTATTTTTGTTGCCCAAACCTCAAGAAATTGTAGTTTTATTGCCTAAACCCGTTTTTGTTGCCTAAACTTAAAGAAGTTGTAGTTTTGTTGCCTAAACCTGTTTTTGTTGCCTAAACTTAAAGAAGTTGTAGTTTTATTGTGTAAACCTGTTTTTGTTTCCTAAACCTGTTTTGTTGCCTAAATCTGTTTTTGTTCCCTAAACTTTAGGAAGTTATAGTTTTATTGCCTAAACCTGTTTTTGTTGTCCAAACCTCAAGAAGTTGTAGTTTTATTGCCTAAACCTGTTTTTGTTGCCTAAACTTAAATAAGTTGTGGTTTTATTGCCTAAACCTGTTTTTGTTGCCTAAATCTAAAGAAGTTGTAGTTTTATTGCCTAAACCTGTTTTTGTTGCCTAAACCTAAACAGGTTGAAGTTTTGTTGCCTAAACCTAAGCACATTGTAGTTTTATTGCCTAAACCTGTTTTTGTTGCCTAAACTTAAAGAATTTGTAGTTTTATTGACTGAATCTGTTTTTGTTGCCCAAACCTTAAGAAGTTTTAGTTTAATTGCCTAAACCTGTTTTTGTTG
The DNA here is from genome assembly GCF_015220745.1 of Sebastes umbrosus. Lineage (NCBI taxonomy): Eukaryota > Metazoa > Chordata > Actinopteri > Perciformes > Sebastidae > Sebastes > Sebastes umbrosus. Next base: position 31,491,503 of record NC_051282.1, on the reverse strand, counting down.
CCTAAACCTAAAGAAGTTGTAGTTTTATTGCCTAAACCTGTTTTTGTTGCTTAAACCTGTTTTTGTTGCTTAAACCTAAACAAGTTGTAGATCAAGAACAAGATAATAACAATCTGAGCCTGTCAGTGGCAAAAACAAACTCTTTTAGTGGACGTAATTGACGGTGCCAGCTTGCCCCATACTGCAGCCACAGCCCTCTGCCTTATGGATAGGATCCAGGTTGAGAAATACCAAAGTTACCCTTTAAGGGCGTGGCTGTCTAGAGCTACCATTCAAATTTTTAACAATTTTACATCCATCAGTTTTAACAAAAAGAACAAAACTACTTAAATAACAGGAAAAATAATGTAAAACTATTCATAACAAGTAGGCTATCATCAGCGTAGAATCAGATACAAATGCATCCTCTTCATTCAAAGTCATCCATTCATTCTGCTCTCTTCATTTCTGCGACATCATTTTCACAAACTCTGTAAAGAGAACAGACAAGATGCAGATTAGCTAAATTATTTAGTAGGTTTATAGCAAAATGAGAACAACTAGTACAACTCCTCATTATTACATACTACTTTCAGCTCTGGCATTGAATGTAAATATTAAGTAACTACCAGGCAACATAATAAAGTTGATTTAACAATGAATGAGATTACTGTATGTGTGAACAACAATCAAAACAAAGTATTTTAACAGTAGATTTCTTTCATGGCAGACACTGTGGCTGTATTCGAAACCGCCTACTACTGGCTGGCGAGCGAGCTACGCAGATAAACACAGGTTCCTGTTAATTTATAACGGACATTAGAGTTGTGATATTTAAACAAAACTATCCGTCAACAAGGAAATAAAAGCCCCTCGTCTACAGACCGTTCTCTAGAGAGCTGGGTGGGTGACCGCCAGGCTGGCTGGAGAGGTAGCGACCCCGGCAGGCGCTATAGCTAGCTGTCACGGCAGTTTGTGGAGCTTCTAAACTCTGAAAACGTCGGAGCAAATGTTTGATCCGTCATCTAATATCGTAAAACTGTCAATATTCAAAATCTACACAGTTGATTTCTGGCCTCAAAAATGTTCAGAAGTGAATTTAGTGATGAAATAGCTACGAAAAATGTAAAGAAAACGGGCTGTTTTTGGCTGCTGTTGTTGTTGTAACCGTAGCCTGTAGTGGTCCAGTGCTTTGCATTGTGGGATACAGTAGGCAAGGTACACTGGTCCGATGCATACTGGAGATTTTTTCCAAATCAGTACGACATCTGGGTATTTTTGGCACACTGTAGACTTTGCTTTTGTTCGCATACTTCATGTTACATTTTTGCCAAATCAGTACGTACTACTAGTATAGTATGAGGTTGTACTACTAGTATAGTATGAGGTTGTACTACTAGTATAGTATGAGGTTGTACTACTAGTATAGTATGAGGTTATACTACTAGTATAGTATGAGGTTATACTACTAGTATAGTATGAGGTTTAGAATACAGCCACTGTGTTATAGCAGAAAAGGCACAGGTGAAACTAATAACATGGCTCAGAGACGCCTTTAGGTGTGCCAGTGTGCCATATCAATGAGCCAGCTAATAGAGCCCTGCTACTCTCTTTCAGACGTTTTTCGATTCATTTATTTAACAACACGACTAAAACCACTAGAACCACTGAACTAACTGAACATTTAGACAACAGAGGTTAATATAAGGCAATAAAAAAAAGTCAAAATCAGTCTGTGTGTGTTTCTGTGTACCTTCAAAGTCAACTGTTCCGTCTCCGTTGTTGTCAGCTTCTTTGACCACCGCTTCAATTTCATTTTTGCTGGTTTGTTCTCCTAGTAACTTGATCATGGCATGTCTCAGCTCGTCAGACGTGATCGCGCCGTCACCATCTATATCAAACTGAAGGAGAAGTAAACAAAACATTGGCAAAACAAAAGGCCATTTCGGACTCATATTGCCAAACATAACATTTAGCCAGGTTTCTTTTTGTATGTTCATTTAATAACCACCACGGGGTGCCAACGACCAGAACGAGAGAGAGAAGCTATGTTGAGCTCACCTCTCGAAATGCTTCTTTGAGTTCCTTCAAGCCGATCATCCCCGCAGTTTCAGCCAGGAGCTTGGGCGTCATCAGTTGCACGAAATCATCAAAGTCCACCCGTCCCCCCACTGTGATAAAACAAATGATGTAACTAATATGAGTATAAGCAGGAAGTAGCCAGAGAACACAGCTTAAGCAACGTTTGAGTGCTTTAACACCATCCCAAAAAAGTGCATGCTTTTAGCTCGCTGTAGCAGAGATTTCTCTTTGGCAGTTAAGTGTCTGTTACACACATTATATTTCAGTCTGCTGCAGTGGTCACCGTGGAAAACACACTTCCTCTGGCCTTTACCTTCCCTAAAATGTATGTGAGCCGACGATATACTGTACATGGGATTGTTCCTACCAACACTTGGCTGGCTACTTTCGAAATAGAAATAGGCCATGCAAATATGTCTCAGGGGACCATTGTTAAGGAGAGCGTGAAAGACACATTTCCTGAAACTTAAAAAAAAAAAAAAAGTCTTGGAGATGTTTTACCTTATGTTTTAAAACACATGTTCTGGTACATGTTTGAAAAACAAGGTTATTTTTTAAAATTCTCCAAAACCGGCAAAAAATAGCATCAGCCCGTCAAGACCAGCAGTAATAAAGCATTGATGGAGTTTGACAAGTTGTTTTGCTTTTAACTCACAAATTAGAGGACATTAGCAACCCGATTTGACTGATAAAACTACAATTTCTTTAGGTTTAGGCAATAAAACTACAATTTCTTTAGGTTTAGGCAACAAAACTACAACTTCTTTAGGCTTAGGCAACAAAACTACAACTTCTTTAAGTTTAGGCAACAAAACTACAACTTCTTAAAGTTTAGGCAATAAAACTACAACTTCATTAGGTTTATGCTACAAAACTACAACTTCTTTAGGTTTAGGCAACAAAACTACATTTCTTTAATTTTAGGCAACAAAACTGCAACTTCTTTAAGTTTAGGCAAAAAAACTACAACTTCATTAGGTTTAGGCAACAAAACTACAACTTCTTTAGGTTTAGGCAACAAAACTACAACTTCTTTAATTATGGCAACAAAACTACAACTTCTTTAGGTTTAGGCAACAAAACTACAACTTCTTTAGGTTTAGGCAACAAAACTACAACTTCTTAATTTTAGGCAACAAAACTACAACATCTTTAAGTTTAGGCAACAAAACTACAACTTCATTAGGTTTAGGCTACAAAACTACAACTTCATTAGGTTTAGGCTACAAAACTACAACTTCGTTAGATTTAGGCAACAAAACTACAACTTCTTTAATTTTAGGCACAAAATTACAACTTCTTAAAGTTTAGGCAATAAAACTACAACTTCTTTAGGTTTAGGCAAAAACAACAACATTTAGTTAAGTTGTGTTTTGTGTCCCATCCATTGTCAACGACCTCCACCACCACCACTGTGAATAGATGATAAAACCTACTAGTGGGTGTAGTAGGCCTCTACTGACCCACATCTATGGGGCTTATAGCGACAGATAATGCCTACTTAATAGCCTGACAACAGTCTAATCGGCTGACATTACTCACAATTCATGTTGATGTTCTGACTCAGTTCTATGAGCTCCATCTCAGTCGGCATGTAACCCATGGTCCTCATCAGGTTCCCCAAGTCCTTACAGGATATGAAACCATCCTTGTCTTTATCAAACTCTACAAAAGCTTCACGTAACTCTAGAGAGCATACAGACAAATACAAATATGAGATGGTGTGTGACTTACATTTAAAAAAAGGTGAACAATATTATGCAGCACTCTAACAAGTATATCTGAACACATAAAAAACAGCAAGTTACCGTCAATCTCATCGTTTGTAAGAGCTCTGGTCTGCAAAACAATAAAAAAAACAATGAAATGATGTTAGTATGTTTTATACATCAAGGTTTACCACAAAATGTACAACTATTGTCATATGCACATTATCTACATTAAGACAAGGCAATGACCTCCTATTAGTTCCATACATAAGATAAGTATTGAAAAATAAAGTCTCTATGGAATAAGAACACACTAAACACACTTGCTGAAATTGTAATAGCGCCAACGTCAACGATGATTTTTACATGTGTAAATATGTGAATTTCATTTATTCAAAATATGAGTGTTTTTAAGACAGAAAATTAGAATAAAAAGGGTGAATAATCGTTGCTGATTATATGTTGGGACTTTTACACAATTTTTTTTTTTTTATCAGTTTCATTAAAACACAGGCTTAAATTACATATTCATGTAATATTGCGTAACAGATGTCAGAGCTAGTTTTTTTGTGTTGTAAAGCTGTGACATATTCTTCCCCAAAGTGCTCTTAATAACATCATAAAGTGCAGCAACAGCAACATCCACATTACAGTATGTTCTCTGGTGAACATTTATTATTTTCACTGGAACTCCTGCTAAGATATTTATTATTTTGCATAGGCTTTTAATTTTTGTGCCCCTGTAATATCGCTGTGCACATGAATTGACAATGACCTCCTATTAGTTCCATACATTAGATATGTATTGCGTATGACAAAATAAAGTCTCTATGGAATGAGAACACGCTAAACACACTTGTTGAAATTGTAAAAGCGCCGATGTCTATGATGATTTTTGCATGTGTAAATGTGTGTACATAGATTTGAATTGCCCATTGCATTTATTCAAAATATAAGTGTTTTTAAGACAGATAATTAGAATAAAAAGGGGGAATAATTGTCACTGATTATATGTTGGGACTTTTACACAATTTCTTTTAGTTTTATTAAATCAAATAGTTAAGCTACACATTCATGTAATATTGCGTAACAGATGTCAGAGCTATTTTTTGTGTTGTAAAGCCATGGTGTTATGGCAAAAAAAAAGCTTAAAGGAAGAGTCCCATTGTGGAGTAGAGCTGGGAGGGCACCTTAATATTTAATGTAAAAATTAAAACATATTTACAAAAGTTGCATTCTGCACTTCTCACTTACATTTACCAGTAATTGAAATGTATAAACAACCTGTGCTGATGTTATCCCAAAATGAATATACTGTACATACTGTATGATCGCTTATCAATCAGATAAGTTACTGCAAGATTTAAAAGAAAAAAAAGATTTAGACAGGGATTTAACAGATGACTTATTTACAGATGTTAGAAGCAAATGCAGACGCTGATGCAAAAGCAAATTGCTACTCAGATATTCAGAATATTTTTTTCAATATTGAAACAGAATGATTCCAAATGCATCAGAAATGGAAGTTCAAACCAAACATGTTTCAGAACTGAATTAAAGTGAGTTATTATGTAATGTAAATTCATGTGCACAGCAATATTGCTGGGGCACAAAAATTAAAAGCCGATGCAAAATAATAGCAGGAGTTTCAGTGAATATAATACGAGAACATACTGTAATGTGGATGGTGCTGGTGCATTGTATCATGTCATTAAGAGCAATTTGGGGAAGAATATGACACAAATGTACAATTAAGTGCACATATAAGAATAATAAAAAAATAATAAAAAAACAATATTTGTTTAATAAATGATCAACAGATAATACGATTTACGCTCCTGGTAAACCGATGAAAAAGATAATGTTATATAAATATATATTTGAGCGTTATAAAACTCTTATAGACAGCTACCATTAAATCATAAACTGTAAAATCATAAAACCATTTTAACTTACTTGTCTCCTCGTTCCTCCCCTGAGAAAGATGCAAGCTTGTTTAATACTCATGATGACGGCCTGACACCAGATCCTCGGCTTCTTGTATTTGTGAAATTTCTTTTTTATTTAAAAAAAAAAGGTGCTATGTCGCTATATGGCTTCTGTTTCTTCTGTGCGAGCATGTGTCCGTGAGTAAACCGTGATCAGCAGTGATCTGCGTATGCCAGAGAGGAGGGATGAGGTCTCATATGGATTATCTCTGCAGCTTTGCTCTAGAAAAGAAAGATATAGGCTTAACGCTGATGTGCATATACACAGTTTCATGCAGAAAGTCAAACATTACTGCCAGGGAATGAAATTAGCACCTGCCACATACAACAGGGTAAATGTTGGCTCTGGCAGGTACACATTTCAAGTCACTTGCCACCGTGGCAGATAGATTTTCCTTATATTAAGAAATATTATTTTAAAAGCAATTCCTTGATTAAAAATAGTCAGAGATTAAAGTTACATGATCCATATTTCTGCTATCTGTTACCACTGTGTTTACAAGGGGTGGAAGAAAATATTGAGTATTGCAAATCGATTCTCAAAAACCTTGTATTGATTTCTAATTAATAGTTTGTATGCAAAGATAAACTCCGTCAATACGTTATCTTATTTGTAAAGATATACATCCTCTGTGACAAATGCAGATCCCACTATTCTGATCGCATAAAAAAGTAACTTTTTTTTACTCAGATTTTATGCATAAGGTGGTGTGTTCTTTATACAAGGGCAGTTTTCCTAAAATATATCGCCTTGGCTGCAAACCGGACACTTTTAATGACTTTGCTAAGGTATACTGTATATCTTGCACACTTTACTAATGTATATAGAGGGTTATTCTATGTTTATAATTTAGATTATTTTTATGATAGTTATAGTAGTTAGGTATGTTTATTAAAGTGTATTCCAGTATTCTTTATATTTTGCATTCAATGTATAGTCCTCTAGTGTTGACATGTACATTACATGTACTGTTACTGTGCATTGCCTGGATAACCTGCTGCTGTTACACAATCATTTCTCAATTTGGGATCAATAAAGTATCTATCTATCTATCTATCTATCTATCTATCCGTTGCTTATAGTACTGCAGTAAATACCAATATATTGAATCATAACCCCTGTATCATGATACATATCGTATCGCCAGATTCTTGCCAATACACAATCTTAGTGTTAACAACTCTAAAATGTTCTACAGACAAAATAATAGTGTGGTTAGTAGAAATGTTCAGTGACACATGAGGACAAAAACTTAATTTTAGACCCTGATTACTGCTGTTTTGTTTTTAAGCTTCTTTCATAAAGAATAAATGCATTGAAATGTCATAAACAAGAACTTTTGTAACAGTGGAGCTAGTTGAGTAAATTAGCTTTCCATCACTAAATGAAAGAAAAGAAAATATAGTATTAAAAGGATTATTTATCTCTGCATGCAAATTATTTGATTTTTAATAAATTACTTGCATCACTTGCACAAGCTTGTTGACTGTATCTTCATATGAGAATAGACATCATCAGCCTATTACATAACCATATATGCAGCACTGGTAAAATTAGAGGCTCCAGAAGATATTCTCAGTCTACACGCAGCGATAACATCTGAAGCTGGATTGTTTTGTTGCGCTGCGTGAGAAACACACGAATGAAATAAATGACTAATATGATTACACAACAACAACATATTTTTCTGTATGTACCAGCAGGATCAGTATTATCTGACATCATGAGCAGGTTGCCAAATAATGCCATGAAATCATCATCATATTTATATCGTTTTACATAACTGCATTGATCCTGTTCATATACACACAAAGATACAAAATACAGAGCTCTTTTGTAAAAGAATGGTTAATGAAAGTAGCATTTCACTCACAGTTACATCATCCTTATGGAAGGATTATATATTATATGTGTGGAATATATTCAAAGAGTGAAATGCTGGATTGGCTTTGTTCTTTTAAAGAAACTCTGTCACATATGACGCAGTGGCATGATGACATTTTAGTTTAATTTCTATTGAGAGGTGTTGGTTATACCGGCACGTTTCTCATTCCCAATAGCTGCTTTGTGACAGCCGTCGGCATTTGAAACAAGGCGCCCTTCAGCGCCGGTATGTGACGCACTGGGAGTTCCATTAACTACAATGTAAACCCATCCGCAGCAACAGTAAACGCTCAGGGAAAGTGCTGTGGTGGTGACGTAGTAAATGGGTCCAATAACACAGGGCTGTCATCCAGGAGATCGCTGTTTGTGTCCTGCGTTACGTTAACTTTTTCACTGTATAAACGTAGTAATCTTGAGCCCAACCATGTTGTTCTTTCCTAAACCTAACCAGATGTCTGTACTACGAAGCAGGATTTAGGGTTAGCGAGGTAACTTCAGGGTTTAACCCTTAAGGGGTTTTCAGTCCTGCGACGGTGGATCACTTCTTACCGGGGTAGATCACCATGGTAACTAATGCTGAACGGCTAACCTGCTCCGGAGCTCCGTTATGTTCCAGATAAGAGATCAACTCGTATAAAAGCCCCGCTCCTGACCAATCAGAGCTCGCTGAGCAGATCGTATGATAATATTACACAAATATGAAGATGTTACAGTCATAATCCAGACTGAAAATAACACAGTGTAAACTGACAGATGCAGGAAGGACAGCTGGCTGTATGCTGCGGGCGTTTACCGCTTTGAATTATGGTTTTATATTTATTTTTTTACTTGCTCTCAAATCCGTTTCACACCGCCGGAGACGGGGACGCAGCTGAAAGAAGGCTGAAATAGTCACACACGCCACAACATAATCAATATCATAATGTAAACTACTGTAATCTATTCATTCATACTATTTTTAAAGCTAGTTATATAACACTGCTCCATCTAGATGACTATATCTGACTTTTGAGTGTTCCGTTAAATTAATAAATCTGTTAATTAACGCATTCACACATCGGCAAATTCTTCTTTTGCCAGCTGTCCTTCCTGTGTTTGGCAGCTTCAGCTGTGTTGAATCAACACTTCCTGCTCCCGTATCAAAAGTAAAAGCCATCAAGCAGGTTTTTTTCTGTGGACAAAATTCCTTAATTTGTTAACACAACGCTTTTATTCTGAAATATTTGCAGGACAGTGTTGTAGAACATGCAGTGACTTGCACGGCTCCATGAATGAATAAAGTACGGGGTTTTTAATTGTGGATTATTACTATTATTTACAAATGAACACATGTATGCTTCTTAACCTTTTTCTGTCTAAAATAAATATAAATTACATTTATAATGAAATGAACATTATGAAAGGCAGACTCAATGTAGAAAGAAAGGGCTGACAGCAGCAGAAACGCTGCCGGTGTGGACGCCTCACGCGTGAAACACGAAGCAGTTCAGCGAGGCAGCGCTGCTCACGCGGCAAGCACGTACACGTGACATACCACACTTGTTGCAAACATCTGGATCATTTCTGACATCTTGTATTTGAACAATATCAGAGCCAAACGACCCCTCCCTTGTAAAATCCCAATGCAAATCCAGAGTTTTCTGCGGGTATACCTCTGTCCTCCCACTGACTTCTTGGTTAGTGTTAGTTCACTTCTTCAGCCTCAAGATGATGGACAAACTGTCTGTTCTGCTGGCAGCGCTCTGTCTGCCCTGTAAGTTGCTTCATGCTAAAATACCAATCAAAAAAAATATGCATATATTTAATGCTCTAGCATTTACTACTCTCTCTCTCCTTCTCACATGTCTCTTTTTCACTTCTGATTATTTGGCATGTTTGAATGGCCAGGCTCTGGAGTCCATTCCCTCCACTTCAGTAGTGAAAACGCCTGAGGAGGCCCTCAGTCTCTCCTGCAGGGGAACCGGATTTGATTTCAGTCAAAGTGGGATGCACTGGATCAGGCAGCCTGAAGGGAAAGCTCTGGAATGGATGGGGCTTATTTACTATGATGCAAGTAAAACAGTTTATGCAAGCAATGTGCAAGGACGTACAGAAATCACCAGAGATAATAGCAACAGCATGACGTATCTGAGACTGTCCAACCTAAAGCCAGAGGACTCGGCTGTGTATTACTGTGCCAGACACACACACTGTTGATTGTAAGCAGAGAGGCTTTACAAAAACCTCACCAACTTATTTCTACAATCACCAACAGGGGGCAGCAAAAGATGTTAAATCTAAAATATTTTCATAGCATCATACCTGCACATACAGAGAGACAAACACACAAAGTGAAAGCACCAGCAGAGGTTGTTGGTTTGTGACTTCCTCTTTTTTTTGTGGTTTCTACCAACAATATACTGTTAATAATATTCCCATCTGTTATTTTGAGAGGCAGGTGGGAAACATTTCCTGTTATATTTCAAAAGAAGAAACAGCCAAATAATAATTGAAAGGACACAAATTAAACACAAAATGCAGGAATTTCCTTAAAAACAACAACATAGAGATTCATAAAAACAGTAATCAAATAAAAACACGTTCTCACACATGCTGATGCTTTGTCAGACCCCTCGGCATCACTTTTCGGTCGCAGTAAACACATTCTTAATGTTGTGAATTCACTTGATAGGTTTATAAAACGTCCTGGTGAGTAAACATTCATTCTAGTTTCACCAAACAAAGAGTGAGATCCAACTCTGATCAGCTGAGTCTTCCCTGTGAGGAGGAGTCAATGCAAAACTCAGATGTCTTCCTCCTCTACTTATCTGACTGCAGAGAGGAGGACAGAGGACAGTGGACACACAGTTTAACATGATGGACTATAGGACAGGACTGCTGCTTTTAACCATCTGCTGCTGGACAGGTCAACATTTACACTGATGTTGAGTTGACATAGTTCTGATTTGTGTAACTGACATATTTCTCATGATGTATTTTTATATCTTGACAGGTGTTGATGGTCAGACTCTGACAGAATCTGAACCAGTGATTAAAAGACCTGGAGAATCCCACAGACTGACCTGTACAGCCTCTGGATTCACATTCAGCAGCTACTATATGAGCTGGATCAGACAGGCTCCTGGAAAAGGACTGGAGTGGATCGCTTATATCAGTAGTGGTGGTGGCAGCAGCACATCCTACTCCCAGTCAGTTCAGGGCCGGTTCACCATCTCCAGAGACAACAACAGACAGCAGCTGTATCTGCAGATGAACAGTCTGAGGACTGAAGACTCTGCTGTTTATTATTGTGCTCGAGACCCACAGTGACTGGAGTTGGTTGAGCAGCTGTACAAAATCCTACAGGACTCATTCTGACTGGACTGATAGACAACAAGGAGGAATACAATTTTTATTTTTTATTTTATCTTTTGTTGTTGTAGTTTTTAATTAAAATCATGAAAACTGTCCCAGAGAAAAATCATTATTAACCAACAACAATTACTATATAAATAAAATAAATGTTTGATCACTTCCTCACAAAACAGACGAAGACAAGAATAAAAGAAAAACAACATGTAAACATGTCAGCCACATTAATGTAGATATTATTTGGCATCTAAAGTAGGTCACTATATTTTTTCGTTCTGTCAGAATCTCTTTTCAAAAACATCCTCCATATTCCTTATTTTGTGAGTTCCCTTTTCTGTAACTTTTAGTTCTTGAATCAAACTTTTCCACTTCAAAAATCAGGGGGTTTAGTTTTTTTCCACCCTTTTGTTATTTGCTTCAAATATGGAAAAATATAGCTTCATAGGTACACATGGGTTAGCACGCATGCACATCTACATGTGCCTGGAATGGACCTTACATGTGAAGGCGGACACATATGTGGGCCCATGTAAAAGATATTGCTATATCTCTGCAATCCCCCCCCTTTTATTCAATTTTCTTAATAAACATATTTATTTATTTAATTTATTATTATTATTATTTCTTTTTTTTTCTTTTTGTATTATTATTATTTTTTTTCTTTTATTCTATTTTTTTATTTTTTTTATTTCAATTTTGAATGCTGATGTTGTTTTCTCTTGTATACTTATTGTGTTTGTTTCTAAGCTCAATTACTTAAAAATTGGTTTATAAACTGTTGTAATTATGAACTGTAAATTGCATATATGAAAACAACCTAAAAATAAAGTATATATATATATAAAGAAAAATAAATAAAGTAGGTCATATGGGAGTGAATTATGTTGCAGTTCCTCTTATAAAATCACTAGGTGGCAGTCAGTGTCAAGTTTCTCTCGTCTGTCACTATAAGGAGCCCAAGGTCTATTGAAAGAGGCTGGGACACGGGAGGACACAGGTCTTGGGGTCTTTGGGGTCTTTGGGGTCTTGTGGTCTTTGGGGTCTTGGGGTATCACACATGCGCAGTGTAGCTGGAGCTGCAGTCCTGCGTTGCGATTGGTTAAATTTCTGCAGACCAGATTTTACTTTGCATGTGTTGCACCCCAAAGATATGACGCGTGACCTCTCCTCTTTCCTCTTTTGCTAGATTAACCATCTAGAAGGTGACATTTAAGTCCATATAGGTCTTTCATAAAAATATGTACTCTAAATAAAAACTGATTTCTCTCTGGTCACTAGAGAAGACACACTGTTTACACCTTCAACTGATTCAAATGACATTTAAAAGATGATTGAACAATATGCAAATGAAGGTGACTTCTAAAGAAGTGAGTGAGTGTCAGTGAGAGACAGAAGAGCTCCATCAGCTCAGCTTCAACATCAACCATGTTCTCTGGAGCTCTGATACTGCTGCTGGCAGCTGGATCCTGTGAGGAGCTTTCACTGGATTCACACTAATAAACACATTAGAAACACTGAATAGTCAGATGAATGATGGAGATAATGTTGATTTGTGTTTCCACAGGTGTGAACAGTATTGATCTCATCCAGCCAGACTCAATGGTTGTGCAGCCTGGACAGTCTTTGACCATCACCTGTCAGGTCTCTGGTTATTCTCTGACTGATAACAGCTATGCAACCGGTTGGATCAGACAGTGTGAAGGAAAACCAATGGACTGGATTTTACATCAGTGGGGAACAAGTGGCCTTGTTCAAAATAATGCTCTGAAGAACAAGTTCAGCTACAGCAGAGACACTTCTGCTGGAACAGTGACTCTAAACGGACAGAACGTGCAGCCTGAAGACTCTGCTGTGTATTACTGTGCCAGAGAGCCACAACAACACAAACCATCAGTAGACCTGAACAAAAACCCCTCAGTGCCTGAACACTTGTAACATGAAGCCACCAGAGGAGGAGCCCTCAGACCACTAATGATTTCAACACCAGCTCACTGTCACACTGAAGACAGAAACAGACCTAAACCCCCCTGAGACCGCCAGAGATCCCGACTGACTTTACTGTCTTTCAGAGGCTCTAGTAGGTTCAGTTTTAGGGTTAGAGTGAAGACACAGATATCAGATGAAACTAGAAAACCTACAGAATCCAGTGGTGCCAACCAAGTCAAGCTACCATGTCGAGAAGGAAATAAATAACGTTCCAAAGGTGGGCTAAATACAGACATGCCCACTTTATGATAATCACATGCAGTATAAATGTGTTATTGTCTCCTATTCTAAAAAAGTGTGTTTGAATATTTCTGCATACTGGGGTCCCTAAACAGTGTTGAATTATATAACGTGGGTATCACTGTAAAGCTGAGACTCTTGTGGATCCAATGAGCTCAACTGTATTCATGTGTGATGATGTTAGTCCCCATAGGAGACATTTCATTGTAGTGAGACCATTTCTTTTTTTTTTTAAACTTGACCTCACTGTATAATATGACCTGTGGTGACCTCTAAGATAATAAAAGCCTCATGAAACTTTACAGCCACAAACTATAGACCTAGAACATTCAGAGAATGGATGGATCAGACTAGAGACCTAGAGCATTCAGAGGATGGATGGATCAAACTAGTGACCTAGAGCATTCAGAAGATGGATGGCTTTCCCAGCTAGATTGACAATAAGGGGGTTTCTGAGCAGTTTACACAACACAAGTGCTCGCCAGCCAATCGCCAAAAAAAATGCAATTCTTGCAGAAATCTCCCAATTGTCAAAAGTTTTTGATCCCAAATCACAGCATGGCTTTTTTTATGGTGTTGCTCAAGGTCTTGGTGTCTTAATGTGGTATTTTGAAGGGATTATTTATCATTTTTATCAATTCTCAGGATGGAGAGAGTTGCCGTGATGAGGGATTTAGTCTATATGTAGAGGTGGACATCATCAGCGTAGAAGTTGAAGTGGGGGTCATGATGATGGATGATATTACAGAGGGGGATCGTGTAGAGGATGAACAGGAGAGGACTTAACTTACAATATTTAAAGTAAAAGTATGCACTGTGCAGTAAAATATACTTAAAGTATTTAAAATAAAAATATGCATAGTACAGTTAAGTATATTTGAAGTACTTAAAGTAAAAGTATGCATTGTGCAGTAAAATTTACTTAAAGTATTTAAAGTAAAAGTATGCATTGTGCAGTAAAATTTACTTAAAGTATTTAAAGTAAAAGTATACATTGTGCAGTAAAATGATCTTAAAGTAAAAGTAGTATGCATTGTGCAGTTAAGTATATTTTAAGTATTTAAAGTAAAAGTATGCACTAGGCAGTAAAATATACTTAAAGTGCCTAAAGTAAAAGAATGCATTGTGCAGTAAAATGTATTATATATCACTCAAAATGTGTGAATAAATGCAGTTAGGAGTTAATAAATGTAAATATAATACAATCAGGTATTAAAAGTTGACAGTAAAACAAAGTTAACGGTAGTTTTATTTCTGAAAATGAGACTTTTTCTAAATGTTTGTGAGCGTGTAATGACATTAAAATATGAGATGTGAAGCAGAGGTGATTTCCAGGCATGTTTTCACTCTGCAGATATAAAAACAGTGAACAGACTCTTCTATTGGCTCCAGTTAGACCAACATTGATGCTTCATATATGTTTGATTCTATATATGCAAACTCAGTGAGCTTCAGCTATAAAACATCACATCAGGCTGTCAGAGGAGTTCACAGCACGTCAGCTTCAACATCAACCATGTTCTCTGGAGCTCTGCTGCTGCTGTTGGCAGCTGGATGTGAGTCTCTCTGGATCTGTCAACACTTCTTCTTTTACAGTACAACTTGATATTTTTGTGATAAAAAAAACATGATCTTGTTTTTTTAACAGGTGTGAAGGGTGAAACGTTGACTCAGCCAGCCTCTGTGACTGTGCAGCCAGGTCAACGTCTGACCATCACCTGTCAGGTCTCTTATTCTGTTAGCAGCTACAGCACAGCTTGGATCAGACAGCCTGCAGGGAAAGGACTGGAGTGGATCGGAATGAGAGTTGGTACAAGCACACAATACAAAGATTCACTGAAGAACAAGTTCAGTATCAACTTAGACTCTTCCAGCAACACAGTGACTCTAAACGGACAGAACGTGCAGCCTGAAGACTCTGCTGTGTATTACTGTGCCAGAGACACACACTGGTTAAAGTTACCAGAGAAGCTGTACAAAAACCTTAAAGAATGTATTCTTACAAAGACCAACAGGGGGCAGTAGGAGACCTAAAATATGATGGCAGTAAAGAGCAGTATAACAACGCCACTAGATGAGCTGCAGGTGATTTTGTGGTGTTTGACTTCCTGTTTGTTTTTTACCAACAATGTGATGCTGAATAACTGACTGAGTCTCAGTTTTATTGAGACTGTTGATGTCTAAATGTGGTTTTCTTTCCTCTGTGTTGGTTTGTAAAAGATAACAACATGACTTTTAAGTTTTGTTTGAAATAGTAATCACATTCACATCCTCTAACAGACTGTAGAACTGGGTAACAACTGGTGTCATTCAGCAATTACACATTTGAGTGATCAAAATCACATGTGGAGTTCCCCACATGTCCTTTCTCAGGCCTCTACATGCTCCCACTACTTAGTTTATGGAAAACAATGAAATCTGACAACAGCTGAGTCCTCCCTGTGAGGAGGAGTCAATGCAAAACTCAGATGTCTTCCACCTCTACTTATCTGACTGCAGAGAGGAGGACAGAGGACAGTGGACACACAGTTTAACATGATGGACTATAGGACAGGACTGCTGCTTTTAACCATCTGCTGCTGGACAGGTCAACATTTACACTGATGTTGAGTTGACATAGTTTTTATTTGTGTAACTGACATATTTCTCATGATGTATTTTTATATCTTGACAGGTGTTGATGGTCAGACTCTGACAGAATCTGAACCAGTGATTAAAAGACCTGGAGAATCCCACAGTCTGACCTGTACAGCCTCTGGGGTTGACATTAGTAGCTACTGGATGGCCTGGATCAGACAGGCTCCTGGAAAAGGACTGGAGTGGATCGCGATTATCGAATATGACAGTGATCGCAAATACTCCTCTCAGTCAGTTCAGGGCCGGTTCACCATCTCCAGAGACAACAACAGACAGCAGCTGTATCTGTAGATGAACAGTCTGAGGACTGAAGACTCTGCTGTGTATTACTGGCCAGAGAGCCACAACAACACAAACCATCAGTAGACCTGAACAAAAACCCCTCAGTGCCTAAACACTTGTAACATGAAGCCACCAGAGGAGGAGCCCTCAGACCACTAATGATTTCAACACCAGCTCACTGTCACACTGAAGACAGAAACTGACCTAAAACCCCCCTGAGACCGCCAGAGATCCCAACTGACTATACTGTCTTTCAGAGGCTCTAGTAGGTTCAGTCATAGGGTTAGAGTGAAGACACAGATATCAGATGAAACTAGAAAAACCTAAAGAGTCCATTGGTACCAACCATGTCATGCTACCATGTCGGAAAAGAAATAATTAACGCTCCAAAGGTTGACTTAATACAGACATGCCCACTTTATGATAATCACATGCAGTATAAATGTGTTATTGTCTCCTATTCATAATGTTGTGTTTGAATATATCACTGTAAAGCTGAGACTCTTGTGGATCCAATGATCCCAACTGTATTCATGTGTGATGATGTTAGTCCCCATAGGAGCCATTTCATCGATCTCACTGTATAAAATGACCTGTGGTGACCTCTAGGATAATCACAGCCTCATGAAACTTTACAGCCACAAACTAGAGACCTAGAGCATTCAGAGGATGGATGGATCAAACTAGAGACCTAGAGCATTCAGAGGATGGATGGATCAAACTAGAGACCTAGAGCATTCAGAGGATGGATGGATTAAACTAGAGACCTAAAGCATTCAGAGGATGGATGGCTTTCCTAACTAGATTGACAATAAGGGTTTTTTTGAGCAGTTTACACAACACAAGTGCTCGCCAGCCAATCACCGAAAAAATGCAATTCTTGCATCTTCCAAATGTCAAAAGTTTTTGATCCCAAATCACAGCATGACTTTTTATATGGTGTTCCTCAAGGTCTTGGTGTCTTAATGTGGTATTTTGGAGGGATAATTGATCATTTATATCAATTCTCAGGGTGGAGAGAGTCACTGTGATGACGGATTTAGTATATATGTAGAGGTGGACATCATCAGCGTAGAAGTTGAAGTGGGGGTCGTGATGACGGATGATATAGAGGGGGAGAGTGTACAGGAGAGGACCAAGCACAAAGCCCTGAGGGACGCCTTGAGTAGCCGTGGTAAAGATGCAGTTAATGCTGATGAACTGGTGTCTGTCTGTGAGATATGAATGAAGCCAGGAGAGGGCAGTACAGGTGATGTTGAGAGAGGATTCAAGATGTTGATGAACTGACAGGGAGTGAGGAGACCTCAAGCAGGATTTCTGCTTCTCTGAAGGAAATATGGGATCTTAATATAAAGCACTTTAGACTAATTCAGCTGAAACATGTCAGATAAGCCTTAAACACAGAGGACAGATGAATGTTAAATTAACTTTCACATTCCATCCATCAGTCCATCCATCCGTTAGCTACTAGCTTATTCAATTCCAGGTGACAGAGGACGAGAGGTGAGGTATATAGACAGGTCACCAGTCAATCACAGGACTCATTCACAGCCTTATCAAGTCTGATCTAGTCGTATCCTCCCTGTGAGGAGGAGTCAATGCAAAACTCAGATGTCTTCCACCTCTACTTATCTGACTGCAGAGAGGAGGACAGAGGACAGTGGACACACAGTTTAACATGATGGACTATAGGACAGGACTGCTGCTTTTAACCATCTGCTGCTGGACAGGTCAACATTTACACTGAAATTAATCGACATAGTTTTTATTTGTGTCACCAGCTTATTTTACTTGATGTTTTTTTATATCTTGACAGGTGTTGATGGTCAGACTCTGACAGAATCTGAACCAGTGATTAAAAGACCTGGAGAATCCCACACATTGACCTGTACAGCCTCTGGATTCACACTCAGCAGCTACCATATGAACTGGGTCAGACAGGCTCCTGGAAAAAGGCTGGAGTGGATCGCTTATGTACAAACTAGCAGTTCTTATAAATATTACTCCCAGTCAGTCCAGGGGAGATTCACCATCTCCAGAGATGACTCCAGCAGTAGAGTCTATCTACAGATGAACAGTCTGAAGACCGAGGACACAGCAGTGTATTACTGTGCCAGAGACACACAGTGAGAGACGATAATAGGAGAGTCATACAAAAACTACTTCCTCTATTTACCACCACCACTGGGAACACTCTTTTATCTCAGCATCACTTTATTTTTGTAATACTGTTGATTAAATTCTCTGTATTAGTGTGGTGAAACTGGGTCCACATGTCTCAATAAGTACATGCATGAAGATCATTAAGGTGCAGAATAATGAAAACTGGACAGAAACAAGTGATGAAGGTATTTGTGTTGAACACTATACTGAACAGGAAATGTACACAAACAAAGATAAAATTCATGAGGCTTCTTTTGTTTTAAATATCTGAAGCCAATAAAAGAAGTTCAGAGCTGTAATGTTGAACAATTAATGAACTTCTAGTCCTGTAAAACATCATTAACAACAATTCTGTCTCAAGTGAGTAACTTGTCTTGAATGTTAAAGTAGCTCCCATCGCTGTTTTCAACCTCTAGAGGGCAGACAAGGACTGGCTTTAACACTGATCCCAGTAACGTCCATACAGGAAGACATGACGGGGAAGGAAAGACACCATTAGTTTTACTAAAATAATACACTAGATATTAATGTTCTCCTCCTATAATGATAATCTTTTACCAACTTTTCTGACATGAAATCATCATTAATCTATCACAATGCCACGCTGCACCACTGCTTCACTGATTGTTGATGATGGTTTAAATATAATCAATCAGATGACACACATCGTTGTGGTTCTGTTGATAACCCAGTTATTAGATTTAAAACACGTAAGAACAGTTTTAGACGTACAAAACGTCCTGGTCAGTAAACATTCATTCTAGTTTCACCAAACAAAGAGTGAGATCCAACTCTGATCAGCTGAGTCCTCCCTGTGAGGAGGAGTCAATGCAAAACTCAGATGTCTTCCACCTCTACTTATCTGACTGCAGAGAGGAGGACAGAGGACAGTGGACACACAGTTTAACATGATGGACTATAGGACAGGACTGCTGCTTTTAACCATCTGCTGCTGGACAGGTCAACATTTACACTGATGTTGAGTTGACATAGTTTTTATTTGTGTAACTGACATATTTCTCATGATGTATTTTTTATATCTTGACAGGTGTTGATGGTCAGACTCTGACAGAATCTGAACCAGTGATTAAAAGACCTGGAGAATCCCACAGACTGACCTGTACAGCCTCTGGATTCACATTCAGTAGCCACTGGATGCACTGGATCAGACAGGCTCCTGGAAAAGGACTGGAGTGGATCGCTGCTATCAGTAGTCCTAGTGGTAGCAGCATCTACTACTCTCAGTCAGTTCAGGGCCGGTTCACCATCTCCAGAGACAACAACAGACAGCAGCTGTATCTGCAGATGAACAGTCTGAGGACTGAAGACTCTGCTGTTTATTATTGTGCTCGAGACCCACAGTGACTGGAGTTGGTTGAGCAGCTGTACAAAATCCTACAGGACTCATTCTGACTGGACTGGTTGAGGAAAAGCATGAAATTTTAATATTTATTATTTAAATGCTGTTTTACATGATATAGTTTACTTCATATATATATTTTTAAATAATAAATACATCTTTGTCGTAGCACCATGCATACTGCTGAAAACTTCACATTACTGATAACAGCATTTAACTTTATTCTTTACAAAGTGAATTTATTTGACTCCTACCTATATCATGTATGGAGGTTAATACTTTATTTAGAACGTTTTTCATCTTTAAGAACGTATAATAATATAGTCATTAAATAATTACTGTTGTGTTTAAACTGTCTAACAGATGTGGAGAGTGAGGTGAATCATGAATCTGATAACTGTTTGAAATTATTTACATAGCTCACACATAATACAATACATTTAAGCAATAAAAGTTAAAAGCTGAGTTATTAGTTCATTTGGATAAACTTTAGTCAGCTGATATCATCAGTATGTAAATCAGCCTCCTTTTGTGTTGCCTCATAAAGAAGTGAAGAAGGTGACAGCCAGAAACCAAGATGGTGACGGCGAAAATGTCGAACTCGAGGCTTTAAAACCGTAGTCCACTAACCAATGGGTGACGTCATGGTGACTACGTTCACTTCTTATATTCAGTCTATGGTTGGGACAGTTTATCGTGACTCACAGCAACGCCTGCATTTATAAGAAGACGACCTTATTGTGATGAAAACTTTACAATATTCTGTTTTTAGACATTAACTCACTAACTTCCAGAGTTTTAAAACATATCTTTACATTAAATCAAATCAAAGCAGCGCTACAAGTTTACTAAATTAACCATCTAGATGGTGACATTTAAGTCCATATAAGATCTAATCATAAAAATATGTTCTTTAAATAGAAACTGATTCCTCTCTGGTCACTAGAGAAGACACAATGTTTACACCTTCAGCTGATTCAAATGACATTAAAAGATGATTCAACAATATGCAAATGAAGGTGACTTCTAAAGAAGTGAGTGAGTGTCAGTGAGAGACAGAAGAGCTCCATCAGCTCAGCTTCAACATCAACCATGTTCTCTGGAGCTCTGATACTGCTGCTGGCAGCTGGATCCTATGAGGAGCTTTCACTGGATTCACACTAATAAACACATTAGAAACACTGAATAGTCAGATGAATGATGGAGATAATGTTGATTTGTGTTTCCACAGGTGTGAACAGTATTGATCTCATCCAGCCAGACTCAATGGTTGTGCAGCCTGGACAGTCTTTGACCATCACCTGTCAGGTCTCTGGTTATTCTCTGACTGATAACAGCTATGCAACCGTTTGGATCAGACAGTGTGAAGGAAAACCAATGGACTGGATTTTACATCGGTGGGGTGGAGGAGACTTTTCTCAAAATAATGCTCTGAAGAACAAGTTCCTTTACCACACTCACACTTCTACCAGCTCGGTGACATTAACAGGACAGAACGTGCAGCCTGAGGACACAGCTGTGTATTACTGTGTACGTGTTACTCCACAGTGATACAAACCACCAACAGACCTGCACAAATACTCAGCAACCAGCCAGACTCAACCACACACACACTAGATGTGAACATTAATAAAGACACTCTCTGATGAGCTGATAAACATTAATGTTTAAGTCTCATTTGACTTCCACTGCAGCCGACATCAGTGTAGAAGAGACTCAGAGAAGCTTGATTTCCCCTCAGTACAAGATGACACCATTTCATCCTTTTATTGTTGTGTATTTAGATGACTAGAAAACATGGGGACAACAATTTTCCTGTTTCCATGCAACTGGATGGAAAATAACACCTGATAATGTAACTATAACGTAAACAGTTGCTCTCTATTTTCACAAACAGGATGTAAATGTCTGATTTGTATTGTGGCCGAGGTGAAAATACCTCTAAACTGCTCCACCACCAGTTAAAGATCGTCATTGTGTCATTGTTATTTCCCATTATTTTCCATCAGTCCATGAATATTAGTGTTTTTAATATTTTACAGCTGTTGTAGAGATACTCTACTTATGGAAATGTATCTGTGTCACATGTTCCCTTTTTAAACCTGCAGAGGGAGGTCTATGCAAACTCTTCCTCTCTTATAAACACACCATCAGCAACTGGTGGCAGAACTCTGGAACAGTTTTATATATTTCTGAAACACTCAGATCAGAAAGCTCTGAACTAGAGCGTTTATCCCAGAAATGGAAAAAACAATTACCTGGAGTTTATTATTTGTAGTTGCTATTCATGGTGAGAAAATGAATTAACTGATTCTGTAAATATCTAACTTGTGATGTAGATATAAGTGTGAATGATGACGATGTCTTACCTTACAGGAGTCTGGAGTGAGATCAAACTGGACCAGTCTCCCTCTGAGGTGAAAAGACCTGGAGAGACAGTGAAGATGTCCTGTATCACGTCTGGTTATACCATGACAAGCAATGCTATTAACTGGATACGACAGAGACCAGGAGAAGCTCTGGAGTGGATCGGGAGGATAAACACAAATACAAACACTCCGAGCTATGCCAGCTCCTTTCAAAGCCGTTTCAGTTTTACTCAAGATGTGCCCAGCAGCACTCAGTACCTCGAGGTCAAGAGCCTGACAGCACAAGATTCTGCTGTTTACTTCTGTGCTCGACACACAGTGACTGAAGACAGTGGAGCAGCTGCACTAAAACCTCCACAGACAACAAACTGCAGTGATCTTAATAACATCTGGGTTCTCTCACCACCTGCTAAAACACGCTGACATATCCTCATTACATTTCTATGTATTTTAATGATGTTACATCCCTCACAGTTACAGACAGAGTCCCTTCAACTGTCAGAGCGTTATATATAATACTAAATTACCAATGTCATATTCACATGTACAACCCATAAATGACATGAAATCAGTTTGAAAAGAGAAAGAAGCTGAAAAACATCTGATCAGACAGCGAGCTCGGCTGGATCAGAGCAGAATTAGAGAGGTGAAATGTCCACAATCAAAAACATGTTCAAAACATCGGTTCAGAGTGTAACGTGGTGAGATGATAATAAAGCAATTATCATAGATGTTGGTGATCAGAATAAAACTATAGATTATTTATATTATTGTAAATGTTCTCACGTGCTGCACATTATGCTCAAAGTGACTGATGAGGAAAGAAGAGCCTTGAAGTCTTGATAAGAAAAAAGATTTAAACTTGTATGTTAATGTGTGAGATGACTGAACATGTTATAACATTTGTGTATTATTAGAACAACAACATGGATATTTTACATGAATTAAAACATGTCAAACAAACAGCTGACTCGGAGGATGATTCTTGGACATTAATTCTCACGTTTTGATTAATTATCTTCAGCTCGGTCCTCTCCTCCCCGTGAGGAGGAGTCAATGCAAAACTCAGATGTCTTCCACCTCTACTTATCTGACTGCAGAGAGGAGGACAGAGGACAGTGGACACACAGTTTAACATGATGGACTATAGGACAGGACTGCTGCTTTTAACCATCTGCTGCTGGACAGGTCAACATTTACACTGAACTTAATCTGACATAGTTATGATTTGTGTAACTGACATATTTCTCATGATGTATTTTTATATCTTGACAGGTGTTGATGGTCAGACTCTGACAGAATCTGAACCAGTGATTAAAAGACCTGGAGAATCCCACAGACTGACCTGTACAGCCTCTGGATTCACACTCAGTAGCTACGATATGCACTGGGTCAGACAGGCTCCTGAAAAAGGACTGGAGTGGATCGCATGGAGTGATGATGGTAGCAGCACCAAATCCTACTCTCAGTCAGTTCAGGGCCGGTTCACCATCTCCAGAGACAACAACAGACAGCAGCTGTATCTGCAGATGAACAGTCTGAGGACTGAAGACTCTGCTGTGTATTACTGTGCCAGAGAGCCACAACAACACAAACCATCAGTAGACCTGAACAAAAACCCCTCAGTGCCTGAACACTTGTAACATGAAGCCACCAGAGGAGGAGCCCTCAGACCACTAATGATTTCAACACCAGCTCACTGTCACACTGAAGACAGAAACAGACGTATTTAGCAATCAGTAAATCAATCAGCCTGGTGTGTCTTCTTTGTCTGCCTCCCAATATTTATGTGAATTAATGACAGCATTATTTCAGCTCACGACTGCATTTTAAAAAGCTCTTCATCTAACAGGAAACAAAACAGAAATAACAAATTTCTTTGTATTGACTGAAAAACATCATCAACTCTTCCTTCAGTTCTGGTTCAGTCCCCCAATCACTCAAACTGGCTGCCGTCACCCCCATCCTCAAAAAACCTGGACTCAACCCTGATGTCATGACTAATTTCCAGCCCATCTCCAATCTCCTCTTATTTATGTCTAAAATACTGGAACGTGCTGTCGCCTCACAACTGAAAACCCACCTCATCTCCAACGACCTGTACGAACCATTTCAATCCGGTTTCTGCTCAAAACACAGAACAGAAAAAGCCCTCCTCAAAGTCACCAATGACCTCCTCCTCTCCTCAGACTCTGGTCACCTCAACATCCTCATCCTCCTCGACCTCACTGCAGCTTTCGACACCATCAACCAAACCATTCTTCTCTCCCGCCTTGAATCCTCCCTCAACATCACCGGCACTGCCCTCTCCTGGCTAAAGTCATATCTCACAAACCGACAACAATTCATCAACAACTGCACCTCCTCCCCCGCTCCTCTGTCCCAAGGCGTCCCCCAGGGTTCGGTGCTCGGTCCCCTTCTGTTCATCCTCTACCTGCTTCCCCTTGGTCACATCATACGCCGCCGTGGCCTACACTTCCACCGCTACGCCGACGACGTCCAGCTCTACATTTCCACTAAATCCATCACCACCGCTACACACTCCACTCTGTCCAACTGCCTCACTGAAATTAAATCATGGATGCAAATCAACTTTCTCAAACTCCGCTGCGACAAATCAGACATGATCATCATCGGTCCCAAATCACTCACCAAAACCGCTCACAACTTCTGCTTCACAATCAACAACTCCACTCTGTCTCCGTCCCCTCACATCCGCATCCTTGAAGTCATTTTCGACAGCCAACTCTCCTTTGAACACCACGTCAACCACATCACCAGGACGGCCTTTTTCCACCTCAAAAACATTGCTCGTCTCTGCTCATCACTCTCCTTCTCTGCTGCCGAAACTCTAATCCACGTCTTCATCACATCCAGAATCGACTGCTGCAACAGCATTCTTTACAGCTCGACATCCAAAGTCCTCAATAAACTCCAGTACATCCAGAACTCTGCTGCCCGTCTGTTCACCCATTCCCAGTCCCGTGATCACATCACCCCTGTCCTCCAGAACCTCCACTGGCTCCCTGTCCCACAACGCATCAAGGTTCAAACTCTTTCTCCTCACTCACAAAGCCCTCCATAACCACCCTCCTACCTCATAGATCTGCTCCTCCATCACACTCCTTCCTGCTCCCTCTGCTCCTCTGATGCCAACCTCTTGTCCACATCACTCAGAACCAAGCAGCGGACCTGGGGCGACAGAGCATCTGCTATAGCTGCCTCTGGAACTCACTCCCCAAACACATCAGAGACTGCACCAACCGGTCCACATTCAAATCACTAATCAAAACTCACCTTTTTAGAACTGCTTTTAATGTGTGATTAATATTGTGTGTTTTATATTTTTTTTTATGATGTCCTTGTTTTATGATCATTTTATCTGTGTAAAGTGTCTTTGTGTTTGCAGAAAAGCGCTATATAAATAAAATTATTATTATGACTGATGAACACTAAATCAATATTAGAACATAATGAACCACATTCATTAAGGTGCTATTTGGTGTTTGTTTGTTTTTGTTATTAAAATTGAATTAACAATACTCACTTTATATTGTTAAACTGCTAAACTATTGTCAAAGTCTTCACACGATGCAGACTGAGCTGAATAATGAAAGACAACCAAAATGATATATAATGCGTTTGTCGACCTATTGCACAAATTCTACTGGGAGGAATGACTCCTGTACATTAAACATTCATTCTCCAGTTTCACCAAACAGGAACTGAGATCCATTCAGATCCAGTTCTACACTGAGAGGAGGAGTCAATGCAAAACTCAGATGTCTTCCACCTCTACTTATCTGACTGCAGAGAGGAGGACAGAGGACAGTGGACACACAGTTTAACATGATGGACTATAGGACAGGACTGCTGCTTTTAACCATCTGCTGCTGGACAGGTCAACATTTACACTGATGTTGAGTTGACATAGTTTTTATTTGTGTAACTGACATATTTCTCATGATGTATTTTTATATCTTGACAGGTGTTGATGGTCAGACTCTGACAGAATCTGAACCAGTGATTAAAAGACCTGGAGAATCCCACAGACTGACCTGTACAGCCTCTGGATTTAACTTTGCTGGCTCTTGGATGGCCTGGATCAGACAGGCTCCTGGGAATGGACTGGAGTGGATCGCTTATATAGGCACATCTAGTTCTCCTATCCGTTACTCCCAGTCAGTCCAGGGGAGATTCACCATCTCCAGAGACGACTCCAGCAGTAAACTTTATCTACAGATGAACAGTCTGAAGACCGAGGACACAGCAGTGTATTACTGTGCCAGAGACACACAGTGAGAGACGATAATAGGAGAGTCATACAAAAACTACTTCCTCTATTTACCACCACCACTGGGAACACTCTGTTATCTCAGCATCACTGGTCATGGCATAGCTGTTTTTAATAAAGGAAGTTACCACTTTTATTGTGGTAGTCTGAGTAACGTGACGTCATATCCATTCCGTATCCGTCAACCAAAACAAACCTCAGAGAGTCTAAAACATTGGAGGGTCTCCGTGGATACGACCTGCACCCTCACATGTTAAATCCAGCGTGGTAAACACTACACATCCAGTAAAGGATGGAAACACTTTGGGTTTCACACATTGACAGGAAAAGCAGAGCTAGACAGAGCAGAGCTAAAGCTGCATGCTAACTCTGTTAGATAGAAAAGTTTTGAACTTTAGGCGTTTGCTGTAGCGCCACCATCAGGACTATTGGACAGCAGAGGTAACAAGCGTCTCTGACAGTCCATCAAGTTCAGACTCAAACTATCACCTCACCAGGTTGTTAGAAGCTTTAAAACAACTAGAGAGGAACCTAGAGTCAGGGCTAGAGAGACCTGAGACAAATCAGATGGAGTTATCGATCACACCGATTGCAGACGGTAACCCCACATGAAGTTTGTGGCTATCTGCAGCAAACCAATTCATTCATGTATCACTGGATTATTAGAGTAGTCCGGTGATACAGTCTCGTACTGGTGTCATGGCCGTCTGGATGTGAACATGATTGCCTTAAAAAAAATGGAAATATAAGTTCATGTTTTAAATAATAAATACATCTTCATTGATTAGATTCATTGATTCATTGATAGAAACAGACTTTCGATTTTATGAATGGTTCTTAATCTAATTTAACAGTTTTCATCAATTTTAATTCTCTGACATTAAAATCACAGATACATCACTGTATGCATAGGGCTGGATGATATGGATATAATCAAATATCACAATTTTTTGACCAAATGCCTCGATATAGATGTTGTGACGATGTTGTGACGATGTTGTAGGGTTGACCATTGATGCTTTTGCAAAATATTTACACAATGATATTTTTGATAAATAATCATCAGTAATGTGGATATAATGACTAAGTGGGAAAAAGCAAATAATAGAAGAGCTAGAACAGTCTGGTAAGTTCAGAAAAATACATCACTTAACTGTAATGTAGCTTTTAAAACCAGGAAAATACAACACTTGTGCCATATTATGATATAACAATATCCAAAATCTATGATGATATCTAGTCTCATATCATGATATTGATATTATATCTATATATTGCTCTGCAAAAACCAAGATGGTGACGGCGAAAATGTCGAACTCGAGGCTTCAAAACCGTAGTCCACTAACCAATGGGTGACGTCATGGTGACTACGTCCACTTCTTATATTCAGTCTATGGTTGGGACAGTTTATCGTGACTCACAGCAACGTCTGCATTTATAAGAAGACGACCTTATTGTGATGAAAACTTTACAATATTCTGTTTTTAGATATTAACTCACTAACTTCCAGAGTTTTAAAACATATCTTTACATTAAATCAAATCAAAGCAGCGCTACAAGTTTACTAAATTAACCATCTAGATGGTGACATTTAAGTCCATATAAGATCTTTCATAAAAATATGTATTTTAAATAAAAACTGATTTCTCTCTGGTCACTAGAGAAGACACACTGTTTACACCTTCAACTGATTCAAATGACATTTAAAAGATGATTCAACAATATGCAAATGAAGGTGACTTCTAAAGAAGTGAGTGAGTGTCAGTGAGAGACAGAAGAGCTCCATCAGCTCAGCTTCAACATCAACCATGTTCTCTGGAGCTCTGATACTGCTGCTGGCAGCTGGATCCTGTGAGGAGCTTTCACTGATTCACACTAATAAACACATTAGAAACACTGAATAGTCAGATGAATGATGGAGATAATGTTGATTTGTGTTTCCACAGGTGTGAACAGTATTGATCTCATCCAGCCAGACTCAATGGTTGTGCAGCCTGGACAGTCTTTGACCATCACCTGTCAGGTCTCTGGTTATTCTCTGACTGATAACAGCTATGCAACCGGTTGGATCAGACAGTGTGAAGGAAAACCAATGGACTGGATTTCCCACCAGTGGGGTGGAGGTGGCCTTTATCAAAATAATGCTCTGAAGAACAAGTTCAGCTACAGCAGAGACACTTCTGCTGGAACAGTGACTCTAAACGGACAGAACGTGCAGCCTGAGGACACAGCTGTGTATTACTGTGTACGTCGGCCCACAGTGATACAAACCACCAACAGACCTGTACAAATACTCAGCAACCAGCCAGACTCAACCACACACACATGTTGACAATGTCAGATAGAAAGAAAGTCACAAGCAGTTACTTTACTTTACAAATCCGTCTGTGTTCAACTTCAAACTCTTGTCCTAAATGTTTTATCCCTGAGTTCTTGTATGTTGATGCTGAGAGAAGATGAAAAAGAACTAATTGCTTCTTTTGATGCAAAGAGATAGAAAAAGAAAAAAAATATTATATTAATATAATTTACTGTTTATTGTGAACATGTTAAATGTTATACCTGCTAAATATCAGTATATTAACATTATTATTGGGAGCATGTTAACATTGAACTCAAAGCACCGCTGTGCTGAAGAACAGCCTCACATGGCTGTCGACTCTTTCCTTGTTTAATGTTCTCTACATTATTTAGGACTGCTGATAGAGACGCACCGATCCAACCTTTTCAGTCCCGATACCGATAGAGATACCTGGGCTTTGGGTATCGGCCGATACCGAGTACTGATCTGATACCAGTGTTTAATTAATAAACTGTATGCCTCACTGTGTGGACGTGACTGGGATCATTCTTTAGTGTGTAAGGAAACATCAGGCCTGACTTAAACATTGTGTTCTTTTTTTTTTTTAAACAAAATGTAACAAATAAATACACAATTTTATTTTATTTATACTAATTCAATTTGTATTTTATTAAAATAATAAATCGTACACCAGCAGACTCTTCTATTGGCTCCAGTTAGACCAACATTGATGCTTCATATATGTTTGATTCTATATATGCAAACTCAGTGAGCTTCAGCTATAAAACATCACATCAGGCTGTCAGAGGAGTTCACAGCACGTCAGCTTCAACATCAACCATGTTCTCTGGAGCTCTGCTGCTGCTGTTGGCAGCTGGATGTGAGTCTCTCTGGATCTGTCAACACTTCTTCTTTTACAGTACAACTTGATATTTTTGTGATAAAAAAACATGTTCTTGTTTTTTTAACAGGTGTGAAGGGTGAAACGTTGACTCAGCCAGCCTCTGTGACTGTGCAGCCAGGTCAACGTCTGACCATCACCTGTCAGGTCTCTTATTCTGTTAGCAGCTACTACACAGCTTGGATCAGACAGCCTGCAGGGAAAGGACTGGAGTGGATCGGAATGGAACGTACTGGATACACCGCATACTACAAAGATTCACTGAAGAACAAGTTCAGTATCAGTTTAGACTCTTCCAGCAACACAGTGACTCTAAACGGACAGAACGTGCAGCCTGAAGACTCTGCTGTGTATTACTGTGCCAGAGACACACACTGGTTAAAGTTACCAGAGAAGCTGTACAAAAACCTTAAAGAATGTATTCTTACAAAGACCAACAGGGGGCAGTAGGAGACCTCAAATATGATGGCAGTAAAGAGCAGTATAACAACGCCACTAGATGAGCTGCAGGTGATTTTGTGGTGTTTGACTTCCTGTTTGTTTTTTACCAACAATGTGATGCTGAATAACTGACTGAGTCTCAGTTTTATTGAGACTGTTGATGTCTAAATGTGGTTTTCTTTCCTCTGTGTTGGTTTGTAAAAGATAACAACTTTTAAGTTTTGTTTGTAATAGTAATCACATTCACATCCTCTAACAGACTGTAGAACTGGGTAACAATTGGTGTCAATCAGTAATTACACATTTGATTGATCAAAATCACATGTGGAGTTCCCCACATGTCCTTTCTCAGGCCTCTACATGATCCCACTACTTAGTTTATGGAAAACAACGAAATCTGACAACAGCTGAGTCCTCCCTGTGAGGAGGAGTCAATGCAAAACTCAGATGTCTTCCACCTCTACTTATCTGACTGCAGAGAGGAGGACAGAGGACAGTGGACACACAGTTTAACATGATGGACTATAGGACAGGACTGCTGCTTTTAACCATCTGCTGCTGGACAGGTCAACATTTACACTGAACTTTTAGTTGATGTTTTCTTTTAAGTTATAACTTGTTGCATGATAGTTTTCTTTGCCATCTTGACAGGTGTTGATGGTCAGACTCTGACAGAATCTGAACCAGTGACTAAAAGACCTGGAGAATCCCACAGACTGACCTGTACAGCTTCCGGATTTTCACTCAGCAGTCACTGGATGCACTGGGTCAGACAGGCTACTGGAAAAGGACTGGAGTGGATCGCTGCTGATGCTGGTGGCAGCACTAAATACTACTCTCAGTCAGTTCAGGGCCGGTTCACCGTCTCCAGAGACAACAACAGACAGCAGCTGTATCTGCAGATGAACAGTCTGAGGACTGAAGACTCTGCTGTTTATTATTGTGCTCGAGACCCACAGTGACTGGAGTTGGTTGAGCAGCTGTACAAAATCCTACAGGACTCATTCTGACTGGACTGGTTGACAACAACCATGAAGAGTTTTTTGTACTACTTATATTATATACTTTATATTTTAATATTATTTTTTTTAAATGCTGTTTTACATGATACAGTTTACTTTATATATATTTTTAAATAATAAATACATCTTTGTCCTAGCATTATGCAAATTCCTGAAAACTTCCCATTACTGATAACACCATTTGACTTTATTGTTTACAAAGTGAATTTATTTGACTCCTACCTATATCACGTATGGAGGTTAATACTTTATTTAGAACGTTTTTCCATTTCTAAAAATGTATAATAATATAGTCATTAAATAACTACAGTTGTGTTTAAACTGTCTAACAGATGTGGAGAGTGAGGTGAATCATGAATCTGATAAATGTTTGAAATGATATACATAGCTCACACATAATACAATATATTAAAGCAATAAAAGTTAAAAGTTGAGTTATTAGTTCATTTGGATAAACTTTAGTCAGATGATATCATCAGTATGTAAATCAGCCTCATTGTGTGTTGCCTCATAAAGAAGTGAAGATGGTGACGGCAAAATTATGTAAACAATAAGAATAAATAATCATTTAAAAGTGATTTCAGTGAAATCATTTAATCAGCATGCAGAGTGGAAGAAGATTGAGATCAACTAACAGGTTGGATCTCCACTCTAAAGAGGACCCCCCCCCTCTCTCTCAGCACAGAGTGACAGAATCCAACATCCACAGAGTTCAGACTGTTGAACAGACGTCACCAACAAAACAACAATGTCCAGTCTTTCTCCATGCTGAGACTGGAAACTGACAGTCCCTCTTTCAACCCTCCAGAGGACAGTCTAGGACTGACTGAGTTTGACTCCTTGACTCATACTGATCATGTGATAAAGCTTGTGCACTAGAAGGAACATCAAGAAAGAACAGAGGTGATTTGATTGATCTGATCTGACATTAACACAACTACTGATGATGCTCTATTTGTCCAAATCAAACCACAGTTCCTATTTTCACCTGATCTAATGATGGAAACCATTGATCACTGTAGAAATGGGTCTACATATATTAAATGACCCTCTTTAGATGCTTGATTGTGACTTTTATCAAGATATTACAACTCACATTTATCCACTAATTATAATAAAAGATCCAACTCTGATCAGCTGATTCCTCCCTGTGAGGAGGAGTCAATGCAAAAATCAGATGTCTTCCACCTCTACTTATCTGACTGCAGAGAGGAGGACAGAGGACAGTGGACACACAGTTTAACATGATGGACTATAGGACAGGACTGCTGCTTTTAACCATCTGCTGCTGGACAGGTCAACATTTACACTGATGTTGAGTTGACATAGTTCTGATTTGTATAACTGACATATTTCTCATGATGTATTTTTATATCTTGACAGGTGTTGATGGTCAGACTCTGACAGAATCTGAACCAGTGATTAAAAGACCTGGAGAATCCCACAGACTGACCTGTACAGCCTCTGGGTTTACATTCAGCAGCTACTTGATGAGCTGGATCAGACAGGCTCCTGGAAAAGGACTGGAATGGATCTCCACTATTGATGTTACTAGCATCTACTACTCCCAGTCAGTTCAGGGCCGGTTCACCATCTCCAGAGACAACAACAGACAGCAGCTGTATCTGCAGATGAACAGTCTGAGGACTGAAGACTCTGCTGTGTATTACTGTGCCAGAGAGCCACAACAACACAAACCATCAGTAGACCTGAACAAAAACCCCTCAATGCCTGAACACTTGTAACATGAAGCCACCAGAGGAGGAGCCCTCAGACCACTAATGATTTCAACACCAGCTCACTGTCACACTGAAGACAGAAACAGACCTAAAACCCCCCTGAGACCGCCCGCGATCCCGACTGACTTTACTGTCTTTCAGAGGCTCTAGTAGGTTCAGTTTTAGGACTAGAGTGAAGACACGCATATCATATGAAATTAAAAAACCTAAAGAATACATTGGTACCAACAATGTCATGCTACCATGTCGGGAAGGAAATAAATAACGCTCCAAAGTTGGGCTAAATACAGACATACCCACTTCTAATAATCACATGTAGTATAAATGTGTTATTGTTTCCTATTCTAAAATGTTGTGTTTGAATATTTCTCCATACCGGGGTCCCTAAACAGTCTTGAATTACATAAATTGGGTATGACTGTAAAGCTGAGACTCTTGTGGATCCAATGAGCCCAACTGTATTCATGTGTGATGATGTTAGTCCCCATAGTAGACATTTCATTGACCTCACTGTATAAAATGACCTGTGGTGACCTCTAGCATAATCACAGCCTCAAGAACCTCCACAGCCACAAACTAGAGACCTAGAGCATTCAGAGGACGGATGGCTTTCCTAGCTATATTGACAATAAGGGGTTTTCTGAGCAGTTTACGCAATACAAGTGCTCGCCAGCCAATCGCCAAAAAAAATACAATTCTTGCAGAAATCTCCAAAATATCAAAAGTTTTTTATCCCAAATCACAGCATGGCTTTTTCTATGGTGTTCCTCAAGGTCTTGGTGTCTTAATGTGGTATTTTGGAGGGATTATTGATAATTTTTATCAATTTTCAGGGTGGAGAGAGTCGCCGTGATGACGAATTTAGTGCATATGTAGAAGTGGACATCATCAGCGTAGAAGTTGAAGTGGGGGTCATGATGACGGATGATATTACAGAGGGGGATCGTGTAGAGGATGAACAGGAGAGGACCGAACTTAAAATATTTAAAGTAAAAGTATCCACTGTGCAGTATAATATACTTAAAGTGCTTAAAGTAAAAGTATACACTGTGCAGTAAAATATACTTAAAGTATTTAAAATAAAAGTATGCATAGTACAGTTAAGTATATTTGAAGTACTTAAAGTAAAAGAATGCATTGTGCTGTAAAATTTACTGAAAGTATTTAATGTAAAAGTATGCATTGTGCAGTAAAATGTATTTAAAGTAAAAGTATGCATTGTGCAGTAAAAATGTACGTAAAGTAAAAGTATACATTGTGCAGTAAAATATACTTAAAGTGCTTAAAGTAAAAGTATGCACTGTGCAGTAAAATATACTTAAAGTATTTAAAGTAAAAGTATGCATAGTACAGTTAAGTATATTTGAAGTACTTAAAGTAAAAGTATGCAGTGTGCAGTAAAATATACTGAAAGCATTTAAAGTAAAAGTATGCACTGTGCAGTAAAATATAGTTAAAGTACTTAAAGTAAAAGTATTTATTGTGCAATAAAATATACTTATAGTAAAAGTAATCATTGTGTAGTAAAATGTACTTAAAGTACTTAAAGTAAAAGTATGCATTGTGCAGTGAACTGTACTTAAAGTAAAAGTATGCATTGTGCAGTAAAACGTACTTAAAGTAAAAGTATATATTGTGCAGTTAAGTATATTTGAAGTATTTAAAGTAAAAGTATGCACTGTGCAGTAAAATATGCTTAAAATACTTAAAGTAAAAGTATGCACTGTGCAGTAAAATATACTTAAAGTATTTAAAGTAAAAGTATGCATTGTGCAGTAAAATGTATCATGTATCACTCAAAATGTGTGAATAAATGCAGTTAGGTGTTAATAAATCTTAATATAATACATTCACATATTAAATATTGACAGTAAAACAAAGTTAACAGTAGTTTTATTTCTGTAAATGAGACTTTTTCTAAATCTTTGTGAGCGTGTAATGACATCAAAATATGAGATGTGAAGCAGAGGTGATTTCCAGGCATGTTTTCACTCTGCAGATATAAAAACAGTGAACAGACTCTTCTATTGGCTCCAGTTAGACCAACATTGATGCTTCATATATGTTTGATTCTATATATGCAAACTCAGTGAGCTTCAGCTATAAAACATCACATCAGGCTGTCAGAGGAGTTCACAGCACGTCAGCTTCAACATCAACCATGTTCTCTGGAGCTCTGCTGCTGCTGTTGGCAGCTGGATGTGAGTCTCTCTGGATCTGTCAACACTTCTTCTTTTACAGTACAACTTGATATTTTTGTGATAAAAAACTGTTCTTGTTTTTTTAACAGGTGTGAAGGGTGAAACGTTGACTCAGCCAGCCTCTGTGACTGTGCAGCCAGGTCAACGTCTGACCATCACCTGTCAGGTCTCTTATTCTCTCAGCAGCTACTGGACAGCTTGGATCAGACAGCCTGCAGGGAAAGGACTGGAGTGGATCGGAATGAAATATACTGGAGCTTCATACTACAAAGATTCACTGAAGAACAAGTTCAGTATCGACTTAGCTACTTCCAGCAACACAGTGACTCTAAACGGACAGAACGTGCAGCCTGAAGACTCTGCTGTGTATTACTGTGCCAGAGACACACAGTGAGAGACGATAATACGAGAGTCATACAAAAACTACTTCCTCTATTTACCACCACCACTGGGAACACTCTGTTATCTCAGCATCACTTTATTTTGTAATACTGTTGATTAAATTCTCTGTATTAGTGTGGTGAAACTGGGTCCACATGTCTTAATAAGTACATGCATGAAGATCATTAAAAAAACGCACATTTTGTTAACATTTTAAAACAGAAAGCTTCCATGTGATTCACAGATTATACACCAATTTTATTTTCATGAAAAATACATCAAATCCACAAAATTCTGAAATTAAAACATTTTACAGCGATAAAAAAGGAGCATTTATATATTTAGAAAGTTAACCGGTAACTTCAGTCCACCCTAAACTAGATACGTTTTTAAAAGTTGATTATCTCAAAGAATGTGATGGACTGGCGACCTGTCCAGGGTGTACCCCGCCTTCGCCCAATGTCGGCTGGGATCGGCTCCAGCCCCCCCCGCGACCCCTAACGGGATAAGCGGTTGCAGATGGATGGATGGATTATCTCAAAGAAACCTATAAATAATGTTTTCCTCAAAGACACCAGGGCTGTATCCCAAAGCTCTTAATTGCATCCCTGTTTCCCTCACTTGCGTCTTTTCCTTGCGTCTTAGTCCCTCCCACCAGGGAAGCATGGAGAGACGCAAGGAAACCATGCGAGGAGAGAGGAAACGAGGAAATACGATTTAAGCGACATGAGACCGTCGTTTCCTCTGAAGCGTCACGTGAAGCGACGTCCGTTTCTGATGACAGCAGCAGCTGATCACATCTGGATCAGCTGTCAGTCAACAGCTGTTTGTGTCTGAACTGTACTAATACTAATAAAGACAAGTGCAAGCTGCAGTCTGTATTTCTACTGTGGACTGAGTCCTGCTTAGAGGACCAGGAACCATCTCTACTGGCACAATAACTTTATATTATTTATTCATTATTAGCGTCTGTAGTTATTGATATTCTGATTGTGAGCTCATTATTTCATAACCCAGAATATGACTATGGTGTGTTTTGAAGACTGGACATTATTTATTAGGCTAAAGGGAAAATGTAAATGATGTAACTCATATCAAACCAGACGTTCAGGAATCATCAGCCTCATGTGACTGAATGGAAATGAGGATAAATGATGTAAAAGGTGTTTGTTGCTGACAGACAGACTCTCCTTCTCTCTCTGACTTTAATAGTATCATTAATAAAAGTTAACAGGGGAAATAACAGATCATAAAAAGACAAATCATTCTAATAAATAAAGAAAGTTATTTTAAGTCACTTTGTCAGGTGTTATAAACCCCTCTGACTGTCAGGCTGCTTCACTGACGCTGTGTGAAGCAGAGATACTGCAGGTCCTTCTGCTGCTGCTCAGAGCTTCAATTAACACAGATTATAACTAGATGGTGAATCAGAAGACAACTAAACTATAAAACGTTTAATCTGTGATCTGTCTTCACTCTGGTATGAAACTCAGTGATGTTGAGAGGTAAAGTTATCAGATCAGTCTGATCAGCAGCGTCCAATCAGTAACTGATATCCAATAAGGGGGCGTGTCGGTCGGTAAAAGACTTCCGTGGAGGATATACTGGTGTATCCTCGCTCATAGCTCCTCCGGCAAGCCTCCTCGATCCTCGATCCTCGATGCACAAATAAGGGCTTTGGAACGGTCTTCAAGATGGCGCACCAGAACAACTTCCGGTTCAAGCGAGGAGCGAGGAGCGAGGAAACGAAAATTAAGAGCTTTGGGACGTACCCCAGGGGTCTTTCCCATTAGTGCTTTTATACGGCTTGACTCCTCGACTCCTCTCCTCGACTCCTCGACTCGCGTCTTAGTCCCGCCCACGGGAGATGCGAGCAGAGGAGGCGAGGAAATGACTCGAGGAGAGAGGAAACGAGTAAATATGTTTTTAGAGACATGAGACGTCGTTTCCTCTGAAGCGTCACGTGAAGCGTCACGTGACGCTTCACGTGACGCTTCACGTGAAGCGACGTCCGTTTCTGATAACAGCAGCAGCTGATCACATCTGGATCAGCTGTCAGTTGGCTTCAACAGCTGTTTGTGTCTGAACTGATCTAATAGTAATAAAGAAACAGAGTTATCAGAGCAGCAGTGTTTCCTCTCTGTAGTCTGTTACCTGTTTAACAAACACCTGCACATGAATAACAGCTGCAGTCTGTATTTTTACTGTTACCTGCTTAGAGGACCAGGAACCATCTCTACTGTGGACTGAGTCCTGCTTAGAGGACCAGGAACCATCTCTACTGAGGACTGAGTCCTGCTTAGAGGACCAGGAACCATCTCTACTGTGGACTGAGTCCTGCTTAGAGGACCAGGAACCATCTCTACTGGCACAATATCTTTATATTATTTATTCATTATTATCGTCTGTATTAATTTATATTCTGACAGTAGAAGTTATGTATTAGTCTGAATGTTTGAGGGAAAAGTGAAATGATATAACTCATATCAAACCCGACACTCAGGAATTATCAGCTTCACATGTGACTGAATGGAAATGAGGATAAATGATGAAGAAGGGGTAAAAGACAGACCCTCCTTCTCTCTCTGACTTTAACTGGATCCTTAATAAAAGTGAATGAGTGAAATAACAGATCATCAAAAGAAATCTCTTTCTAATAAATGAAAAAAATTATTTTAAGTCTGTTCATTGTCAGGTTTTATAAACCCCTCTCAGAGTCAGACTCCTTCAGTGACGGTGTGTGAAGCAGAGATCCTGCAGGTCCTCCTGCTGCTGGATCACTTCACCATCAACATGCTCCGTCTGCTGTTCACTCCTACAGTTAACACAGATTATAACTAGATGGTGAATAAAAAGACAACTAAAATATAAAACTGTTAATCTGTGATCTGTCTTCACTCCGGTATGAAACTCAGTGATGTTGATGTATCAGATCAGTCTGATCGGCGCAGCGTCCAATCAATAACTGATATCCAGCAAGGGGGCGTGTCGGTCGGTGATAAACTTCCGTGGAGGAAACACTGGAGGATGCACTGGTGTATCCTCACTCATAGCTCCTCGGTGCGCATTTTGTGAATTGGGACGTCCTTCAAGATGGAGGACTGAGATCGATTTCCGGGTCACAGCCGGAGGATCGAGGATCGAGGAGCGAGGAGACGAGGAGGCGAAAAATGCTGAAATGAGAAGGACCTCAGGACTCTGATGGACTTCTAACCTTTAACCTAAATGACATCAATCACACCTGAGATGATCAGTCAGTCGGACTTTAATGGTTCTGACTAGTTTACAGATTTTACATCAGAAAGGAGAGACAGAAAAGAGTTGACTTGTTTGGAGCATATGATCACTCCATGTGCTCTCATCTGCTGCTGCTTACAGGGAATAATAACAATAATAATAATAATAATAATAATAATAATAATAATAATAATAATAATAATGATATAAAGTAAAATAACGTGAAACACAAAGTTGTAAGAGACGTAGTGAGATGATTCTTTAAATACGGTCAGTAAGGAGATGAAAATAAAGTTTTGAGGAGAGACTGAAAAGACGACACTGTTTAATCTGTCCTCTGAGGTCCAAAACTGAGGGACAAATAAAGTAAAGTTACCAGACAAATCAGCTTCACTCCTTCTAGTGAGGAGGAGTCAATGCAAAACTCAGATGTCTTCCACCTCTACTTATCTGACTGCAGAGAGGAGGACAGAGGACAGTGGACACACAGTTTAACATGATGGACTATAGGACAGGACTGCTGCTTTTAACCATCTGCTGCTGGACAGGTCAACATTTACACTGATGTTGAGTTGACATAGTTTTGATTTATCTAACTGACATATTTCTCATGATGTATTTTTATATCTTGACAGGTGTTGATGGTCAGACTCTGACAGAATCTGAACCAGTGACTAAAAGACCTGGAGAATCCCACAGACTGACCTGTACAGCCTCTGGACTTACCATTTCTGGCTACGGTATGAGCTGGATCAGACAGGCTCCTGGAAAAGGACTGGAGTGGATCGCTTATGTTTATAGTACCAACATCTATTACTCCCAGTCAGTCCAGGGGAGATTCACCATCTCTAGAGATGACTCCAGCAGTAAAGTCTATCTACAGATGGACAGTCTGAAGACCGAGGACACAGCAGTGTATTACTGTGCCCGAGACACACAGTGAGAGACGATAATAGGAGAGTCATACAAAAACTACTTCCTCTATTTACCACCACCACTGGGAACACTCTGTTATCTCAGCATCACATTATTTTGTAATACTGTTGATTAAATTCTCTGTATTAGTGTGGTGAAACTGGGTCCACATGTCTTAATAAGCACATGCATGAAGATCATTAACAAAAAGTACATTTTGTCAACATTTTAAAACAGAAAGCTTCCATGTGATTTGCAGATTTTACACCATTTTCTTTTTTCATGAAAATTCTGAAATTAACACATTTTACAGCGGTAAAAAAGGAGCATTTATACAGGACTGTCTCAGAGAATTAGAATATTGTGATAAAGTTCTTTATTTTCTGTAATGCAATTAAAAAAACAAAAATGTCATGCATTCTGGATTCATTACAAATCAACTGAAATATTGCAAGCCTTTTATTCTTTTAATATTGCTGATTATGGCTTACAGCTTAAGAAAACACAAATATCCTATCTCTAAATATTAGAATATTTCCTCAGACCAAGTAAAAAAAAAGATTGATAACAGTAAAACAAAATCAAACATTTGAAAATGTCCATTAATGCACTCAGTACTTGGTTGGGAATCCTTTTGCACGGATTACAGCATCAATGCGGCGTGGCATGGAGGCAATCAGCCTGTGGCATTGCTGAGGTGTTATGGATGCCCATGATGCTTCAATAGCGGCCTTTAGCTCATTTGCATTGTTGGGTCTGGTGTCTTTCAGCTTCCTCTTCACAATACCCCACAAATTCTCTATGGGGTTCAGGTCAGGGGAATTGGCAGGCCAATCGAGGACAGTAATGCCATGGGCAGTACACCAGTTACTGGTGGTTCTGGCACTGTGGGCAGGTGCCAGATCATGCTGGAAAATGAAATCCTCATCTCCATAGAGCTTTCCAGCATGATCTGGCACCTGCCCACAGTGCCAGAACCACCAGTAACTGGTGTACTGCCCATGGCATTACTGTCCTCGATTGGCCTGCCAATTCCCCTGACCTGAACCCCATAGAGAATTTGTGGGGTATTGTGAAGAGGAAGCTGAAAGACACCAGACCCAACAATGCAAATGAGCTAAAGGCCGCTATTGAAGCATCATGGGCATCCATAACACCTCAGCAATGCCACAGGCTGATTGCCTCCATGCCACGCCGCATTGATGCTGTAATCCGTGCAAAAGGATTCCCAACCAAGTACTGAGTGCATTAATGGACATTTTCAAATGTTTGATTTTGTTTTACTGTTATCAATCTTTTTTTTTACTTGGTCTGAGGAAATATTCTAATATTTAGAGATAGGATATTTGTGTTTTCTTAAGCTGTAAGCCATAATCAGCAATATTAAAAGAATAAAAGGCTTGCAATATTTCAGTTGATTTGTAATGAATCCAGAATGCATGACATTTTTGTTTTTTTAATTGCATTACAGAAAATAAAGAACTTTATCACAATATTCTAATTCTCTGAGACAGTCCTGTATATTTAGAAAGTTAACTGGTTTACAACCAAGACGGCGACGGACAAAAACCAAGTTGGTGACGGTGAAAATGTCGAACTCAAGGCTTTAAAACCGTAGTCCACTAACCAATGGGTGACGTCATGGTGACTACGTCCACTTCTAATATTCAGTCTGTGGTTGGGACAGTTTATCGTGACTCACAGCAACGCCTGCATTTATAAGAAGACAACCTTATTGTGATGAAAACTTTACAATATTCTGTTTTTAGACATTAACTCACTAACTTCCAGAGTTTTAAAACATATCTTTACATTAAATCAAATCAAAGCAGCGCTACAAGTTTACTAAATTAACCATCTAGATGGTGACATTTAAGTCCATATAAGATCTTTCATAAAAATATGTTCTTTAAATAAAAACTGATTTCTCTCTGGTCACTAGAGAAGACACACTGTTTACACCTTCAACTGATTCAAATGACATTTAAAAGATGATTCAACAATATGCAAATGAAGGTGACTTCTAAAGAAGTGAGTGAGTGTCAGTGAGAGACAGAAGAGCTCCATCAGCTCAGCTTCAACATCAACCATGTTCTCTGGAGCTCTGATACTGCTGCTGGCAGCTGGATCCTGTGAGGAGCTTTCACTGGATTCACACTAATAAACACATTAGAAACACTGAATAGTCAGATGAATGATGGAGATAATGTTGATTTGTGTTTCCACAGGTGTGAACAGTATTGATCTCATCCAGCCAGACTCAATGGTTGTGCAGCCTGGACAGTCTTTGACCATCACCTGTCAGGTCTCTGGTTATTCTCTGACTGATGACAGCTATGCAACCGGTTGGATCAGACAGTGTGAAGGAAAACCAATGGACTGGATTTCCCATCAGTGGGGTGGAGGTGGCCTTGTTCAAAATAATGCTCTGAAGAACAAGTTCAGCTACAGCAGAGACACTTCTGCTGGAACAGTGACTCTAAACGGACAGAACGTGCAGCCTGAAGACTCTGCTGTGTATTACTGTGCCAGAGACACACACTGGTTAAAGTTACCAGAGAAGCTGTACAAAAACCTTAAAGGATGTATTCTTACAAAGACCAACAGGGGGCAGTAGGAGACCTAAAATATGATGGCAGTAAAGAGCAGTATAACAACGCCACTAGATGAGCTGCAGGTGATTCTGAAGTGTTTGACTTCCTGTTTGTTTTTTACCAACAATGTGATGCTGAATAACTGACTGAGTCTCAGTTTTATTGA
This sequence comes from Sebastes umbrosus, assembly GCF_015220745.1. Lineage (NCBI taxonomy): Eukaryota > Metazoa > Chordata > Actinopteri > Perciformes > Sebastidae > Sebastes > Sebastes umbrosus. Next base: position 31,449,279 of record NC_051282.1, on the reverse strand, counting down.
GGCTGTTGATGTCTAAATGTGGTTTTCTTTCCTCTGTGTTGGTTTGTAAAAGATAACAGCATGACTTTTAAGTTTTGTTTGAAATAGTAATCACATTCACATCCTCTAACAGACTGTAGAACTGGGTAACAATTGGTGTCATTCAGCAATTACACATTTGATTGATCAAAATCACATGTGGAGTTCCCCACATGTCCTTTCTCAGGCCTCTACATGCTCCCACTACTTAGTTCATGGAAAACAACGAAATCTGACAACAGCTGAGTCCTCCCTGTGAGGAGGAGTCAATGCAAAACTCAGATGTCTTCCACCTCTACTTATCTGACTGCAGAGAGGAGGACAGTGGACACACAGTTTAACATGATGGACTATAGGACAGGACTGCTGCTTCTAACCATCTGCTGCTGGACAGGTCAACATTTACACTGATGTTGAGTTGACATAGTTCTGATTTGTGTTATATGTATCATGTGATGTTTTTTTATATCTTGACAGGTGTTGATGGTCAGACTCTGACAGAATCTGAACCAGTGACTAAAAGACCTGGAGAATCCCACAGACTGACCTGTACAGCCTCTGGGGTTCACGTTAATAACTACTGGATGAGCTGGATCAGACAGGCTCCTGGAAAAGGACTGGAGTGGATTGCTATTATCAGTCATAACAGCGTCAGCATCTACTACTCTCAGTCAGTTCAGGGCCGGTTCACCGTCTCCAGAGACAACAACAGACAGCAGCTGTATCTGCAGATGAACAGTCTGAGGACTGAAGACTCTGCTGTTTATTATTGTGCTCGAGCGCCACAGTGACTGCAGTTGTTTGAGCAGCTGTACAAAATCCTACAGGACTCATTCTGACTGGTCTGGTTGAAGAAAAGCATGAAGTATTCTTTGCATTTTTTATATATTTATTTTTTTAATGTTTACATGATATAGTTAGCTATATACAGCTCTGGAAAAAATTAAGAGACCACTTCAAAATTATCAGTTTCTCTGGTTTTACTATTTATTGGTATGTGTTTGAGTAAAATTAAAAAAATTGTTTCATTCTATAAACTACTGACAACATTCCTCCCAAATTTCAAATAAAAATATTGTCATTTAGAGCATTTATTTGCAGAAAATGACAACTGGTCAAAATAACAAAAAAGATGAAGTGTTTTCAGATCTGGAATAATACAAAGAAAACAAGTTCATATTCATTTTTAAACAAGAAAATACTAATGTTTTAACTTAGGAAGAGTTCAGAAATCAATATCTGGTGGAATAACCTTGATTGACAATCACAGCTTTCATGCGTCTTGGCATGCTCTCCACCAGGCTTTCACATTGCTGTTGGGTGACTTTATGCCACTCCTCAGCTGGGCTTTGTTTGAGGGCTTGTGATCATCCATCTTCCTCTTGATCACATTCCAGAGGTTTTCAATGGGATTCAGGTCTGGAGATTGGGCTGGCCATGACAGGGTCCTGATCTGGGGGTCCTTCATCCACACCTTCACTGACCTGGCTGTGTGGCATGGAGCATTGTCCTGCTGGAAAAAACACTCCTCAGAGTTGGGGAACATTGTCAGAGCACCAAAGAAGCAAAGAAGAGCCAGGCTGAGGTTTGCAAAAGACCATAAGGATTGGACCATAGAGGACTGGAATAAGTCATCTTCTCTGATGAGTCCAATTTTCAGCTTCGCCCAACACCTGGTCATCTAATGGTTAGACGGAGACCTGGAGAGGTCTACAAGCCTCAGTGTCTCGCACCTACTGAGAAATTTGGTGGAGGATCGGTGATGATCTGGGGGTGCTTCAGCAAGGCTGGAATCGGGCAGATTTGTCTTTGTGAAGGACGCATGAATCAAGCCAAAGTACAAAGTTGTCCTGGAAGAAAACCTGCTTCCTTATGCTCTGACAATGTTCCCCAATGAACTCAACTGTATTCATGTGTGATGATGTTAGTCCCCATAGGAGACATTTCATTGACCTCACTGTATAAAATTACCTGTGGTGACCTCTAGGATAATCACTGCCTCATGAAACTTTACAGACACAAACTAGAGACCTAGAGCATTCAGAGGATGGATGGATCAAACTAGAGACCTAGAGCATTCAGAGGATGGATGGATCAAACTAGAGACCTAGGGCATTCAGAGGATGGATGGCTTTCCTAGCTAGATTGACAATAAGGGGGTCTCTGAGCATTTTTACTCAACAGGAGTGCTCGCCAGCCAATTGCTGAAAAAATGAAATTCTTGCAGAAATCTCCAAAATATCAAAAGGTTTTGTTCCCAAATCACAGCATGGCTTTTTCTATGGTGTTCCTCAAGGTCTTGGTGTCTTAATGTGGTATTTTGGAGGGATTATTGATCATTTTGATCAATTCTCAGGGTGGAGAGAGTCGCCGTGATAACCGATTTAGTGTATATATGTAGAGGTGGACATCATCAGCGTAGAAGTTGAAGTGGGGGTCATGATGATGGATGATATTACAGAGGGGGAGCGTGTAGAGGATGAACAGCACAGGACCAAGCAAAAAGCCCTGAGGGACGCCTTGAGTAGCCGTGGTAAAGATGCAGTTAATGCTGATGAACTGGTGTCTGTCTGTGAGATATGAATGAAGCCAGGAGAGGGCAGTACAGGTGATGTTGAGAGAGGACTCAAGATGTTGATGAACTGACAGGGAGTGAGGAGACCTCAAGCATGATTTCTGCTTCTCAGAAGGAAATATGGGATCTTAATATAAAGCACTTTAGACTACTTCAACTGAAACATGTCAGATAAGCCTTAAACACAGAGATAGATAAATGTAAAATTTACTTTCACAGTCTAATCATCCATCCATCCATTAGCCACTAGCTTATTCAATCCCAGGTGACAGAGGACGAGGTGAGGTATATAGACAGGTCAGCAGTCAATCACAGGACTCATTCACAGCCTTATCAAGTCTGATCTAGTCGTATCCTCCCTGTGAGGAGGAGTCAATGCAAAACTCAGACGTCTTCCACCTCTACTTATCTGACTGCAGAGAGGAGGACAGAGGACAGTGGACACACACTTTAACATGATGGACTATAGGACAGGACTGCTGCTTTTAACCATCTGCTGCTGGACAGGTCAACATTTACACTGATGTTGAGTTGACATAGTTCTGATTTGTGTAACTGACATATTTCTCATGATGTATTTTTATATCTTGACAGGTGTTGATGGTCAGACTCTGACAGAATCTGAACCAGTGATTAAAAGACCTGGAGAATCCCACAGACTGACCTGTACAGCCTCTGGGTTCACATTCAGCAGCTACTGGATGAACTGGATCAGACAGGCTCCTGGAAAAGGACTGGAGTGGATCGCTTTTATCTATGGTGACAGTAGCGGCAAATTCTACTCCCAGTCAGTTCAGGGCCGGTTCACCATCTCCAGAGACAACAACAGACAGCAGCTGTATCTGCAGATGAACAGTCTGAGGACTGAAGACTCTGCTGTGTATTACTGTGCCAGAGGGCCACAACAACACAAACCATCAGTAGACCTGAACAAAAACCCCTCGGTGCCTGAACACTTGTAACATGAAGCCACCAGAGGAGGAGCCCTCAGACCACTAATGATTTCAACACCAGCTCACTGTCACACTGAAGACAGAAACAGACCTAAAACCCCCCTGAGACCGCCCGCAATCCCGACTGACTGTACTGTCTTTCAGAGGCTCTAGTAGGTTCAGTTTTAGGGTTAGAGTGAAGACACAGATATCAGATGAAACTAGAAAACCTACAGAATCCTGTGGTACCAACCAAGTCAAGCTAACATGTCGGGAAGGAAATTAATAACGTTCCAAAGGTGGGCTAAATACAGACATGCCCACTTTATGATAATCACATATAGTATAAATGTGTTATTGTCTCCTATTCTAAAATGGTGTATTTGTATATTTCTGCATACTGGGGTCCCTAAACAGTGTTGAATTATATAACGTGGGTATCACTGTAAAGCTGAGACTCTTGTGGATCCAATGAGCCCAACTGTATTCATGTGTGATGATGTTAGTCCCCATAGGAGACATTTCATTGTAGTGAGACCATTTATTTTTTTTTTAAACTTGACCTCACTGTATAAAATGACCTGTGTTGACCTCTAAGATAATAAAAGCCTCATGAAACTTTACAGCCACAAACTAGAGACCTAGAACATTCAGAGGATGGATGGATCAAACTAGAGACCTAGAACATTCAGAGAATGGATGGATCAGACTAGAAACCTAGAGCATTCAGAGGATGGATGGATCAAACTAGAGACCTAGAGCATTCAGAAGATGGATGGCTTTCCCAGCTAGATTGACAATAAGGGGGTTTCTGAGCAGTTTACACAACACAAGTGCTCGTCAGCCAATCGCCAAAAAAACTACAATTCTTGCAGAAATCTCCCAATTGTCAAAAGTTTTTTATCCCAAATCACAGCATGGCTTTTTCTATGGTGTTCCTCAAGGTCTTGGTGTCTTAATGTGGTATTTTGAAGGGATTATTTATAATTTTTATCAATTCTCAGGATGGAGAGAGTTGCGGTGATGAGGGATTTAGTGTATATGTAGAGGTGGACATCATCAGCGTAGAAGTTGAAGTGGGGGGTCATGATGACGGATGATATTACAGAGGGGGATCGTGTAGAGGATGAACAGGAGAGGACTGAACTTACAATATTTAAAGTAAATGTATACACTGTGCAGTATAATATACTTAAAGTGCTTAAAGTAAAAGTCTGCACTGTGCAGTAAAATATACTTAAAGTATTTAAAATAAAAGTATGCATAGTACAGTTAAGTATATTTGAAGTACTTAAAGTAAAAGAATGCATTGTGCAGTAACATTTACTGAAAGTATTTAATGTAAAAGTATGCATTGTGCAGTAAAATGTATTTAAAGTAAAAGTATGCATTGTGCAGTAAAAATGTACGTAAAGTAAAAGTATACATTGTGCAGTAAAATGTACTTAAAGTAAAAGTATGCATTGTGCAGTAAAATGTACTTAAAGTAAAAGTAGTATGCATTGTGCAGTTAAGTATATTTCAAGTATTTAAAGTAAAAGTATGCATTGTGCAGTAAAATGTACTATATATATCACTCAAAATGTGTGAATAAATGCAGTTAGGAGTTAATAAATGTAAATATAATACATTCAGGTATTAAAAGTTGACAATAAAACAAAGTTAACAGTAGTTTTATTTCTGTAAATGAGACTTTTTCTAAATGTTTGTGAGCATATAATGACATTAAAATATGAGATGTGAAGCAGAGGTGATTTCCAGGCATGTTTTCACTCTGCAGATATAAAAACAGTGAACAGACTCTTCTATTGGCTCCAGTTAGACCAACATTGATGCTTCATATATGTTTGATTCTATATATGCAAACTCAGTGAGCTTCAGCTATAAAACATCACATCAGGCTGTCAGAGGAGTTCACAGCACGTCAGCTTCAACATCAACCATGTTCTCTGGAGCTCTGCTGCTGCTGTTGGCAGCTGGATGTGAGTCTCTCTGGATCTGTCAACACTTCTTCTTTTACAGTACAACTTGATATTTTTGTGATAAAAAAAACATGTTGTTTTTTTAACAGGTGTGAAGGGTGAAACGTTGACTCAGCCAGCCTCTGTGACTGTGCAGCCAGGTCAACGTCTGACCATCACCTGCCAGGTCTCTTATTCTGTTAGCAGCTACTGGACAGCTTGGATCAGACAGCCTGCAGGGAAAGGACTGGAGTGGATCGGAATGAAATATACTGGAGATTCATACTACAAAGATTCACTGAAGAACAAGTTCAGTATCGACTTAGACTCTTCCAGCAACACAGTGACTCTAAACGGACAGAACGTGCAGCCTGAAGACTCTGCTGTGTATTACTGTGCCAGAGACACACACTGGTTAAAGTTACCAGAGAAGCTGTACAAAAACCTTAAAGAATGTATTCTTACAAAGACCAACAGGGGGGAGTAGGAGACCTAAAATATGATGGCAGTAAAGACCAGTATAATAACGCCACTAGATGAGCTGCAGGTGATTTTGTGGTGTTTGACTTCCTGTTTGTTTTTTACCAACAATGTGAAGCTGAATAACTGACTGAGTCTCAGTTTTATTGAGACTGTTGATGTCTAAATGTGGTTTTCTTTCCTCTGTGTTGGTTTGTAAATGATAACAGCAGTTTTGTTTGAAATAGTAATCACATTCACATACTCTAACAGACTGTAGAGCTGGGTAACAACTGGTGTCATTCAGCAATTACACATTTGAGTGATCAAAATCACATGTGGAGTTCCCCACATGACCTTTCTCAGGCGTCTACATGCTCCCACTACTTAGTTTATGGAAAACAACGAAATCTGAGATCAGCTGAGTCCTCCCTGTGAGGAGGAGTCAATGCAAAACTCTGATGTCTTCCACCTCTGAGCCCAACTGTATTCATGTGTGATGATGTTAGTCCCCATAGGAGCCATTTCATTGACCTCACTTTATAAAATGACCTGTGGTGACCTCTAGGATAATCACAGCTTCATGAAACTTTACAGCCACAAACTAAAAACCTAGAACATTCAGAGGATGGATGGCTTTCCTAGCTAGATTGACAATAAGGGGGTTTCTGAGCAGTTTACACAACACAAGTTTTTGCCATCCAATCGCCAAAAATATACTATTCTTGCAGAAATCTCCAAAATGTCAAAAGTTTTTGATCCCAAATCACAGCATGGCTTTTTCTATGGTGTTCCTCAAGGTCTTGGTGTCTTAATGTGGTATTTTAGAGGGATTATTGATCATTTATATCAATTCTCAGGGTGGAGAGAGTCGCCGTGATAACGGATTTAGTGTATATGTAGAGGTGGACATCATCAGCGTAGAAGTTGAAGTGGGGGTCATGATGACGGATGATATTACAGAGGGGGAGCGTGTAGAGGGTGAACAGGGGAGGACCAAGCACAAAGCCCTGAGGGACGCCTTGAGTAGCCGTGGTAAAGATGCAGTGAATGCTGATGAACTGGTGTCTGTCTGTGAGATATGAATGAAGCCAGGAGAGGGCAGTATAGGTGATGTTGAGAGAGGATTCAAGATGATGATGAACTGACAGGGAGCGAGGAGACCTCAAGCAGGATTTCTGCTTCTCTGAAGGAAATATGGGATCTTAATATAAAGCACTTTAGACTAATTCAGCTGAAACATGTCAGATAAGCCTTAAACACAGAGGACAGATGAATGTAAAATGAACTTCCACATTCCATCCATCAGTCCATCCGTTAGCTACTAGCTTATTCAATTCAAGGTGACAGAGAACGAGAGGTGAGGTATATAGACAGGTCACCAGTCAATCACAGGACTCATTCACAGCCTTATCAAGCCTGATCTAGTCGTATCCTCCCTGTGAGGAGGAGTCAATGCAAAATTCAGATGTCTTCCACCTCTACTTATCTGACTGCAGAGAGGAGGACAGAGGACAGTGGACACACAGCTCAACATGATGGACTATAGGACAGGACTGCTGCTTTTAACCATCTGCTGCTGGACAGGTCAACATTTACACTGATGTTGAGTTGACATAGTTTTTATTTGTGTAACTGACATATTTCTCATGATGTATTTTTATATCTTGACAGGTGTTGATGGTCAGACTCTGACAGAATCTGAACCAGTGATTAAAAGACCTGGAGAATCCCACAGACTGACCTGTACAGCCTCTGGGGTTGATTTTAGTAGCTACTGGATGGCCTGGATCAGACAGGCTCCTGGAAAAGGACTGGAGTGGATTGCGATTATCGAATATGACAGTGATAGCAAATACTACTCTCAGTCAGTTCAGGGCCGGTTCACCGTCTCCAGAGACAACGACAGAGAGCAGCTGTATCTGCAGATGAACAGTCTGAGGACTGAAGACTCTGCTGTTTATTATTGTGCTCGAGAGCCACAGTGACTGGAGTTGGTTGAGCAGCTGTACAAAATCCTACAGGACTCATTCTGACTCGGCTGGTTGAAGAAAAGCATGAAGTATTCTTTGCATTTTTTATATATTTATGTTTTTAATGTTTACATGATACAGTTTGCTATATATATATTTTTAAATAATAAATTAATCTTTGTCCTAGCATTATGCACACTCCTTAAAACTTCCCATTACTGATAACAGTATTTAACTTTATTGTTTACAAAGTGAATTTATTTGACTCCTACCTATATCACGTATGGAGGTTAATACTTTATTTAGAATGTTTTTTCATCTTTAAGAATGTAAAATAATAAAGTCATTAAATAATTACTGTTGTGTTTAAACTGTCTAACAGATGTGGAGAGTGAAGTGAATCATGAATCTGATAATTGTTTGAAATTATATACATAGTACACACATTATACAATATATTTAAGCAATACAAATTAAAAGCTGAGTTATTAGTTCATTTGGATAAACTTTAGTCAGCTGATATCATCAGTATGTAAATCAGCCTCCTTTTGTGTTGCCTCATAAAGAAGTGAAGATGGTGACGAATGAAAACAAGATGCAGACGGGCAAAATGCCAAACTCGAAGCTTAAAAAAACGTCAAATCAAAGCAGCGCTACAAGTTTGCTAAATTAACCATCTAGATGGTGACATTTAAGTTCATATAAGATCTTTCATAAACATACGTACATTAAATAACATCTGATTTCTCTCTGGTCACTAGAGAAGACATGCTGTTTACACCTTCAACTGATTCAAATGACATTTAAAAGATGATTCAACAATATGCAAATGAAGGTGACTTCTAAAGAAGTGAGTGAGTGTCAGTGAGAGACAGAAGAGCTCCATCAGCTCAGCTTCAACATCAACCATGTTCTCTGGAGCTCTGATACTGCTGCTGGCAGCTGGATCCTGTGAGGAGCTTTCACTGGATTCACACTAATAAACACATTAGAAACACTGAATAGTCAGATGAATGATGGAGATAATGTTGATTTGTGTTTCCACAGGTGTGAACAGTATTGATCTCATCCAGCCAGACTCAATGGTTGTGCAGCCTGGACAGTCTTTGACCATCACCTGTCAGGTCTCTGGTTATTCTCTGACTGATGACAGCTATGCAACCGGTTGGATCAGACAGTGTGAAGGAAAACCAATGGACTGGATTTCCCATCAGTGGGGAACAAGTGGCCTTGTTCAAAATAATGCTCTGAAGAACAAGTTCAGCTACAGCAGAGACACTTCTGCTGGAACAGTGACTCTAAACGGACAGAACGTGCAGCCTGAAGACTCTGCTGTGTATTACTGTGCCATACAGCCAGACAGCCACAACAACACAAACCATCAGTAGACCTGAGCAAAAACCCCTCGGTGCCTGAACACTTGAAACATGAAGCCACCAGAGGAGGAGCCCTCAGACCACTAATGATTTCAACACCAGCTCACTGTCACACTGAAAACAGAAATAGACCTAAAACCCCTCTGAGACCGCCCGCGATCCGACTGACTTTACTGTCTTTCAGAGGCTCTAGTAGGTTCAGTTTTAGGGTTAGAGTGAAGACACAGATATCAGATGAAACTAGAAAACCTAAAGAAGCCATTGGTACCAACCATGTCATGCTACCATGTCGGGAAGGAAATAAATAACGCTCCAAAGTTGGGCTAAATACAGACATACCCACTTTATGATAATCACATGTAGTATAAATGTGTTATTGTCTCCTATTCTAAAATGGTGTATTTGAATATTTCTGCATCCTGCGGTCCCTAAACAGTGTTGAATTATATAACGTGGGTATCACTGTGAAGCTGAGACTCTTGTGGATCCAATGACCCCAACTGTATTCATGTGTGATGATGTTAGTCCCCATAGGAAACATTTCATTGTAGCGAGACCATTTTTATTTTTTTAAACTTGACCTCACTGTATAAAATGACCTGTGGTGACCTCTAGGATAATCACAGCCTCATCAAACTTTACAGCCCCAAACTAGAGACCTAGAATATTCAGAGGATGGATGGTTTTCCCAGCTAGATTGACAATAAGGGGGTTTCTGAGCAGTTTACACAACATGAGTGCTCGCCAGCCAATCGCCAAAAGAAATGCAATTCTTGCAGAAATCTCCCAAATGTCAAAATTTTTTGATCCCAAATCATAGCATGGCTTTTTCTATGGTGTTCCTCAAGGTCTTGGTGTCTTAATGTGGTATTTTGAAGGGATTATTTATAATTTTTATCAATTCTCAGGGTGGAGAGAGTTGCCGTGATGAGGGATTTAGTGTATATGTAGAGGTGGACATCATCAGCGTAGAAGTTGAAGTGGGGGTCATGATGACGGATGATATTACAGAGGGGGATCGTGTAGAAGATGAACAGGAGAGGACCGAACTTAAAATATTTAAAATAAAAGTATACATTGTACAGTACAATATACTTAAAGTGCTTAAAGTAAAAGTATGCACTGTGCAGTAAAATATACGTAAAGTATTTAAAGTAAAAGTATGCATTGTGCAGTAAAATGTACTTAAAGTAAAAGTATGTATTGTGCAGTAAAATGTACTTAAAGTAAAAGTATGCATTGTGCAGTAAAAATGTAATTAAAGTGCTTAAAGTAAAAGTATGCATTGTGCAGTAAAATGTACTTCAATTGCTTTAAGTAAAAGTATACATTCTGCAGTAAAATAGTCTTCAAGTAAAAGTATGCATTGTGCAGTAAAATGTACTTCAATTGCTTTAAGTAAAAGTATACATTCTGCAGTAAAATAGTCTTCAAGTAAAAGAATGCATTGTGCAGTAAAATGTACTTCAAGTGCTTAAAGTAAAAGTATGCATTGTGCAGTAAAATGTACTTCAATTGCTTTAAGTAAAAGTATACATTCTGCAGTAAAATAGTCTTCAAGTAAAAGTATGCATTGTGCAGTAAAATGTACTTAAAGTAAAAGTATGCATTGTGCAGTAAAATGTACTTAAAGTGCTTAAAGTAAAAGTATACATTGTGCAGTAAAATGTATCATGTATCACTCAAAATGTGTGAATAAATGAAGTTAGGAGTTAATACGTGTAAATATAATACATTCACTTATTAAAAGTTGACAGTAAAACAAAGTTAACAATAGTTTTATTTCTGTAAATGAGACTTTTTCTAAATGTTTGTGAGCGTGTAATGACATTAAAATATGAGATGTGAAGCAGAGGTGATTTCCAGGCATGTTTTCACTCTGCAGATATAAAAACAGTGAACAGACTCTTCTATTGGCTCCAGTTAGACCAACATTGATGCTTCATATATGTTTGATTCTATATATGCAAACTCAGTGAGCTTCAGCTATAAAACATCACATCAGGCTGTCAGAGGAGTTCACAGCACGTCAGCTTCAACATCAACCATGTTCTCTGGAGCTCTGCTGCTGCTGTTGGCAGCTGGATGTGAGTCTCTCTGGATCTGTCAACACTTCTTCTTTTACAGTACAACTTGATATTTTTGTGATAAAAAAACATGTTCTTGTTTTTTTAACAGGTGTGAAGGGTGAAACGTTGACTCAGCCAGCCTCTGTGACTGTGCAGCCAGGTCAACGTCTGACCATCACCTGTCAGGTCTCTTATTCTGTTGGCAGCTACTACACAGCTTGGATCAGACAGCCTGCAGGGAAAGGACTGGAGTGGATCGGATACAGCTGTGCTGGATGCACCGCACAATACAAAGATTCACTGAAGAACAAGTTCAGTATCAGTTTAGACTCTTCCAGGAAGACAGTGACTCTAAACGGACAGAACGTGCAGCCTGAAGACTCTGCTGTGTATTACTGTGCCAGAGACACACAGTGAGAGACGATAATAGGAGAGTTATACAAAAACTACTTCCTCTATTTACCACCACCACTGGGAACACTCTGTTATCTCAGCATCACTTTATTTTTGTAATACTGTTAATTAAATTATCTGTATTAGTGTGGTGAAACTGGGTCCACATGTCTTAATAAGTACATGCATGAAGATCATTAAAAAAAACATAAAACGTAAATACATAAAATCCACAAAAGCTGTCATAAAACATTTCACAGCGATAAAAAAGGAGCATTTATATATTTAGAAAGTTAACCGGTAACTTCAGTCCATCCTAAACTAGATACGTTTTTAAAAGTTGATTATCTCAAAGAAACCTATAAATAATGTTTTCCTCAAAGACACCAGGACTCTGATGGACTTCTAACCTTTAACCTAAATGACATCAATCACACCTGAGATGATCAGTCAGTCGGACTTTTATGGTTCTGACTAGTTTACAGATGTTTGAGTTCTTGTATGTTGATGCTGAGAGAAGATGAAAAATAACTAATTGATTCTGTTGATGCAAAGCGATATAGAAAGAATACATATATATATATACTGGAAAAAGAAAGTTCGTAAACTTGTGTTATGTGGATTATTTCTCTGTTGTTACAATGCTAATGGTCATTGTATTTTACATGGTTGGAAAGCCTGTTTATTTACCTTCACAATGATGTCTAACTTGTAAGGATCATGCATTTGTGGGATGAGCAGCACAGCTGATTATGTGGGTAGCGCCCAAGAAAAAGGCTGAGGGGTTGAGTTGAGTCAACCCAACTCAACACTTGAGGGATCAGCTTGGGCGTGCTGTACGTGTTAGAGTGACCAACACAACCACGCTGGCTGACCTGCAACGAATCCTGGTTGAGAAATGGAACGCCATCCCACAGCAACGTGTGACCAGGTTGGTGACCAGCATGAGGAGGAGGTGCCAGGCTGTTGTGGCTGCGTATGGATCTTCCACTGCTACTGAGGCTCCTGATGGTGTATTAAATGAATAAAGTGTAAAATAGCCAATATGTCTTGTTTGTTCCTTGTTACTGATAGAGAGTTCAATCATCCAATCCACCAAACAACTCAAAACAAGAGTCAACACCAACAGGAGAATACACTGTTTACCATTGACGGAGCATTTTGGCACATTTTTCTTGGGCGCTCCCCACATAATCAGCTGTGCTGCTCATCCCACAAATGCATGATCCTTACAAGTTAGACATCATTGTGAAGGTAAATAAACAGGCTTTCCAACCATGTAAAATACAATGTCAATTAGCATTGTAACAACAGAGAAATAATCAAACAAACACAAGCTTCCGAACTTTCTTTTTCCAGTTTATATATATACATATAGTATTTAAAGTAAAAGTATGCACTGTCCAGTAAAATGTACTTAAAGTAAAAGTGTGTAAGTATTATCATCTAAATGTAGTTACAGTAGCCTCCAGTAAAAGTATTATCAGTTAAATGTAGTTAAAGTTCTGAAAGTAAAAGTACAGATGTGTCAGTAAAATGTTTCTTTAGTTTTTTGTCACATTTATTAAGTGATTTGTCCATAAAATGTGTTGACTGTTACAAAGAGTGACTTATAAATGAACTATGAACTACCATAGTTTTCATGTATTTGAAGGAGTTGGTTTCAGTTCCTGAGCAGCTGTTTTCCTCTAGAGGCTCAGAGTTTCTTCAAACATCTGTAAACATCTGAAACCATAAAAGTCTTTTATGCAAAAACCTGCAGACCAGCAGCATCACACTGAAGCTTTTATACTATTTACATGATCCTGGTTGCCGTCTCTGTGTTTCTGTTTGCAGCAAATAAAGTCATTAAATGAATAATTCAATGCAGTAATTACCAAAAAAAAAAAGCTGTGCTCATAAGTTTAAAGTTAATGTGATGTAGAAGACGCTGACGGGGAAACAGCTCACATCATATTTAACATCACATCATCGTCATTATTGCAACGTTGATTTTAACGAATATGTTTTCCATTATCCACGATTCATGTTAATATTCACATTAAGAATAGTGAAGTAATGACATTAAAATATGAGATATGAAGCAGAGGTGATTTCCAGGCATGTTTTCACTCTGCAGATATAAAAACAGTGAACAGACTCTTCTATTGGCTCCAGTTAGACCAACATTGATGCTTCATATATGTTTGATTCTATATATGCAAACTCAGTGAGCTTCAGCTATAAAACATCACATCAGGCTGTCAGAGGAGTTCACAGCACGTCAGCTTCAACATCAACCATGTTCTCTGGAGCTCTGCTGCTGCTGTTGGCAGCTGGATGTGAGTCTCTCTGGATCTGTCAACACTTCTTCTTTTACAGTACAACTTGATGTTTTTGTGATAAAAAAAACATGTTCTTGTTTTTTTAACAGGTGTGAAGGGTGAAACGTTGACTCAGCCAGCCTCTGTGACTGTGCAGCCAGGTCAACGTCTGACCATCACCTGTCAGGTCTCTTATTCTGTTAGCAGCTACTACACAGCTTGGATCAGACAGCCTGCAGGGAAAGGACTGGAGTGGATCGGAATGGAAGCTACTGGAGCCACCGCATACTACAAAGATTCACTGAAGAACAAGTTCAGTATCAGTTTAGACTCTTCCAGCAACACAGTGACTCTAAACGGACAGAACGTGCAGCCTGAAGACTCTGCTGTGTATTACTGTGCCAGAGACACACACTGGTTAAAGTTACCAGAGAAGCTGTACAAAAACCTTAAAGAATGTATTCTTACAAAGACCAACAGGGGGCAGTAGGAGACCTAAAATATGATGGCAGTAAAGAGCAGTATAACAACGCCACTAGATGAGCTGCAGGTGATTTTGTGTTGTTTGACTTCCTGTTTGTTTTTTACCAACAATGTGATGCTGAATAACTGACTGAGTCTCAGTTTTATTGAGACTGTTGATGTCTAAATGTGGTTTTCTTTCCTCTGTGTTGGTTTGTAAAAGACAACAACATGACTTTTGAGTTTTGTTTGAAATAGTAATCACATTCACATCCTCTAACAGACTGTGGAACTGGGTAACAATTTGTGTCATTCAGCAATTACACATTTGATTGATCAAAATCACATGTGGAGTTCCCCACATGTCCTTTCTCAGGCCTCTACATGCTCCCACTACTTAGTTTATGGAAAACAACGAAATCTGACAACAGCTGAGTCCTCCCTGTGAGGAGGAGTCAATGCAAAACTCAGATGTCTTCCACCTCTACTTATCTGACTGCAGAGAGGAGGACAGAGGACAGTGGACACACAGTTTAACATGATGGACTATAGGACAGGACTGCTGCTTTTAACCATCTGCTGCTGGACAGGTCAACATTTACACTGATGTTGAGTTGACATAGTTCTGATTTGTGTATCAACTAAATTCATGTGATGTATTTTTATATCTTGACAGGTGTTGATGGTCAGACTCTGACAGAATCTGAACCAGTGATTAAAAGACCTGGAGAATCCCACAGACTGACCTGTACAGCCTCTGGATTCACATTCAGCAGCCACTGGATGCTGAATCAGACAGGCTCCTGGAAAAGGACTGGAGTGGATTGCTTTTATCAGACATGACAGTGGTGAGATCTACTACTCTCAGTCAGTTCAGGGCCGGTTCACCATCTCCAGAGACAACAACAGACAGCAGCTGTATCTGCAGATGAACAGTCTGAGGACTGAAGACTCTGCTGTTTATTATTGTGCCAGAGAGACACAACAACACAAACCATCAGTAGACCTGAACAAAAACCCCTCAGTGCCTGAACACTTGTAACATGAAGCCACCAGAGGAGGAGCCCTCAGACCACTAATGATTTCAACACCAGCTCACTGTCACACTGAAGACAGAAACAGACCTAAAACCCCCCTGAGACCGCCCGCGATCCCGACTGACTGTACTGTCTTTCAGAGGCTCTAGTAGGTTCAGTTTTAGGGTTAGAGTGAAGACAGAGATATCAGATGAAACTAGAAAACCTAAAGAATCCATTAGTACCAACCAATGTCATGCTACCATGTCGGGAAGGAAATAAATAACGCTCCAAAGTTTGGCTAAATACAGAGATGCCCACTTTATGATAATCACATAGTAGTAGTAGTAGTAGTAAAAATGTGTATTTGTCTCCTATTCGAAAATGGTGTATTTGAATATTTCTGCATACTGGGGTCCCTAAACAGTCTTGAGTTACATAAAATGGGTATCACTGTAAAGCTGAGACTCTTGTGGATCCAATGAGCTCAACTGTATTCATGTGTGATGGTGTTAGTCCCCATAGGAGACATTTCATTGACCTCACTGTATAAAATGACCTGTGGTGACCTCTAGCATATTCAC
This sequence comes from Sebastes umbrosus, assembly GCF_015220745.1. Lineage (NCBI taxonomy): Eukaryota > Metazoa > Chordata > Actinopteri > Perciformes > Sebastidae > Sebastes > Sebastes umbrosus. The sequence continues at coordinate 31,433,158 of NC_051282.1, read as the reverse complement.
AGCCTCATGAAACTTTACAGACACAAACTAGAGACCTAGAGCATTCAGAGGATGGATGGATCAAACTAGAGACCTAGAGCATTCAGAGAATGGATGGCTTTCCCAGCTAGATTGACAATAAGAGGGTTCCTGAGCAGTTTACATATCAGAAGTGCTTGCCAGCCAATCGCCAAAAAAAATAATTTTTTTGCAGAAATCTCCAAAATGTCAAACGTTTTTGATCCCAAATCACAGCATGGCTTTTTCTATGGTGTTCCTCAAGGTCTTGGTGTCTTAATGTGGTATTTTGGAGGGATTATTGATCATTTTGATCAATTCTCAGGGTGGAGAAAGTCGCCGTGATGACAGATTTAGTACATATGTAGAGGTGGACATCATCAGCGTAGAAGTTGAAGTGGGGGTCATGATGATGTTTGATATTACAGAGGGGGAGCGTGTAGAGGATGAACAGGAGAGGACCGAACTTAAAATATTTAAAGTAAAAGCATACACTGTGCAGTATAATATACTTAAAGTGTTTAAGGTAAAAGTATATACTGTGCAGTATAATATACTTAAAGTATTTAAAGTAAAAGTATGCATAGTATAGTTAAATATATTTGAAGTACTTAAAGTAAAAGTATGCATTGTGCAGTAAAATGTACTTAAAGTAAAAGTATGCATTGTGCGGTAAAATGTACTTAAAGTGCTTAAAGTAAAAGTATGCATTGTGCAGTAAAATGTACTTAAAGTAAAAGTATGCATTGTGCAGTAAAATGTACTTAAAGTAAAAGTATGTATTGTGCAGTAAAATGTACTTAAAGTAGAAGTATGCATTGTGCAGTAAAATGTACTTAAAGTGCTTAAAGTAAAAGTATGCATTGTGCAGTAAAATGTACTTAAAGTAAAAGTATGCATTGTGCAATAAAATATACTTAAAGTATTTAAAGTAAAAGTATGCATAGTATAGATAAGTATATTTGAAGTACTTAAAGTAAAAGTATGCATTGTGCAGTAAAATGTACTTAAAGTGCTTAAAGTAAAAGTATGCATTGTGCAGTAAAATGTACTTAAAGTAAAAGTATGCATTGTGCAGTAAAATGTACTTAAAGTGAAAGTATGCATTGTGCAGTAAAATATACCTAAAGTGCTTAAAGTAAAAGTATGCATTGTGCAGTAAAATGTATTATATATCACTCAAAATGTGTGAATAAATGCAGTTAGGAGTTAATAAATGTAAATATAATACATTCACGTATTAAAAGTTGACAGTAAAACAAAGTTAACAGTAGTTTTTTTTCTGTAAATGAGACTTTTTCTAAATGTTTGTGAGCGTGTAATGACATTAAAATA